>NC_143580.1:154745522-155345522 GCF_048544385.1 Mastigoproctus giganteus
TTCGTGGGTAATTATTTATTCATTTATTGTTCATTACATTGCAGAAATAACTTAAATGACATTTTATATGTAGTGAGCAAGAAATTAAGAATAAATTTTACAATATAACACAAATAATATAACAATATAAAATATACTACATAATGATAACAGTGAAAACACCTAAAAATTATATAAGTTTATCAGTAACTTCCTTGATTAAACAAGAAAAGGGAGGTGACAATGAGGTGTAGAATATTTTTGTCTCAAGGACTTTCCTTGACGTGCTAATACAAATGATAATCATCTAGTTGATTTTAAAAGATTGTTCCCATGATGAATTCCTCTCACACTTGCTTCAATCAATAAAAGGCAAATCAGAATTAAAATTAAATTAAATTAAATTAAATTGAAATTAAATTGTACTCTTGGCATTATATCGTAATGCTGCTATTCATGTCTTCCAAATCATTTATGATTTTTTTGGATTGCAGATGCTCTACATTCTTGTATTGTCATGCAACTGTTATATTCTGTATGTTAATAGCTCAGGACATTTTATATTATTATTTTTGAATCTGGAACAATATCACAGAAAGTGCAATAATACTAATACCATCAATTTCAATGTGATTTTACCTAAAGTTAAAAACTTCCTATGATCTCATAATAAGAATATTTACTTGTTTCATTAAATCCACCAGAAACTGAGTCTTCTTTAAATTTGTATATTCATTTATTATTCACTGAGAAAGTTAATTAGCTTTTTTTTTTTTGGGCATCTCTTGGGACTGGATTAAGAGTAGTAAGTCAGCTACAAAGTAAGGGGAAAAAAGATGTTAGGCAAGCAGGTAAAAAAGAGATATTAAACAAGCAGAAAATTTACCTGAAATAGCATTTATTTTTGAACACAATCACCAAAAACATTTATACACTTGTCCTATTACTTCATCAGATTCTGTGGACACTGATGTTCTTGCTCTGTCCATTTACCTCCACCGTTATCCCTTTGACATAAGCAGTTGTTTTTAAACTATGCTTTAAAGTTGAAATCCCTGCCAGGCCATCCTACGTGGACATCCGTTTTTGAGCCACATTGGGAAAATTTGTACAATATCCGTCAGACTGCCAACCGACCTTTTGGTATTTATGTCCAAGAGCTACTCAGAGAGTTTAACTTCATGGTAGACAAGGTTGCACAAACACCAAAAGAAACTCTTCCACCCTGGCATGCTCATACCCCACGTGTGATTTTTCCCTTAAGAAATGGGTAAAGTCTGAGACTCCATCATCTGTCTATCAGCAGCTCTATTCTGCACACCGAGCTGAGCACTCCGACTTCCTGACAATTTACACAGACGGTTTGAAGTCTGAATCGTGCATAGGATCTGCTGTTGTCTTTCCAGACACTATAATATCTCAGCAGATTCTTCCTGAATCCAGCATATACACTGCAGAGCTGCATGCTATAGAGTTAGCCTTGGATCACATTCGAATTCAATGCCAAAGGTCAATAATATATTATGATTCTTTGAGTGTATTACAGGCTTTATTATCTTTGAGACACAACTCTCATCCAGTTCTCTGTTGGGTTCAGCAGAAGATACATTCTCTTCATGAATACAAGTTTGATATCTGCTTCTGCTGGATTCCTAGAGCTACTCAGAGAGTTTGGGATAAGGGGAAATGATTTGGCTGACACTGCAGCCAAATCAGCAGCTCCCACTAATAATCGTTGCCTGTCAGTCCCCTATACAGACTACAGGCAAATAATATGCAACAAGATATATTCCCAATGGCAAGAACTATGGCATAGAGAGAGAGCAAATAAATTATACCAGATAAAGCCTGTAATAGAAACATGGCAGTCCAGTCTGCACAGGAATCGTAGCGAGGAAGTTGTTCTTGCTCGACTCCACATAGGACACAGTCATCTGACACATTCGTTTCTGCTGAGGGCAGATGACCCTCCTATGTGCGAGTCTTGCGACACCATTTTATCAATAAAGCATATTTTAATAGATTGCGTTAATTTTATCCATGTTCGCAATATATATTTTACCGCTTTTACTCATCCAACTGAGCCTTATATGCTCAGTCAGATTTTATCAGACAACGACCACGTGTCAGCAGTTTTTAAGTTTTTACAAGCTATTAATATATACACACATATATAAATTGGATAATTTATCTTTAAACTTATACTGCCTTATATATATATATATAACAGTTTGACGAGGTAACCTTTTTAAAGGTTACCAAAATTTATCTTTGTTGATATTTTAATCTTTTCTTGATGCAGTATAACTGTAGTCGTTTTTGCGCCAATAAAATCAAAATCAATCAATCAGTCAACCATTTACCATTAGTCTGAATTTGAAGTTGCTTACAGTTTAGGACTGTTTGAGAAATTCAACAGCTAAAAAGAAAAGAAAAGAACAGGATGTCATTTTTGCTGTGTTCATAAAGTTAAGTATGTATTGTTTTACCAGCATTACATGAATACACAGGTTTTGATACAACCAGTAAAATAGGGTGCTATGCATAGGTAGCTTTTGGCGCTTTGGGGAATGGACTAGAACTTTGCATAAATGAGTTGAAGGCTTTAACAAAGCTTATCATAAAATTATTGGAAGACAACTTCACTAATGATAAAGCACAATAGGAGACAATATCAAATTCTCTGAGAATTGGTATAGATCTCTTGAAAATACTTTGTATTTCAGATGTTCTACATCATCATGCACTTTGAGCTTCAGCTCAAACATATATATAGAGAAATGCAACAAATGTTCTTTTAGAATGGCTAGGTTTGACAAAAGCAATCAAAGAGATAACGAAAATCTTTTAGTAAGGAAGCACTACTTCCTTAGCTGATCAGTGCATTTGAGGGGAAAACAAATTGTACAAAAAACCTTGCTATTTTAGAAATTCCAGTGTGTGTATCTCTTTTATGTACTCATATAATAGAAACATGTAAAATTAGCATTAGTAGAGGCATATGATGCAAGAAAGCATGCTTATATAGCATCAGGCAAAAAAAAAAAAACTTCCCATTTCACCTACCCATTCGCTCCAAAGCTTCATGTAGTCAGACAAATTCTTCCTTGAATTTATTTAAACTATCAACTTCCACAATGACAGATGGAAGTTTGTTCCAGCAATCAACCACCCGCTGACTAATGGCAAATTTCCGCACATCTATTGTGCAACTGTCTTTCCTCAATGAATTTATGCCCTCTCAGGTGTCTAATCTGAGCAAGAGGAAGAATCCCATCAGTACTGAGCTGCTCAAACCATTCAAGGCCTTGAATGGTTCATTCATACACCTCAATCAGATCAACTTGCAGGTGCCTAGTCTCCAAACACTGCAATTTGCAGAACTTAAGCCTTTCTTGGGAAATACAGAGGATGCAGAAAGGTCAGGGAATGATCATCACATCACATATCCCCGGAGCAATATAGCCTTAGTTGCTAATGCTTCTAAAACTAAAAACCAAATAACAACAACAACCTTTCTTGGTAAGAGCAATCTGTTATTCCTCTTATCAATCTTGTTGCCCTTCTCTGTACTTGTTCCAACAGCTCTATATCCTTCCTAAAATGAGTCCTCCACACCTATATGCAGTACTCAAGGTGTGGCCTACTTTATATAAAGGGATAATCACCCTCTTATCCTTGCTAGCAAAATTCCTGTATATCATTGACAAGACCTCATAGACTGTTCTGGCAGCCTACCTGCACTGCTCAGAAAACTTTATATCTAGCTGCACAATACCCCCCCCCCCCAGGTCTTTTCATTCGCCACTACCCCGAGTGTAGTATCGCATAGTTGGTACATACTCTGGGTTACTGCTACTGATATGCAGTACTTTGCATTTGTCAGTGTTAAACTTCAGTTGCCACTTCTCAGCCCATTTGTCCAACTTTTCTAGATTCTGTTGGAGTAACGTACTGTCATTACCAACCGTGCTAACCTTTTTACTGTCTGCAAACTTGGACATTATGCCTGATACACCTTCATCAATATCATTGATAAATACAGAAAACAACAATTGGCCTAACACCGAACACTGGGGGATTCCATTGATAACATTAGTCTATGAAGAGCAGTGTCCATTGATTACCACTCTCTTTCTTCTTCCACTCAGCCATGCACTTATCCATAGCAGCAACTTGCACTTAATGCCATACTGCTCCAATTAGTACAATAGTCTTCCATGTGCAACAGTATCAAAAGCTTTTCTGAAATCCAATATATGATAAAAATTATTTTTTGCATCTGGTTCCTTTGTCACCACATCATAGTATCCAATCACATTGGTCAGACAAGACTTCTCCCTAACAAACCCATACTATGACTGAATTATTACTGTGGTCTTGTCTAGATGATCTTGCAATGCTTCTTTAACCAGTGACTCCATTATTTTCCCTGTAACAGAAGTTAAACTAACAAATCTGTAATTACCCTTTGATCTTGTGTTTCTTTGATCCCCTTTGTGAATTGAGGATGTATTTGCACATCTCCAGTCCATTGGGACCCCCCCCACCTCCGAGTTGAAGGATGCTCTCATAATTATGGCAAAGTTTTGCTTACTTCCTTTGCCGCCTCCTTTAATATAATTGGATAGATCCCATCTACCTCAAGTGCCTTTCCTATGTTTAACTTCAACAGTATCTCCTGCTTTGCTCCCAGTCATTACAAAATCATTTAGTTCCCTATTAGAGTTTAATAAGCTTTTGTCCTCCACTTCCCTACAGAATTCCTCATTTGTGAATGTAGCTGCAAAATACTTATTTAGTTTGTCAGCTAACTGAGCAGGATCAACAGTCAAACCATCGATATCAAGTGGACCAATATGTTTCATTCTCCTCCTATAGTTTAGATAAGTAAAGAAATCTTTGCATCCTTTGCCAAAGATTTCTCATAATATGCTTTCGCTTGCCTGACTTCCTTTGTGACTTGATTACAGACTAGCTTATATCTACCATAGTCTTCTGTATCACCTGATAATTTTTATGTATTCCATGCATTTTGCTTCTCTGGCACGAGTCTCATTAGTTCATCTGACATCCATTTAGGCCTAAACCTTGAACAATATTTCTTAGTTGAACAATATTTTTAGTAGCTTCTAAGATTACTTCCTTGAATGTTTCCCATTTAGAATTCGTTGTTGGTAACATCATCAGTTGGTCCCACTGTATAGAATTTATAAACTGTCTGAGATCACTGTAGTCACCTTTATGAAGAGGAAAACCCTTTCTTTTACCCTTGATGGTAGTTACATCTTTAAGTAAATAGAAGTACAATTGAGTTACATCCATGAAATTAAATTATAGCAATTTTATTTCTTTTTTATCGTTTAAAATATATTTCTGTGTAGAAATATATGAATTTTGCTAATGTTTTCCTCTTATTTTTTTAAGATATACTACACTGATCTGACATAGCAGGTAGAATACAGAAACATTTGCAGAATTTTGGGCACCCAGCTTGGCTATGAAGGTTATGCCTGATGTTCATGAATACTGTAGTGTGAAGACATTTAATTTATATTTAAATTATTAAATTACAAAAACTTTGTATTTCTAACAATGAAACAAGAAACATTTTCTGAATCAATCTAGTTTATACTGTTGTGATGGATTAGAGGTAGGTTAGGACTATAATTATGTAAGGTACCAACTTAACACTATTTGAAGTTAAGATGATTCCTTGCAGAGTATTTCTTTTTCTTCATGGAGATCTCTGCTGAAATATTCCATGAAAATGATACTTGTTTGATCAACTGCCAAACACAGGCATGTGTTTTTTATGGTAAACCCATGAGTCTCTAGAGGTTTCAGAATGGTAGACCATTAAAAGTTTTAATTTAAAATTGCCTTCTGCATTGCTTTCAAGTAGAAAAGTATTTTAAACTTTTTTTTTTTTTTTATAATTACAGAAGCTTTTGTTTTTCTTCTTTTAATCTAAATCAGTTTTATAATTTTTTTTCCATTATATCCACCATTGTCAATTATTATTTTTTCCCCCAAAATTTCGAGAAAATTATTTGCTTCTTCAGTGTCTATAGCTGCAGATTCTTTAGTCATTTTAATGTTGCTTCAGACTGTTGGTGTTCATGATTAGAGATATCCCTGTTGTAATTTTTGTGGCAAAATGCTAATATAGCAGTTACATGTTATCTGTACTGTGACTGGAAATGTAAACTTAGCATGTAGGCTCAGAGTGTGATTTCCTTAGCTAGTGGAAGTTTTGTCCTGCTTTTTCAGGGGAATTGTAATACCACTAGCCAGTTAGTAAACACTTGTTTATTTCAAAATAATTTCAGAAATCTGATACAGATCTCTATTAACAGTGTGGGAAAGAGGGCACATGCAAAGGTACTATTCATTCAGAGCACAGTTGCCTATTGAATACATTGTACACCTGTTTATTTTGGGATAATAAAATTAATTTAATTTTTTTTTTTTTTTTTTTTTGATTTTATTTGTTCAGTTTCCAGGAAAAAGAATCTTGTCAGCTGAAAAATTTCGTTTAAATCGCAACCTACTTCCAGGAAGAGACAAATCATAAATGATTAGTCTCCCTCCCACCTCCTAAAGAGGTTTGACATTCTTACCTACCTTGACATAAGAGTTTAAATTCTTGAGCAGTACAGTTGCGAAATGTCCACATTATTCACTGAAGTTATTTCAATGTAAAACTTAAGTTTAAATTATTTAAAATGATTTTGAAACTGACTTTAAAATAATTTTTTGTAACTATTAATATTTTTCAGATAATATAGTAGAAGAAATTTTCCCAGACAGTGTTCCTTCTGTTTCTGTGAGTAAAAGTACTTTTCATAATGATGCGCAAAGTAATTGTGAATATAATGATCTTGATGGCTTAAAACAAAGATTAGAAGACTGTAATGCTAATGTTGCTACAGAAATTTGTATTTTACATGAAAAATTCAAAGAAAACAGAGATCAGAATAAACAGGTTCAAAGCCAAGTGCAGAAAAATGAAAGCAAAAATGATTTGTTAGAAGAAAACATCGTATCCCCTTTATCTTCATTATGTAAAAGCAAATATGGCACATTTTTATCATATGATGAAGATGAAGCTCTGAATAGAATTTTATCTGCATATAGTCAGTATGAAAATCAAAAACAGTCAAAAAATGATAATAATGATGTCATTTCTAATCTAAAACAAGATATTCCTGATTCTGGAAGCATAACTGACAGTGTAAAAGATTTAATAAAAAATGCAATATTGTACAGGAAGGGAAAAAAGGTGATAATGAAATGAATTTATTCATCCAGAGGATAGTTTTCTAGAAGCAGAGAGATGTAGTAGTAAAGATAAATTTAAATGCTCAGGTGAGCTTAGGTCTTTAGAAAGATGGGTACCTTTCAGTGACGATGATAATGAATATAAAAAAACTGCTATGAAGGTTAATCATGAAGACGTTGATTATGATGTGTATAGCACCGGCACATTTAATTCTAGCAAAAAGCAGCACCTACTAGATAATAGTTAGAAATTAAAAATGCATGTGAAACTCCATATGAAAATCATTCCGAAGTGCAACAGAAATCTGTATTGTGTAATAGCAGTTCATCATTGGAAACCCAGGATAATGATGAAACTCCCAGGTATGGAATGAGTTGGATACAGTATAAAGTACCTGGGGCAGTTATAAATGTAGCTGTTTGTAAAAAGTTTATTTTTTGTGTTGACAGCAAGGAAAATCTGTACTATTCACGAACTATCTAACTTTTGGACCATCTTGGATTGAGCTTAATCAGCATGCTAATCAAATTGCTATCTCTCCTTCTGGAAATATTCTGTGGGTTGTACACAATGAAACAGCCTATGCTGCAGTGTTGCCACACAAAATGGATTTTAAGTATTCAAAATGGGTAATTGCTTCTAGAGAAGTGTTATATTGTCGCTGTGGATGATGACTGTTCATGGTAAATATGCAATTTGTTTAGAATCTCTAGTAATATAAAAGTGGGAATTGATTGGTTGAGAGTTTCATTAATTTAAATAAATTAATATAATAAGCAGTTATGTGAATACAAGAGGAGTTAACAAAGGTTTAGTATGCCAGACTGATATGGCTATTAGTAAGCTAATGACTTACTAGTTGGCAAGCTGTTACTATTGATAAGTTTATTGGTAAGTTCTGTAATGGAGAGAACTGATTAGTTATCCCAGTTGGACATGTAACATACCAGTTAGTCACAATAGACTTCTCCCTGTTTTAGATACTAAGATTTCATACCATGAAAATTTTAATTATAAGATTGATCGAAATAAGTTGGAAATTTTAATATATATATTAAACAATATTATAGTGATGAATTTTTAATATAATAATAACACACATTAAACAGTCACAGAATCTTAAAATTAGTATTAGTATCAATATTGATAAAATTATATGAGAAATCAGACTTATGCAGCATCAGTCAAAATAATAATAATAAAAAATCTGAGTGCAACCAGTGTTAATGTTCCTCACTGCATGTACTTTCTTTCAAGAATTTGTCGAATCCCTTTTTAAATATTTAGATAAACTTATAACTGCACAACAGTAAGGGGGAGTTTATTTCAACAGTCAGTCTCTCTTTCTCTTCTATAGTTGTCACCTCTAAGTTTGAATTTATTCCCCCCTCCCTGTGAGGGGAGCATAAATTCAAACGTTACATGACTAACTATAAAAATGCCTTCAGCACTTAGTTTACTCATCCATTTTTTTTTATATAGCCTTAAACACTCCAATTAGGACACCTCACAGATTCCTAGTTTCCAAACACTGTAGCTTATAGAGCTAGTCTCTCTCTCTAAATAAGAATACTCCATTGTGCCCTTAACCAGTTTTGTCATTCTTTGTTGTATCCTCATTAGGTCTGTACCTTTCCTAAAATGAAATTTCCAAGCCTGTATACAGTATTCCTATATAGTATCGGTGTAAATACACCATAGTTAACCCATAAACTTGAACTACATATGTAGTGTAGAGGGCATCGTTTTAATTGTATCTTGAGTTGTGGTTGCCTACACAACGAGATAGCGGCGCCTCTGTAGCCAGGTGGGCAGGAGCAGCAGTGCGTAGCACACGCTTCTTGATTTAGACCGGAGTTCGAGCCCGTGACCACCAAATACGGAGGATGCGGAAAGGTCAGGGAATGACCACCGCATATCCCCGGAGCAATATGGCCTTAGTTGCTAATGCTCCTAAAAACCAAATAACAAACAAACAATGAGATAGCTGCTATTGCATTACTTCAAATAAATAACGCTTCTCTAGTAGAGAAGACTACTGTTATTTATTTTCAGCAGTACCACCACCCAGATGATCATTTCGAAGCTCTTGGGCTTCATCATCAGTGGGCGGGCAGGTACCCAGGTAATACAACAAGCCATCACAGTTGCGAAGTTATATCCACAATATGAGAGATGCCAAAAGGGTGTGGTAGTAATGTATTTTGAAAATGAAAAAGTGAATACTGCATACAGTATTCCTGTATGCAGTATTCACTTTACTAGACAACTAGCTAATAGCATGTTGGCCTACTGTTTCCCCAAATCATTGCTCCAGCACATCATGTTATGGAGTTAACAAGCTGTTGGAAAGTGATACAAGGAATATTGAACCATTCATGCAACAAAACTGTCTTCAATTCCTGGAATGATGTAGGCAGAGGGAAAGGAATGTAAATGAATATACCTTTCCAGTTCATCCCACAGATGCTCAGTGGGACTGGCCAGGGCCACTGCTTGAAGTCTTCCTCATTCTTCAAACCAGTCTTACATACATTTGGTGCAGTGGATGGTCATATTACGATATTGAAAGGGGTGCTTTCAAGGGTGATAATGTGCTCTGACATTTATCATTTATGGTATCCCCACTGAGATCAAACCACCTCAAAAGCATTCCACACACACACACACACACACACACACACACACACACACACACACACACACACACACCCCATTATGCCTCCTCCAGGAGTGTACTATTGGTATATAATAGGATGGTTCCAGTGCCTAGTGTGATTTTCTCCATATGTGACTCTTCCATTGGTGCCGAAAAGCATAAATTGGAACTCATTTGGGACACATGACTTGCTTCTAGTACTTCAGCATTGACCTTTTACATTTCTGGCACCATATTTTCCAGTTAGCATCCAAGATTAGTGGTTTCCATGAAGGTCTGCTTCCATAGTGTATTCTTTTTAGGGTTCTTCACATGGTGTGGGTATTGAGACCTTATGATATTCCTGCATTACATGCAGAGGCTAACTATTAACAAAACAATTTGAAAATATGCTTCAGATGTGAAATACCTCACCCTATCACAATTTATGAGAGTTTTCCCCTTTGTTAGACTTTGAACACTGTCCTCTCTGCTGTAGCACCTGCTGAATATGCGGGCGCCTCCATAGCCAGGTGGGCAGGAGCAGCAGTGTGTAGCACATGCTTCTTGATTAAACCAGGTTCGAGCCCGTGACCACCAAATACGGAGGATGTGGAAAGGTCAGGGAATGACCACTGCATATACCCGGAGCAATATGGCCTTAGTTGCTAATGCAACTAAAAACCAAATAACAAACATAACAAACAAACAGCTGAACATGCACTGACAATCCCTTTGGAAGCCCATGAGAGCCTGTCTATTTCCTATTGCTGGTGAAATGATATGGACAGTAGTCAGATCATATGGCTTTATGTGCTTTAGTGCATGTGTTATACACCATGTTACCACTTTGATTTACATATTTTTGCATAGATTATTCTATATAACCCACATCTTCATAATACTTAATAATATGGCCAAACAGTGAATTAGCATTAGCATTAGCATTAATAGAGGCATTTGATGCAAGAAAGCAAGCTTATGCAGCATCAGCCAAAAAAAAAAAAAAAAAAAAAACCACTTCCACTTCACCCCTCTGTTCGTTCAAAATACCTGTCCAGCTGAGCCTTAAAGAGAATAATAGAATACTCATCCTGTCTCTACTGGAAAGGTTCCTATATACTATTTATAGAATCTCATGAGCTGTCCTATCATCATGTACAGTAAGTGTAAGTGTTTTTAGGGTCAAACGGCACCATGGGTTCCCCCCCCCCATCTCCGCGTAGTTTACGTTGTGGTGTATTACAGTACACTGTAAATGCCAGAGATTTAAAAGTATATGGATCTTAGATCTTGGATCGTGTAAAGTCATGTACTGTTGTTCTTCTGGCCATTTAGCCGCTGGACCCTTGGGATCCAACGTTGCCTCACTTACGCCCCGTGGAGGCAGGCCAGGAACTCCGTAGACCTAGTTTACTCTAGCAGGTCCTGCCGCTTAGTTTCCTGAGATTTCGGCGGCTAGGACTGAAAAAAAAAAAAAAAACTTTGGGTGGCATATTCCAATGATCATCAAGAAAATAAAATAAAGTGATTTTTATTATTTGCGTTGACATGGGAATATTATCGCTTTAATTTTTTAGGCCGAATGCTGGGTGTATGACGGTTTGATGTATTAATTTTGATGTGTGGGACTTTCGCTAGTGTGAAGATAGAGGGGAGGGAGGCAGAAGACTGGGGGGGAAAGGCAGAAGTATGGAGCCAATAGAGAAGGCGGCCCCAGTTTCAGTGGGGCATGCCCATGCCCCACCAGAGAGGAAACAGGGGATGGCGAGAAGGGGGGATCGTGTGGCCGTCCCCTCCTCCCGGGGAGTTAGGAATTATAGGTGAAGAGAGCTAGAGTGCCCTCTTCAAGTCTCCAATATGGCCTTTGTCTCACGTCTGTTTCTCTTCATTGTCACTCATGGGGCAAGCCGCATCCTTGTGTTCCTCTTTCTTTGATTGTGTGATAGCTTTTTTTTTTTTTACTTCCCTATCAGGTGGGTTCTGTTAAGGGTGGCGTTCCGTTCTCAACGTTGGGTGGCATATTCCAATGGTCATCAATCATTGGTTGATATCCTCGTCCTTAGTTTCTCGTATTCCTTGGTGTCCATATTTGGTTTCATTACTCCTGTTGGCCTTGGTGGATGGCTATTTGTAGTTTTCTTCTGGAGAAGACTTCCTGGGCAAAGCGACTAAAGGCTGCAAATTCTTCTGGTGTGTCCAGGAGATGGTGTTAGGGATGTATTTGATTCTCGTGATCATTTGACATCTGATATCTTCGTATATTTCACACTGCATAACGTGATGCCATGTTTCTAGTTCGCCGCAGAGACAGTGCGATTCTTCGATTATGCCCAAGGCATTTAATTTGGCCTTGAAAGGCCCGTGGCCGGTGAATAGAAAAGTAGTGTTTAGGCCTGGGTACAGCCATGCGGGAGCCTTGGGATACAGCTTGGTTACTTGGGGAATAAATTTTTTTGTCATCACTCCTTTTTCCACGTCTGTCCATCTTCTCTGCCAAATTTGTACAAGGTGATCCACTATTTTTTGTTTCTCGTTTTTCCTGTTATTGGTGATGTCAATGGTAAGACCGTTGTAGGTGATTTGGGTTCCTTTGGCTAGTAGATACATAAGTACGCAGCGGGTTACCTCTAAATCCAAGGGTAGGGTCCCCGCAAGGACCTGTAGAGCATTCGTACTAACCGTGTTACGTGCTCTTGTTATTGTTAATAATATGTTGCGTTGGATCGTGTCCAGTATCCTTTTATTCACTGCTGTTCCTGCTTTCTTGTACCATATGGGAGATCCATATGTTATTATCGGGATGAAGATGGCTTTATAATACAGGGACAGGGTTCTCCTGTTTAGCCCCCAGTCCCTGCGTGTAACTCTGGCAATGAGCGCTGTGTATTTCCGCAATTTCTCTTTTAGATAGATTAGGTGTGGTTTAAATGATGTTCTGATCGATGATCAGTCCCAGATATTTAATTTGCATTGACGGTTTAATTGTTTGTCCTGCCAGCTTGATTTGTCGTAGTCTTCTAAGGTTTAACCTCCCTCTCAGTAGTACTGAGTCCGTCTTTGTTGGCGAGATTGTTAAGGTGTGTAGTTTTGCCTAGTCCTGCAAGGTATCAAGGGCTTGGTTTGCAAGCATTTCAAGGTTCTGTCTGGAATCCGCCGCGACCGTCAGTATGAGGTCGTCTGTGAAGGCCTGGGCCTCCACCTCCCCCAGGTCCATGGTGAGGAACTCGTCAAACACTATGTTCCACAGGAGCGGCCCCAGGACAGATCCCTGAGGGCAGCCCCTGCTGACCGGCCAGGTCAACTTCTTGTAGGGCTTTATTACTTGGACGTTTCTGTCCTAGAGATAAGTTTTGATGCTCCTGTACAAATTGTTTGGTGTTCTCGCTGCCCTGAGCCTGCAAAGGATGCTCGGCCACCAGAGGGTGTCGAACGCCCCAGCAAAGTCGACGGCTATGACCAGGAAATATTTCTTGGTGCACTGCATCGCTTTGGTGATTAGGGCTTGGACGGCATCTATGGTCGAAGATCCCGATTTGAAGCCGTATTGCTTGGGTGAATTCAGGTTTGCCTCATTATAGTGGTTGTAGATCCTTTTATGTAATAATCTTTTGTAAAGCTTGCTTAGTGTCGACAATAAGGCTATATGGGTCTATATGAATTGGGATTTTGGTGGTGTCTGTTTCGATTTTTGAGGATCAGTTTTAGATCGGCCGTCCTCCAGCTGGTGGGGAACTGGCCCTCTTTGATACAGGTGTTGTACAGTCGGAGCAGGAGGTCCAGCATAACCTCCGCTGCTTTCTTGACCATTTCCGGCTCGATGAGATCGGGGGCCAGGGCACTTTTTGTTCCTGGTTTGTGATACCGCTTCTTGTAGTTCGTTGGCTGTGAAAGGGGGTTCTAGTTGTTGGGTCTCATATTCTTCGTTTGCTTGGCAGATGGCTTTCTGGTCCTCTGTTAGTATGCCTGGTGGGTCTTGGATTAGATTGCTGAGTATGTTCTTTATCGAGTCCTGCCATGTTGCAGTGAGTGTTCCTTGCGCCGTCTTTGTTGCGGTCATCACTTCGCCTCTGGGGAGTTTGTTTGTGGTGATTTTATACACCACTCCCCAGGGTTCAGTATTTCCTGTTACTTGGACAAGTCGTTCCCAGGATGTTTTCTTGTTTTTCTTAATAGTTTCTGTATAAAAGTTTTGGATCTGTCTATATTGTTGTCTCAGTTCCGTGACTTCTGTCTGGGGCCATGTTCTTCGTGCCCTTTCATACTGCTTTCTTTTATCCTGTACTTGTCTTCTCATTCTTTGCAGCTCCGGGGTCCACCATGGCATTGCTCCGTCATCAGAGTTTTCCTTTTCATGGACGTTTCCGCTGCATTAGTGATTATGCAGGTTATATCTTGTGCGAACTGTCTGGGGTCTATCCTTTCACCTTCGGTCTCCCGTCTGTCGAAGTCCTCCATATACTGTCTCCCTTGGGTGGATAAGAAATTGCAGTAAGCGTCCCAATTTGCTTTCCCAATTGCGAATCTATTTGACATGTATTTAGTGGCGACTGTTCTAGCCTGATTCCTTTGTATGCTGTAAGTGATGGTTCGGTGGTCAGAACGTAGTCCACGCGTTTTGTACAGTCCAGTGGGTTACGTTTGTATCTATATTTCTGGACGTTAAAATTATGTCGATCGTTTCTTCCCATAGCATGTTACAATATGTTGGGAGGCAGAACGGCTGGTTTATGACTGTAAATATTGAATTTGCTAGGAAGTCTTCTAGTTTCCATCCGTTTGAGGTTCCCCTGCGGTCCAGTTTAGCACTGTGCCAGACAGGTGATCGGCAGTTAACATCCGCTCCATCAAGATTTTATACCCTACCAGGGTTGTCTGCACTGATTGTAGATATGTTGTGGCAAAGTCGATTTCTACTCCAGGCCTACAGTAGAGGGCTATTATGTAGTAGCTGCCTATGGAGCATATTATATGGGCACAGGCTGCCCAGGGCGTGCAAAGTTGTGGTATCTTTGTAACCGTTATCTCTGGATTTCTTACTAGTACTGCTGCCCAGGGGGTGTCTTCATTGCTTTGAACAATTTTATAATTGAGCGGGTATCCCCTTACTTGTTTCTGATTGGTATACGGTTCTAGGACTATGATAATGTCGTCATTATCCTCATCTGCTTGGAGTCGTACCTGCTCAACAACCGCTTGAGCTCGGTGGGCGTTTAGTTGGTGTATCTTTAGTACGCCGCAATTGTATTTTTTATGTTGTATTCCCATAATCGATTCTTTGTTGGTAGGTGCCTTTTACCTTGAGGTAAGTGGGACAGTTTGAGTCTTGGATGGAGTGGTTGTGATCCATTCTGAGGGTTTTGCAATTGGTGCAGATGGGTTCCTTAGTTTTGTTGGGGCAGTTCTTAAAATCATGTCCCCTCTCTGAGCAGTGGCCACAGGTTGGTTCCTTTTGGGCACAGGTGTGAATGGTGTGGCCATATTTGCAACATCTAAAGCACGTCGGTATGGCCACATGCTCTCTAAAACGGAGGCAGCTCCACTCAACAAAAATCCTGCTTTAGTTTATTAGGACCTGCCAGGCAGGCGGAGTCAGCTCAACTGTCCAGTTATATCCTACATTTGTTTTGGACTGGGTTCTGTATTTTGGGGTCAGCAGTGTCACCCCTTCTTGATTCGATAGGTGGCTTTTTAGGTTTCTTCTATATATTTCTTCCGTGAGTTGTTGTGGTTGTAGATTTTGGTCCACATTGAAAATAGCTATTGATGGGCCTTTCTTTTTTGGGGTCTCTGCCATGAGTCCCAGGGTATTTAGCTTGGGGTTCGTTATTATCCCCTCGGCTTCCTCCTTGCTTTCCGTCTCAATTATGATACCAGGACTTCTTGTTTTCCGGATAGACTTTATCTTAGTGTCTTCGAAGTCCTCTTTGAGATTGTTTATGACTTTTTGCTTTATTTGTTCACTGGAGGGTCTCTCTTCTCCAGTGGGTCTCAGTATGACGATGTTCAGGGTTTTCAATAATACTTTATTTTGTTGGATTTCCACTTTGTTTGTTTTCTCTGCCTCGTTTGGTATATTCCTCAGCGCTTGGGCATATGTGGGGCACACTGTGGCATTTTGTTTGCCCCACATTCCATATAGGTTTGTAGCCATGTAGCTATTCTCTCATTTTCTAAGTATGTACCATGGAGAATTGTCTCCATTTTGTGAAATATTGTCACAATTTGAGACCTTAGTCCGGAGGAGATCCTGTTAGGGTTCTCCTTGAATATATTTTCAAGGGCCGTTTTTAAAATGAATGTTTTCTCATAGACAGAGCCCTCTGGAAGAGTGTGGTTCAGGGGTGGTTCCTGTTGTTTGTCATCGTTGTTTGTTTCCCTTTGAGATGTTGTGTGGTCGGGCTGCTCTCTAGACTCGGTATGGGAGTGGGTCACTCGCTTATTTTTTTGCTTGGCTGGAGAGGCCCCTGATCGGGTGTCCTCCATATCTTCTGTCTCGTCAATAATGTCGAGGTGGTCACTTTGTGACTGCATCAAGGATTCCATAATTTTTTTCTGTTTTCCCTTCCATTTAGCGAATTCTGGATAACCGGGACAGTTCGGTTTATCAGGCGTATGTTGGGATGATCTAGTAGGGCACTGAAAATGCTGTCGGACGATGTCCTCCACAAATCTGTGGTTGAATTTGGAGGCACACAGGTGGTTATTGAAGTTTTGTGCTATTCCCTTCAGTCACTAAGGGGGGGGGGGGGAAATAGCCTAGTGTGAAAATGCTCCCAGAAGATCAGGATCACTTCTCATAGGGGCTTCCTGGGGCGCTGGAGGCGATAGTGTCATTAGTAATTCTGTGGAATGCATAGGTAAGGAGTTCACAGTCAGCCAGGCAAAGTTTATGGAAAGAAGGGGGGAGTCACTGAATTCATTGCTTCTGGTTTAATATACACATACAGCAGTTAATACACACATAATATAACATACAGCAGTTATCAGCACAGTTTGGTGGAGCAAACTTCCTGCTCGGTTTTAACACAGTTTGGGAACCTCCCCAGTCAAGTGCAAACTACCGACGTGGCCACTGCTTTATATCAGTGCCTCTCTATGGCCCTGCCGCCAGCCACACGGTGACCATTGTAGGTCTGGCAACAAAGGACACAGATAAAAACGCTGGTAGTTTTCTAAATTCCCAGTAGAATATAAAAATAGTCTCACCTAGGGAATCCTCCGATTAAGTTCTTTCAGCTTGAACTTATTTGAACTATATGCACATTTTAAACTAGTAAATTCCATTAAAAATCAGGAGCGCGATAAAACGTGTCCGGACACTAAAGCCACCATATTGTACATAGTGTGCATAGTGTTAGGGTCAGGCGCCACCTGTGATTTCTCACATCTGCGCCTTATGTATGCTGTGAAGAAATACAGAACTACTGTAAATGCCAGAAAAGTGTTGTCTGTTGTATATGACATATTGCGTTAGGTTCTGTTGGGTGTCCTGGCATTTGGCCGCAATGGCCCCTGGTGGGACCTCACGTTGCCCGCACACACCGCTCGGAAGTAGCCAGGCTGCCCTTTATTCTCTGGCTGGTCTCCGCCAGGGTCGCCTGAGCGTCCTGGACGAAAACCAAGTTTAAAAAAAAAAAAAAAAAGAGGAAGAGAAGAGAAGGCCTGGGGAACAGGAAGAAGGGGGCTCTGAATGTGAGGAACAATCTTAAAGTGGACAGATAGAGAAGGCAGTCCACCCGAGTAAGGAGAAATAGGGGATGGGTAAGTGTAAGTGTTTTCAGTGTCTAATGGCACCAGGGGTTTCCCCCATCTCCACGTTGCTTTTATTGTGGGTGTACCAGTTCACTGGGAAGGCCAGAGATTTAAAAGTGTATGGATTATGGAAGTGTGGTGTTTTGTACCGTTGTTCCTCTGGCCATTTAGACGCTGGACCTCTTCTGAGGCCCAACATTGCCCCACTTACGCCCCGTGGAGGCAGACCAGGTACCCGATAATCTTTAGTTCACTCTGGCAGGTCCTGCCACCTAATTTCCTGAGATTTCAGTGGCTAGGACCTTAAAAAAAAAATTTTTTTTACACATATATGTATAGATATATGTGTGATATCTCTCGATTGCGTAGGGTGATGTCGCTTGAATAAGGATAGACCGAAATATGGGCGTAAGTTGATTTGGATTCATTGAATTTATGTGTGTGGGGGAATTCGCTTGTGTAAAGATAGAGAGGGGGGGGAGAATGAAGACTTGGGGGGTTAAAGGAGGAAGGATAAGGCCAATAGAGTAGGAGGCCTCAATTTGGTGTCAGCAGGGCATGCCCATGCCCTGCCAGAAGGAAGAATGGGGTTGGCGTGGAGGGGAGGAAACAGTATGACCGTCTCCACCCCCCCCTGCTGGGGTGGGATAGAAAGGGCCGGACAAGGGAGCCGGCACAGGTCGCCAATATGGCGTGTGTGCAGCCTGGCTGCAGAGTGGTGGCTAGGACAGCAGGTTCAGGACAGCATCACAACACTGGCCCCACCAGGAGGTACATCCAGGGACAAGGTCTCTACTGACTTGTTCACAGATCGGTTGAATGCCGGCGTTGGTCATGGGATCAAGGTCTCATCCAGTTTGGTCGTGGTCATGGTCCTTCTATTTCCATTTTAGGTGGTCATTGTTGGTATGTGGTCACTTTCACTGTTTGTTCTGTTATCTGGGCATCGATGCAGTGTTGTCACTCCTGCGTATGGTGATTGTCACATTCTCGGGTAGTTCGTTGGGTAAATTACATGCGCTGTTGGTCCAGCTGACAGGGTGTTTGTGTTTGATTGCAATGTTCGTGGAAGCAAAGTCCCGTCCGATATCGTGGTACTTTGATCTTTCTGGCACATTCGACAAAGTAATGGCACTCATGAGAGCAGAGTCCCGTCCGATGAGTTGTAGTTGTAGTCAGGTCCTGCATCAGGCCTGGGGAGGTTGGGTCATTGCCCTTAGCCGGGTAAACAGCTCATGTGCAAAGCACGAGAGGGCCTTGTAGTTCTCCTCCTCATGTAATATAAGGTGCTCCCGTTCCTTCGGATTAAAGCGTATCTTTGTGATGAAATGACATCTGATGTCCTCAAAGAGGGTACAATCGTGCATTAGGTGTGACCATGTTTGGTTTTCTCTGCAGTGGCATAATGGGGAATCCCTGATGCCGAAAGTTGACAGCTTGGCATTAAAAGAGCCATGCCCTGTTAGAAGAAAGGTGGTGTAGAGCCCCGGTGAGAACCAGTTTGGCTGTTCGGGATACACTTGGGTAATGTCCGGGATGAACTTCCGGGTTATCTCACCTTTAGTTGAGTCCGCCCATCGGGACTGCCAGGTTTGTTGAAGATATTTGGTTAGTCGTTTCTTTTCTGCGTTGCTGTTGTTGGTTGGGTCTGTGGTGAAGCCAATGCAAGTTACACTGTTCCCTCTTGATAATTGATATAGCATGCCACAGCGGACAATCTCCAGGTCCAAGGGTAGGAGCCCCACAAGGGCCTGCAGTGCATGTGAGCTGACCGTGCAGCATGCTCTGGAGACAGTGAGTAAGATGCTGCGCTGTATCGTTTCTAGCTTTCTTTTATTGACTGCGGTGGTTGCTTTTTTAAACCAGATCCCTGCTGCATAGCTGATGGCTGAAATGAAGAAAGCCTTGTAAAAGAGGATCAGGGTTCTTTTCCTTAAGCCCCAATCCTTTCGCGAGACTCTTGCTATGAGGGCTGAGTAGTTTTTGATCTTTTTTTGTAGATATACGAGGTGTGGGGTGAATGAAAGATTTTTGTCAAGGATGATTCCTAGGTATTTTAATTCCATGGTCAGTTTTATGGTTTTTCCTTCTATTTTTATCTGAGGTGGCCTCCTGATATCACGGGAGCCTTTTAAAAGTATTGAGGATGTCTTATAAGGTGATATTCTTAAGTGATGATTTTTTGACCATTCTTGGAAGGTATCTATGGCCCTGTTTGCAATAGCCTCAAGTTGTGCATGATTGTCCGCCTCCAGCATCAGGACCAGGTCATCTGCAAAGGCTTGAGCATCTGCTCCGTTTAGATCCTGGTTGAGGAAGCCGTCCAACACCAAGTTCCAGAAGAGAGGCCCCAGGACTGATCCCTGTGGGCATCCCCGGAACACCGGCCGGGTGAGTTAGCTATAGGGTGTAGATACTGAGATCCTTCTGTCCGAAAGATAGGTTTTGATGCATTGGTATAAGTTGCTGGGAATGTTTGCCTCCCAGAGTCTGCCGAGAACACTTGGCCACCAAAGTGAGTCAAATGCCCCGGCGAAGTCAATGGAGATAATAATGAAGTATTTACTATTGCTGTGTGTAGCTGCATTTATTATACGTTCCAGGGCATCCACGGTGGAACATCCTCGTCAAAAGCCAAATTGCTTGGGAGAGGGGAGGCCTGCTTCTTGGTAGTGAGCTTGTATCCTCCTGTGTAGTAGGTGTTCATACAATTTACTTAGTACTGGCAGTAGGGCTATGGGTCTGTATGACTCCGGGAGTTCCTGTGGTTTCTTCAGGTTCTTCAGTATTAGTCTAATTCGTGCTGCTCTCCAATCATGGGAAAAATATCCTGCAGATAGGCAGTGGTTATATAAGTTTAATATAGTTGTTGGGATATATTCCACGGTCTTTTTTACAATTTCTGGCTCCAGGTAGTCTTCGCCGGGTGTTCGCTTATTTCTTATTTTTGCTGTTGCCAGATGGAGTTCCTCAAGTGTGAATGGGTCCTCCCGATGTGCTGGGCAGTAGTTAGTATTTTCCTCACAGAGCAGAAGTTGCTCAGGAGTGTGGTCTGAGGGCAGTTTCTGGAAGGTGGTATTCAGAATATTGTCTATAGATTGGTGCCAGGATGTGGTATAGTGGCCATCAGGTGTCTTTGTTGAAGATATTACTTCTCCTTTTGGTAATTTATTAGTTGCCACTTTGTATACAACCCCCAGGGGTCCTTATTTCCTGTTATTGAGACTAGTTTCTCCCATGAACATTTTTTCCGAGTTCTTATTAGGGCTGTGTATTTGTTTCTGACCTCACGGTATTGTTGTCTGAGGACTTCTACCTCTGCCGCCGGCCAGGATCTTCTCACTCGCTGGAAGCTTTTACAGCGTGTATTTACTTCATTCTGCAGTCTCTGAAGCTCAGGGCACCACCATGGGACTGAACCTGCAGATGGTTTCTTTCTTTTTATAGCTATGTTTGAAGCCTCTGTGATTAGACTTACTATAGCACGCTGGTGCTGGTCTGGGGTGAGGTTTGTGCTGTTGAATGCTTCAACAGAGTATGTCAGTGCCTCCCGAAATTGTTCCCAGTTTGCCTTGGCTATAGCAAATCTGTTGAGGATTGTTCTGGGTGTGGGTGGTCTATTGAGGGCACGGTGCATCTGGACAGTTATTACTCTATGGTCAGAGGTTGTCCAGTCCTCTCTGACCTTCCATGAGGATATGTATCCTGCTGTGGAGCGAGTGGCTAGGCTTATGTCTATTGTTGCCTCCCAAAGAGTACTTGAGAAGGTCGGTAGATTATTTGGCTGATTCAATACTGTGAAGTTGCTGTTGGTCAGGAATTCTTCCAAGCGCTGTCCATTGGCAGTTCCTCGTCGATCAGGAATTGTACTGTGCCAGGCTGGTGACCTGCAGTTTGCATCTGCACGGACGATTATTTTAGTATTAGGGAGCTCGTGGAGGACATTTTGCAGATATTGGGTTGCAGGGAGAATATCTTCGCCGGGTCAGCAGTATGATATGGCATAAAATTCTCCCAGTGGAGAGATGATCTGGGCACAGGCAGCCCATTCGTTGCAAAAGTGGGTTATTTTAGTAACCGTGAGGGCAGGGTTGCAGACGACCAGGGCAGCCCAGGGGTATTGCCGTTATGTTGTACAATTTTGTACGTGAGTGGGTATTCTCTCACCTCTTTCTTGTGTGTGTAGGGTTCCTGGAGGAAGAGGATGTCAAGGTTGTCCTCGTCTACCTTTTTCTTTAGTTGCGCAGTGACTGCAATTGCCCATTGTGCATTATGCTGTGCAAATTTCACTGTGTTAGAATCTTTATATTTACAAAGAGTTCCCATAATCTGTTCTTTGTTGTTGAGTGCTTTTGGCTTTTAAGTACATGGGACAGTTACTGTCTCTGACAGAGTGGTCTGCTGGTAACTTTAGGGCTTTGCAGTTTGCGCACACTGGTGGAGCGGTTTTGTTTGGGCAGGAATTGTAATTGTGGCCTACTTCTGCACAGTGCCCACAGGTTGGAGAAGTTTGCGGTTGGGTACACGTGTGTGTGGTGTGGCCAAATCGGCAGCATCTAAAACACTTTGGAACAGCCACGTGCTCTCTGAAGTGATGACTGCCCCAGTCGATGTAGATTCTTGCCTGCTGCCTTAGTACTTTCCACGCTCTGGGAGCTAATTCTACCACCCAGTTAGTTGAGTTATTATTTCTGGGCTTTGTCTGATATCTGGGTGTTATCAGATTCGATGGGTCTGTATCCGGGAATGCTTGCTGCAGGTTTTTGCGATATATCTCACCTTGCAATTGTGTTGGGGATAAGTCATTTCCTGTATTAAAGATTACAATGCTTGGTCCTTTTTTCTTGGGAGTTTCTGCTTGTAGGCCCAGGGACGGCACTTTCAGATTTGCTATAATTTTGTTCGCCTTCTCCTGTGTTTCTGTCTCGATGATGATGCCGACGTTGCGGATTTTCCTTATCGATTTTATTCTGGTGTGTTTGAATTCATCGCTAAGGTTAGTAATTACAGTCTTCTTTACTTCTTCACTTGTGTGAAGAGTCTCGGTGTTTGTTGGCTTCAGTATGACCAGGTTGGGTCTTGGTAGTAGTGGTACTTTCTTTTTGCTGGGAGCAGCGAGGGTTGGTGGTCACTCCGTTGTCATTGTGGTCCTCAGCACTTGGGCATATGTGGGCGCGCGCTGTTGCATTTGGTTTGCCCCACATTCCATGTATGCCTGGAGCTTAGCATCTCACTCTCGAGGTAAGTTTCCGTCAAGAGAGTGTCCAGCTTGTTCCACAGGTTCACGATTTGTGCCCTTAACCCTGTGGTTGCCCTGTTAGATTGCTCCTTAAATAATGTTTCCAAGGCAGCCTTGAGGAACAGAGACTTCTCGTGAACTGTACCCCCTGGCAAGGAGGGATCCAGGGGAGCCTCCGGTGGCTTCTCCTCGCTGGTGTCCTTTTGGTTTTCTGTTATGTCTTTTGATTCAGTTTGGGAGCGCATCTCCCGCTCCGGATTAGGTGTTGGCTTTCTATACTTGCATTTTCCTGTTAGCAGGGCCCCCGAATGGGGTTCTGACATCTCCTGTTGTTGGTCTATGATGACGGGGTCGTCATTTTGGCTCTGATGCACGGCATCTGTGGGTTTTTTCAATTTCCCATCCATCTTTGCGAATTTCGGATTATCGAACTTTTACGGATAATCGGAGTTCATGAGGTCCCGCGTGAAAGAGCTCGTGGAGGTGAGCAAGAGGCCACCTTCGTCCTGTCTCTGTTTGAATTTAGAGCTGAATAGTCCTTCAGCGAAGATTTTGGGCTATCCCCCTCTGTCACTTGGGGTGGGAATGCCAGATGTGGAAATGCCCCTAGAAGAACGGGGTTAATTTCCTATTGGGTAGTTTATATCGGCGAAGACGTTGGTAGTGTTATTTTGTTGAAGAGATCGTCGGAACAGAAGTAGCTTCTCTCCACGGTCAGTTTATGGTAGAGGAAGGGGGAAAACAAAAATCATCGTTTCCAGTTGGAATTTCACTAAGTTGATAGGAGTTAGTTGAACTGTAGTGGTAGTGAGCTTCTTCCGTTCGATGACTAGAAGAGAAAGTATGCAGCAGTGGGTGGGAGTGGGGGAGAAACAATCACTAACCCTGTTGCCAGTTGACCTTGCCAGGAGCTTAAGTGACGTGTTGCCTTAAGCAGAATATCACTGGGTTCGGCTGCGTTGAATGAACATTAAGCCCGCTGTTGGTTTCGACTCTTAATTAACTGGAATATGAATGCTAAAAATTAAAATGTGTTGGAGCTCTCTTTCAGCCCGATAAAAACACTGTTGGGGCACCCTCCCCAGTCAAGTGCACACTACCAACGTGGCCTCCACTTTATAATCGGTGCCTCTCTATGGCCCTGCTGCCAGCCACATGGTGACCATTGTAGTCTGGCAAACAAAGGACACAGATAAAAACGCTGGTAATTTGCTAAATTCCCAAAAGTTTGCAAAATTGTCTCACCTAGGGAATCCTCAGATGAATGTCTTTCGACGGGAACACTTTTCTTGGCGAACTAAACACTTAAAACTCATATTTTAACACAAAAATCAGGAGCTCATAAAAACGTGTCTACTCGTAACGGCAGCGGTCCTAACTGCAGGGGATGGGTAGAGGGATCAATAGTTACAGGGGCAGGTGCCACTGTGTGAGTGCCAAAGGCCAAGCACTCTCTGGGAGTCAGCTTTTCAAGGAGTGCCAACCATGATGATGCCAGCATAGTATTTTAATCTTCAGTCTTACTCTTTTATCAGTTGGTAAAATGCTATCTGACCCCAGTTTGTGTTTGTACTTGAGGGTCGTTGTTCTGAGCAGCTCTAAGTTCAGCAAACTTTGCCCGTCTGATGGTAAAGACAGCTTGTGCGTAACTCGTTAAGGCTTTGTATGTTGTTTCATTTTGAAGCAGGTATGTTTCATGGTTACGAGAGTTCTCCTGGATTTCAGTAAAAAATTTGAGCCTACAATCATCGTAAGCAGGGCACTCATGCATGAGATGCCCCCATGACTCCTCTTCGCCACAGTGGCAGAATGGATTGCTTTCAATTCCCATTGCTGTCAATTTCTGTTGAAAGGGCCCATGTCCTCTGATCAGGAATGTAACTTGCAGACCAGGTGAAAACCAGGAAGGAGACTTTGGGAAAGTCATGTCAATGGATGGGAGGAATCTTCTGGTAATTTCTCCTTTGGGCGTGGTTTCCCATGAATGCTGCCAAAGTCCTTGAAGGTGTTTGAAGATACGTTTTCTTTCTTGTTTCAGGTCATTGGTAAGCTGCAGTTGAAGATTTAACAACTGTGTCGGAATTCCCTTCTTTAATCGATGGTAAAGTCCCCTTTTAATCACCTCAAGGTAGAGTGGCAAGCATCCAGTAATAACCTGTAGGGCAGGGGTGCTGACAGTGCGACATGCCCTGCAGATAGACAACAGCATGAATCTTTGTATTGAGTCAAGTTTACGCTTGTTCTTTTCCAGGATGGCCTTTGTACACCAAACTGAGGCTCCATAACACACAATTGGAAGAAACGCTGCTTTATAGATGAGAGACAAAGCTTTATGCTTCAAACCCCAGTCCGCTCTGCTGACTCTTCTTATCACGGCCATATACTTTCGGATTTTTGTGGATAAGTACTTCAGATGAGAGTGAAAGGTAAGACCGGTGTCAATGTAGATTCCCAGGTATTTGACTTCTGTGTAGAGACGTATAGGGATGTTATTTAACTTCATTGTTGGAGGCCTACGTATTTGTAGCTTTCCCTTGAGGAGAATCGATTTTGTTTTCTCACCAGAAATGGAGAGATTGTGGAGTGCTGCCCAGTTTTGGAGCTTTTCCAGAGCTGTATTTGCTTTTGCTTCCAGTGCCGCTCTTGTGTCACCTTGAACCACCAGAACAAGATCATCAGCGAAGGCTAAGGGTCTGGCTCCACCCAGGTCAAACCCCAGGACAATGGACCAGAACAATGGACAATCGTCCAGAACAATGGACCAGAGGAATGGCCCAAGGATAGAACCCTGGGGACAACCCCTGTGAACGCATCTTGTCATAGTCTGGTATTTGTTTACAACTTGTAATTTTCTATTGCTGAGATAGGATTTTAGACTATTGTATAGGTTTTTGGACGTGTTTGCCTGCCGAAGCTTCCGAAGGACACTGGGCCACCACAATCGATCAAAGGCACCAGCAAAGTCCACCATGATGGCTAGAGTATACTTTGAAGTTGTATGTGTGGCTTGGGTAATCAAATTGTGTATAGTGTCTTCAGTGCCGGAGCCTGTCTTGAATCCAAACTGACATGGTGAGGTGAGTTGCTTATCGGTATAGATGGAAAGGCGATACAGCAGAAGTCGTTCTAGAAGCTTGGCCAAAACGGAGAGCAGAGCAATTGGTTGGTAGGAGGCAGGAAGTTGGGGCTGTTTATCTGGATTTTTCAGGATCAGCTTGAGAGTAGCAGTCTTCCAGGGTACAGGGAAAGTTCCTTCAGCAAGGCACCTGTTGAGGAGGCTCAAGAGTGTGGTGGGGTAGCCTTCAGCGAATTTCTTGACTACGTCGACTTCGAGTAAGTCGGCACCTGGCGTTTTGCCATCTTTCATTTTAGCTAGAGCCATATTCATCTCTAACATAGTGAAGGGCGGTTCAGTAGCCTCTGGCTGATAATCTTGATTACTGTCGATGAACTGCTGTTGCTCCAGTGACATCGCTGAAAATTCAGTAGGGTAAATGGAATCAAGAATATTGTTTATTGAGTCAGACCAGGTAAAGGTTGAAGAGCCATCCGGTTTGAGAGTTGTACTAAGAACCTCATCTCTAGGCAGCCTATTGGTGACGATGCGGAACACGATGCCCCATGGGTCTTCATTGCCAATAGTAGAGACCAGGGTGTGCCATGATTCCTTCTTACACTTACAAATTTCCTTGGTGTACATGTTTCTAACTACCCGATATGCCTCCCGGGTAGCTTCAACCTCATGTGGGGGAAGATGGGCACGTGCACGTTGGTAAGTTTTCCTGGCTTGTTGTGCCCTCTTTCTTAAGTCCCAAAGGTCTGTATTCCACCAGGGGACAGCATAGCGGTATGGCCTCCTACGCGGAATGGACAGATCACAGGCACTTTTGATGATGGCAGTAATATTGCGTACATAGTGATCCGGCGAGAGTGAAGCCGGTAGAGGAACATCATCCGGTAGCCTTCTGGATAGTTCCACAAGGAAGCGTTGCCAATCCGCTTTTTTGGTGTTATAACGCACAATGTCCTTTGGAATCGATGCGACGCATTCCACAGAGCGAACAAGGGAGAATGTGATCACTCTGTGGTCTGAAGTGGTCCAGGACTCCTGGACTGTCCAGCCGGAAAGTTTGTTGGCTAAGTCAGGCGTAGCCATTGTGATATCAATTTCGCTCTCCCAGAGTGGGCCACTGTAAGTGGGTAGATGTCCTGGGCAGTTTAAGATTTGTAAGCCTGATGTGAGGATAAAGTCCTCAAGTCTTGAACCATTTCCTAGGGCATTCCTATCTGGTGCCTGACTGTGCCAGAGTGGCAAGCGACAGTTTGAGTCCATGCCTATCAGTAGCTGCCCACCCGGGAGGAGCTGGAGTGCCATTTCAATCAGAGAGATCGCAGCAGTGATGTCTTCACCTGGATGGCTGTAGAGAGAGAGAGGATGAACAGTGATCCAAGAGATGTCATGATTTGGGCACAGGCACTGATGGAAGTGCATAATGGGGTGATCTTGGTTGCTGTGATATCAGGGTTTCTGATGACAATCGCAGCCCATGGTTGGTCATTTGTACAGTGGATAATTTTATACGATGAGGGGTAGCCCGTAACCACCCCAGAGCGAACATAGGGCTCCTGGAGCAGCATTAGATCTATTTGTTTTTCCTCAGCCTTTATCTTCATCTGGTCTGCAACGACTCTTGCTCTCTGCGCATTTAATTGTACAATTCTTATCTCTTGTTGGTAATTGGGAGAAGGAATTCTATCCATAATTTATCCGCATTTGGTAGAGACTCTTTACTTTTAGATAGACAGGGCAGTTGGTATCTCGGATGGAATGTTGGTGTGGAGCCTTTGCAGCCTTGCAATTTGCGCAGCTTGGCGGCTGATCGACAGGACAATCCTTATAGTCGTGTCCCTTTTGGGCACAGTGGCCACATGTGGATTCACGCTGATTGCAAGTATGTGAGGTATGGCCAAAGCGGAGACACCTGTAACATCTGCGGACAGGAATATATTCTTTGAATCTATGGCTGCCCCATCCAATGAATATTCTATTTTGAGCTCCCAGAATTTGCCATGCTCTGGTTGATAGTTCGATTACCCAATTTATGTTTGTAGGTGACTTGGTCTTCTTTTTGTATTTCAGACTAATATCATCCACGCTAGCCTCATCTTGCAGGTATATACTTAGATTTTTATTAAAGATCTCGGCTTTGAGCTCCTCTGGTGTTAAGCTCTCGTCCACATCAAAGATCGCAACCGAAGGCCCTTTTTTCTTTGGGGCTTCTGCCCTAAGCCCGAAATTTGTCATGTCGGCATTATTCAGGATGGTTTGTGCCTCCTCCCTGGTGTCGGTTTCTATTAAGACTCCTGGATGTCTGGTCTTTCTAATACTCTTTATTTTTACAGTTTTCATCTGCTCCTTGAAGTTTTTTGTGAGTGTTTCCTTGACCGCTTCACTGGTACCTAAATGTGCATCTTCCACTGGTTTAACCAAAATAACATGTGATTCAGGCTTTCTTACCACCTTTCGGTTTTGTAGAGCATTTCCTAGGGCATTCCACAAGGAAGCGTTGCCAATCCGCTTTTTTGGTGTTATAACGCACAGTGTCCTTTGGAATCGATACTTTTCCTGGTTGGTTGGGCACATATTGAGCTCCATTCCTCAATGCCTCTGAAAATGAGCGGGGACATTGTTGCATTTGTTTTTCCCCCTCCTGTGTGAGAACTTCGATTTTTGCTTTAAGCCTCTCGTGGTCAACGTGTAATTTTTGGACCACTGTCTCGATTTTACTGAAGATCTCTATCACGTCAGTTCTAATGGCAGCAGTAATTCTACTTGATTGCTTAGCCATGTATTTTTCTAGGGTTCCTCTAATGGCAATAATCTGTTCCACTGGAGTCCCAGTCAATGGGGGAACCTGGGTAATAGGGGTTCCTGACTTTTTTTTCCTTCATGCTCAGTTTCCTGACTCTTTTGTTCTTCCTGGTCAGATTCGCTGAATGATTCATTTGCAGCCTCTTCAGAGACTTCCTTCGTTGTTGGAACGTCTGTAGCAGACCTTCTTCTACCCTTCTCTTTCTTCTTGGCCTTGGTCTTTGTAGGTTTATTCATACCTTCCCCAGTTGCCGGGGCCTCATTCCTTGAGCGGATTGGGTAATCTGCCTGTCCCTTAACTATCAGTTCAACTTCAGCGTCGCTCATATTGTTTTAGTGGGTATCTGGATCAACGAGAGGAATATGGATAAACGATTATCTACTCGTAGTAAGTTGAAGCAGAGCTCGCTGTAAATGCCAAAAAACACAAGTAAGTGGTCAAATAGGGGCTGAACTAAGTTGGCGATTTTTTGCAGGCTGACTTCAATGTTTTAGAAAAATATATTTACATACATTGAAAATAAATGATCAAGTAGGGTAAATTTGTAAGCTCTCGAAATAAATTACCTTATTGTATAGCTTGCCCTTCTTAAGTTCAAACAAGTAAACAACAAACACGGTGCACTATTAACTACTTTCTATTTCCTGAGAAACAAAAGGCAGAGGGTTGGAGCCTTGTTGCTCGAGGCAGGGATTAGCCTAATTGCGAGTACATGCAGCAGGGTGGCATTCGCTCTAAGTGCTATGATACACGTACATCCGGTCACTACTGCTAAAGCATATAATTATGTCTATCTAAAATTATCAAAAGTAAGTTTACCTCAAAAAATTCGGGGCCAATAGTTGGAACTTTTGTATAGATGACATCTTTAACTTTCAGGATATCCGAAATAATGTACACTTGGTTGCATAATTGCAACCGACTAGTCCTCTATCACCCGTATTGTACATGAAAGGACAGAATTCGTGGGAAACCTGGTTCCTGGGCAATGCGATGCTGTCACCCCTCTTGCTAGTGGACAAACCTACCACCGCTGACCCACCAGACTCCCAATGTTAACACCATGACACAGGACTCTACACCTCAGTTGGGCAAAAGAACGTTGGCATTGGACCTTGGATAATTGGAGACGTGTCTCCTAGTCCAATGAGTCCCGCTTCTAATTATTTCAAGCAGATTGGAGAGTGTGTATCTGGTGGAAACCACACAGAGCTATGTACCTGTCATGTCAACAAGGAACTGTTCAGGCAGGTGGACAGACTGTAATGGTCTGGGGCATGTTTCTGGCACACATTGGGACCTCTGGTATGTCTAGACCAGCGTTTCCCATTTTTTAGTCATGCAACACTTTTCATCTCACAAAATATTCACGGAACACTTACGAAACACAAGTTTAGAGAGAACTAAAGAACTGTTTGCTAATATTTTATTACATATGACACACTTTGCATCAGGAGCATCTTTATTTTCAACGCATGTAAAGCCAAAATTCAAATAATTGTCATTATACTTTTGTTTTGGTCTTTTATTAGTTGGTTCCTGTTTTTTCACTTCGGATTTTTGGGGAACAAAAGGCTGCAATTGTTCATCCTCACTTTGACTTGTGACAATATTGTATTCGTTTTCATCGACTACAGTTGTACTATTAGAAGTACTTTGCCTCTTGTTTTAAAGTTTCTTTTTTCAACCACATATCCATGGTCACATTTTTTTAATAATAATATTTCGAAATACTAATAATTATCAAAAAAAAAATTATACAAGTTAGTTAGTTTAGTTATGATATCAGTTCGCTTCCTCCTCTCCTTCAGCCCGTGTACTCCAGGCTAAATCGCATACAAATGGCATATTAGATCACTACATTGCTACTTTTTCGTAGATGTCACTTCCTCTACACATATTTTGCTATGCAAAAGCATACCAAAATAAAGTGTAATAATAATCAAACTAATAACCCCGGGGGCTCACATATGGTGAGTATGGGCTTGGCACACCCAGGGTCCTGAGCTGGATATCATCATTCTTCTCTTTCTTGGTGATTCTCTTCTACTTTTGACTCTCTCTCTCTCTCTCTCTCTCTCTCTCTCTCTCTCTCTCTCTCTCTCTCTCTCTCTCTCTCTCTCTCTCTCTCAGGGTAACTCGGGAACCTTTTTTTTTTCCTGGTGCAGCATAAGCCTCAGGCTTCCTTGCACCATATGGCTATTAATAATAATAATAATAGACTAAAAATCAAATAGACCATGGAACAGTCTATTTGATTATTAGTCTATGCCAGTATGTTAATAACTGAAAAAAAAAATGTTAAAAATTACAAAGATTCAAAAGTGGAGGTGTACGCTACAAATTTGCAAAATTTATTTATTTTATTTTTTTAATTATTAATTACGATTTTTCACGGAACACTAGTGTTCCACGATAAACTGTGCTACCCACAAGGGCTTCAGTAGTCATATCATCCTTATACCTTCCCCTCCTACCGACGTAGCAAGTTCTACTATCGCACCGATTCCGTTTTCTGCTGATTCGACCATATTTCCTGAATGAACTGACTCTGGCCATACATTTTTCCAGACACATTTAACTTTGACGGTTTTACTTCTTAGCGATAAAGCTATGATTCTGATACAGTCCACAATTGAGAAATGTTTCCATTCCTCCATTCAGAATTGATAGATTCAGTAGATTCAGAATCAATTCTGAATCTTCAATAGATTCAGAATTGATTTTTTCCAAAATCCATTGTAACAGTTTTCTGATGTAATGAGTTTTAAAGGTGGATATAATGCCTTGATCTAATGGCTGAATGAAAGAAGTTGTATTAACCTAGTATAACTGTTGTGGTAGGAACATAACTTCAACATTTGGTTGGCCTGGCATGATATCCAATAGTAATAAAACTTTGAAATCTAGATTTTTCTACAAGTTCAATAGCACAGATTATAACACGGGGATTTCCCAACAAAATAAAATACAGGGATTTCTCAATATTTTATTTTATTTTATTTTTTTTGACTAGCAAGTCAACAGCTGGGATTCAAAAAAGAGTGGATATGTTGAAAAATTACACCCAACATAATAGCAAGTTTTCCCCGCACAAAAGCTCAAAAATACTCTGTTATGTAAAACTGTACCATGTTGTGCAATTTATCAATCGTGTTCAATGACAAAACCATGTCATTGAAGTACCATGTTATACAGGGGTTGCCTATACAGAGAAATAGAGGAGGCCAGTAAAGCAGGGCCAGTACTATTCATTGTATTCTTCAGAGTTATTAGGCCTATAATACACTCATAGCCTCACTTTTGCTTTCCCAGTCACACCCAAATGTCTATGTCACACCAAACTGACTCAACATTGCACTATACACCAATGTCAGCTGGATGCACTGCCATAGATTTTATGTGTTTCTTAACCGAAAGCATAACCCCTCCTCCTTCCTATCTTGTCTATCCTTTCTCTACACATTGTACTCTCCAAATTCCAATTCTGCATTCCTTATATCTGTGTAACACCACATCTCTGATATCCCAACAATATCTGCCTTTGATGTCTTGACAAGCACTTCAAATTTATTTACTATAAACTGCTAGCATTGTTGTACATGCAAACAGAGGCGTAGCTAGGTTTTCGGCGCCCTTGGCAAATTCTTGGCTACGTGCCTTTTTTCGATAATTGGTAAAATCATAATAAATAATAAGTACAGTCAGACCTCTGTTTAACAAACTTCTTTATAGCAAATTTTTCTATTTAGAGATAAATGTTTTCTTTTTACCAAATTTTTTTAGAATTCGCTAATTAGATTTTTATTCTTTACCAGATTTTTTTAGAATTTTTTTATTTCTTTGTTTTATGGAAATGAAAATTTTCCATATAACGACTGCATTACGAGACTTAACTGAGTACACATCGTTCGCACCCATGGCCTTCAAGAAAGCAATAGTGCTGTTGTTACGCTCGAATTAAAAGATAAAGAGATTACCATCTGCAACTCAGTGGGACCTGTAAACCTATCTGTCTACCTGTCCCACATACTGAGAAGTAGAGCTGGTCAACTATTTTCTGTGTATTCATAGCCAGTGGGCAGACCAAGGTGTATTAAACATTCGGACATTAGGCTCTGGTCCACCTTCTATTGTAATCTGTTGTTGTTATTTGGTTTTTAGGAGCATTAGCAACTAAGGCCATATTGCTCCATGATATGCGGTGGTCATTCTCTGACCTTTCCACATCCTCCGTATTTGGTGGTGACGGGCTCGAATTCCGGTCTAATCAAGAAGCGTGTGCTGCGCACTGCTGCTCCTTCCCACCTGGCTACGGAGGGTGCCACATTGTATGCACCCTGTTAGAGATGTAGAAGAGAGTGGTTTTCCTTTATCCCAAAAAGCGGTCATCTGTTGTTTCATGGAAGTGAAACGGCACCACTTCAAAGCTATTAACCTATCATCGAGCACAATATGAGATACAGAGGAAATAATGCTTCCCACACTACTATCGTAGTTTTTTCTTAAGAGTTATCTATGGTGTATCCACAGTTATGTATGGTGTATTCTTCCTGATGAGGAGAACATGCATTGAAGAAAATGAAGAATCGGAAAGCCCCGGGGAAGATGAAGTTACTGTAGAGTTGTTAAATTTGGAAGGAAGAGACATAACACAAAAACTGGCAAGGCTCTTCACAAAGTGCATTAGAAAATGTGTGATGCCTAAGCAGTGGAATAATGCAATCATAGTTTTGCTGCATAAGAAAGGAGATAAATCAGAAATTGGAAATTATAGAACAATTAGCTTGTTATCCCACATCTACAAGTTGTTCACAAGGGTCATTACTAACAGATTAGAAATAATACTTGATGAGAATCAACCGAAAGAGCAAGCTGGCTTTAGGACAGGATTCTCAACTATGGATCACCTTCACGTAATATCACAGCTAATGGAGAAAGCAAATGAATATAAAATACCATTATGCCTGGCATTTGTGGACTATGAAAAGGCATTTGACTCCATGCAGCATAAGGCAATGTTTCGGGCACTGGAAAGACAAGGCATAGATACCCTATATATTATGATTTTGAAGAAAATATATGAGAGTGCCACCTCCTTTATTAAACTAGACAAAGACAGTAGGAAATTTAAAATCGAGATAGGAGTTCGACAATGAGACACAATATCTCCAAAGCTGTTTACTGCTGCCCTTGAGGAAGCTTTCAGAAGATTAGACTGGTCGCAGAAAGGAGTCAATGTGAACGGAGAGTACCTAAACCATTTACGATTTGCAGATGACATTGTGGTCATAAGCCATGATCCCAAAGAATTAGAGGAAAATCTTAATCAGTTATGCACAGTTAGTAAGGATTTTGGACTAAAGATGAATATGGCTAAAACGAAAGTAATGATGAACAAGTATGCCATGGAAAGGGAAATAATGATTGAAGGAGCAGTAATTGAAAAGGTGGAGTCATATACTTATCTGGGACAAGTTATTAGCTGTAATAATGATAAATGGCTGGAAGTCAAGAGAAGAATAAATTTTGGATGGATAGCATTCAGGAAATGTAGTCACATACTGAAGAGCAATATCCCAGTTTGTCTGAAACGTAAAATAATGAATCAATGTATACTCCCCACCATGACTTATGGAAGTGAAACTTGGGCACTCACAAAAAGAATGGAAGAGAAGCTGAGAACTACACATCGAAGAATGGAACGAATTATATTGGGAATCAGACTGTTAGATAAGAAGAGAAACACATGGATTAGGCAGCAAACTCAAGTAAAGGACATTCTTATCAAAACTAAAGAACTAAAATGGTGTTGGGCAGGACACATAGCTCGAAGACATGATGACAGATGGACTAAGAAAATAACAGAATGGTACCCAAGAGGAGCTAGAAGAAAACCTGGAAGACAAAGGCAGAGATGGATAGATGAAATTCATGAGTTTTTGGGTAGTAAATGGATGGCCAGTGCTCAAAACAGAAGGAACTGGAAAGTTGCTGGAGAGGCCTTCATCCTGCAGTGGATTGAAAATGGCTGATGATGATGATGATGATAGTGTATCCACACCGATATCATATATATATAAAACTCTTACTCTTAACATATTATGCCTTGTTGAATTTAGTTATTTCACTTCGTACTTTTGTTGCTAACAAATTAATAAATTCATTCTGAATTTCTGGAGATAAATAATTAGTGTGGTGTTTAATATGAGATTCCAGAGCATTTTTCATACCACAGTCAAATTGGCTGACAAATTTTATTAAGTTTAAAAATACGCCACAATTTTTTTTTTCGGTATCAATATTACTAGCATGTCCACGAAATGCCAAATTATTTTCAGCACAGAACAATATACATTTCAATATATGACACCATTTCGAATCTTAGTGCTGCTTGTACAGCATCATCAATTAGTCCACCTTTTTGAAGACCCTTTTCTAATAATTTCCAATTTGTGAAATTGTTTATGTGTTGTTGTAATGAATTCTCGTGAAAAGGAACGTTTGGATTTAGATGTTTCCAATCCTTAAATCCATCTGACCTGCTAAATGGAACATTATTTGTGCCAAATACAAATAAGATGCACGGAAAAAAATATATTGCATCTTTTTTTTTTTTGCAATAAAATAACCATTTCCTCTCTTTTTGTTTTTCAATACCTTCATTTTGTATTTCCACGAATTATTGAAACATCGGCCATTAGTGACAAGGTATGTATTTAAGACTATATGTTCGGGACCATGTTGCACCATAAGAGATCTGTTTTTGTGGATATTAAAGTTCCATGTGATCTGATCATTAAAATTCAGACTTATATGTTCATTGTTAATATTATTGCTGCCATCATTTTCTTCTGCCAACTGTTGTTGGTTATTGTACACACTTTCTAATTCTTTTAAAATAACTTCAACTGTTTGAGCTTTTTCTTGGACTTCCATTTGAGTGGCATCATCATTTGTTTCATCTTCATTCGAATCATGTTCATTTTCTTTGTCACTTTCAGGTTTGGTGTGCTTATCGTAAGTCAGTTTTGTAAACTAGCAAAATGTTTTTTTCTAATTTCCTTTTTATGCAGTCTTTCTATGCGGTACTGATGTCAACTTTTTTTCTTTGATGGCATGTCTAAAATTAATTTGGCCTTTATTATTTTATTTAAATTATAAATCACAATATTTACGATTACCTATTTATATAGCAATCACAAAAACACTATAACTTATAACTTATTCAGTTTGTACACAATGTGTGAATTGCGAGCTACTGTGCATTCAAGCATGTGCTGATGAAGCAATCGCCTGATTGATCCTTTCAAAGTTACATTCTGGACAGCAAATAAATCTATGATATTATGCAGTATGTACTCAGATGTAAGGATGCATGCAGGCTTGAATTGCCGTGTGGAAATTAATTTTCGCCCTCCCTGTGTTGTCATCTTGATTCGATATCATCGAGGGGTGCCATTTCGTCAGCCAGCCTAGGGTGTCGAAATAGCTTGGCACTGTACTGATGTGGCCTGTCAGTGGCGCCCTTCACCTGCCCCAAGGCGTTCCTACGCCACTACATGCAAGTATACATGCACCTGTTCTTACTCTTATTTACCCTAACACAGCCCATGTATTTACTTGTTCCATGATGACTCCCCGAGTCCCTGAAATCCCCAGCACCTTGCTTTGCAGTTTGCTAGTTATTTTAATAGGAGCAGTGCAAGGAGCCTCTGCCTGTGGTTACTGCTAATCTTTTAGTCTATGAATCACGCTAGCTAGCAGTTTTCCCACTCACCTAACACTGCCTCAATAGCATCCTCAAATATTCTTGCACCATTTCTATTTAAGTGTAGAAGCAGTCTTTCCTGTTAACAATTGGAACAGTGTGGCACTAATACTGATAAAGGGATGATTGAGTGGCAGAAGAGATAGAATGGTTATTAATGGCTTCTGATCATCTTGGACTAATTTTATTTGTGGAGTCCTCAAGGGTTCCGTTTTGAGCCCACTGTTGCTTTCACTATTTATAAATGATATTGATGAAGGCATGTTTCAGTGTCTAAGTTTGCAGATAATACAAAGCTTGGCAGAGTGGCATGACTGGAATCAAGGTGTGCTTCTGCAACAAGACCTAGAAAAATTGTGCAGATGGGCTGTAATTGAAGTTTAGCTTTTGATAAATGCTTAACACTGCATTTGGGTAGCAGTATTCTTAGAATAATATACCATTTGGGTCATGTTGGACTGTACAATTCCCCTCCACCCCAGGTTTTTTTGTTCTCCAGTAAGGTAGTGGAGAACAAAAAAAGACCTGGGGTGGGCAGAATTGTACATTTCAACATGAAGTTCTCTTAACAGTGCAGACAGACTGCTGGGACAGCTCCTGGATTTCTCTCAGTGATATACAAGAATTTTTCCCGTAAGGAGAGAGAGAGAGAGAGAGAGAGAGAGAGAGAGAGAGAGAGAGACAGACAGACAGACAGACAGACTTCTCTTTCACAAATTTCAGCATCTGGAAACTAGGTGCCTGATTAAGGTTAAATGGTTAAGGCCTTAAATTTACTGAGTTAACTAAATGCTAATGGCATCCGTGCTCTTTATCAGATGACTCATAATGGGATATAAATTTAATTAAAAATTTCAGCCAGAGAATAACTGATTGTTGGAACAAACTTTCGTTGGGTATTATGGAAGTGGATAGTTTGAATGAATTCAAAAAGTGATTAGAAAAATTATTAGAGTAAATGGACAGATAATGTGATTATTTATTTATTTTTTGTGGATGATACTCATTTTTTGCCTCTTCTAATACTAAATAGAAAATTGAGAAGAACTAGAAAATATTGATGACATCTTACTCATCATGCAATCAACTGAGGGCATTAAAATAAAACTTAGCAAAATAAAAAGAAAATATACAAGAATTGAGTCTTAAATTAAATACAAATCATCTAAAATAATGGTAAATAATATAAATAATGGAGAGTGTGTAGAGTAACTTGAGCTTTATATAGAAATATAAAGGCAGTAATGTAGAAATAAAACAGAAGAAAAGAATTGCATCTGGAATTTTTAGAAGATTGACAAACATATTAGCATTAGTAGAGGTATATGAAGCAAGAAAGCAAGCTTATACAGCATCAGCAAAAAAAAAAAAAAAAAAAAAAAAAAAATCATCCACTATTTACTCCAAAACTTTGTCTAATTCTACCATGAATTTATTTATAAAGCAAATAAATGTAAAAACAAAAATGAAATTAATACTTTTGTCAGAACAACATTTGCTATGGTCAGGGAACAAAACAAGAGAAGACAATGAAACCAATGGGAAAATAGAAGTTTTAACGACAGTCTAAATACTTGAAACAATAGCACGTAACCTCTGTAAAGTTTAGAATCTATTTAATAATAGAACCTAAATCATATTTCATTGATGCTTTCTCTTCTGCTTCTTCAGTGATTGTAATCTTGCTGTTGTATTGTCACAAATTGTTGCATTAACAGCAAGATCACAATCACTGAATTAGTGGAAGAAAAAACATCTGTGAAATGTATAATTGTTAAGTTCTATTAGTAATATATAGATAACTTTATTCATGTGCAGTGCTTTTATTTCAAGTATTTAAATGGAGTATACTGGAGAGAAAGAAAAATAACCAAGAAAGAAGTAAGATAGATAACAGGATAACAGTATGTTTCACACTTCGTAAAACAAAAGATGGAAATGGTCAGGACACATCTTAATACCTGACCTAAAACTCCTGTCATTAGAGATCCAATAATAGGAGAATGACAGTTGATTGAAAAGGAAAGATGAGAGCAATTGTGGGAGGAGTCAGAAATGGAAAAATGTAGATGAAAGCAGGTTGTTGGGCCCTATTAACAATTGGCACAATGGAGGATAAGTAAGTCACTCACCTCACTAAAAGTAAAAGTACTGCACCTCACCTGAAATGTGTAAGTGTATACCACTATTGAGTGCATGACACTTTTAGATGTACTGATGTCTGCTAGTCCTTTGATGGGCTTAGATGAAGAGATTGATCCCATAACATAATGCCTAGTTACGTTCTTCACAAAAAAAAAAAAATTTAGTTATTTGTAATAAACATTTTCAGAGATCACCAACACACATATCATCCATCATCTCATGCATTTATCCACATTCATCATAACAATTTATCCAGCTTCAACCATGTGAATTTGAATTTCTCTTTTGCTAAGTTTTATATGAATGATTTCTTGATTTTGCCTAACCTTTAAAAATAAGATGCATATGATTTTTCATTAATAGGTATATCACAATAAGTGGTAAACTTGCTACGCAGCAGCCCTTGTCTTTGAAGAAACCTTGTTGTAAACCAAAATTTGTGCAGCATCCATCATCTTCATATCCATTTGAACAAGTCTCTTACTATAATGGGGTATTGTGGTTACTGGCTACAGATGGCACACTATTTTGTACAGCAGTCAAAGAGAAGAATTTTAATTGGAAAACAGTCAGGTATTTAAGAATGATTACCTAATTTTTTTATATTTGCAATTTAAAATTTTTATATAAAATTTTACAAATTTTTTTATCAGAAATATTTATATTAGTAAAAAGAAAAAAATATTAGTAAAAATATTTATATTAGTAAAGAGATTGAGGTAATCTCTTACTCTTTTAAAAATATTTATAATATTGATAATATTATTAATAAACATTATTGATAATTGCATCTTTTGTGTGATATATGTAAAAATGCATTGCATAAGTTAACTTTTCAATTAATACTTTATTTTGTGTTTTTCTACAAGAGAATGGCATAATTTGATTAAACATCAATTTATAGACAAATAATGTATGCTGTGATTACACTTTTAATTGCAGAGAGTTAAAATGGTTATAGGTCTTATGATCACATTTACTTGAATTTGGTTTGTTTGAAATTTTTCAAATATTTATTTGAAATTGCTGTTCAGAATGCACATTCTGTTCATTATAACTTATACAGTTGATTTTCAGACTTACGCATCTCTCCTGTTTACGATGGAGAATCTGTCTTTTTTACTCCTCTCTGTCTCACTGTGTCATAACATAATTTTTATCCATCTTTTTTCTTTTAGCAAAAAATGGTAAAACTACATTAAAATCAAATTTTTTAAAAATGATATGCATTTCTTCTTATTTTTTTAACAAATACGCCCACAATAAACACCTGAGAATGGTTTTCTGAAGGTTTCTGCAGGTTTTTCATTTCCGACATAATGCATATGATATGACCACCATATACCATGTCATGTGTATTATGTTATGATATTAAATGTTATGCATTATGTTATGATATTAAATGTTATGCATTATGTTATGATATTAAATGTTATGCATTATGATATTATTATGATAAAACTTTTTCTCCTCTATTGGATTTTTCTTGCCCCTTGACAAGTACTAGTACTAAGTGCATGGGGTGGTTGGTTACTATTATTATTGTTATTATTACTGTTGGTCAAGGAACTCTCTTACTGTCAAGTAGTAAGGATCACGATTTTCTGGAGTTCCATGTAAGCATTCTCTAGGAGGCCTATTGTTGCTAGGTTCCTATGGAGACACTTTGGTGCCATGCCGGTGGTTGACACAATGATCAGGTCACTACTTGTTCCATATGCCACATATCTTTGACTTCCTATTGTAGATATGACTACTTGCTGATCTTTTCCTCATATGATTTCTGGAGGTTGCTGGCATTGGGCACTGCCATGTCAATCAGGTAGGTAGCCATTTCCTTCTTGCCAATGGGATTATGTCTGATGTGTTGTGTGGAATTGTCTTGTCCATTATTATGGCATGGACATAGTACAGTCTGTGAGTAGGGGTCTCTAGTACAGCCAGAGGTTCATATTTGTAATATAGTAAACTTTCTTTGATCAGCTGGGTATTTTTGCACTAGCTTCTGATGTATTATCCTGGCCACCTGGTCATGTCTGTGAGTGTACTCTGTCTTGGTGATCTCCCTGCATCCTGTGGTAAAGTGTTGGATTGTTTCTGAAGCCAGGTGGCATTCGTTACTCCTGGGTCCTTGACAATGTATTTCCTGTAGTTCCTGGTGTTGATTACTTGGTCTTGGATGCTGAGCATGAATTCTTCAGTCTTGAAGAAGAGCCTTCCTTTCATGAGCCAAGCATTGGAAGCCATCTTATCTATATAGTCTTGATGGAAATCATGTAATAGCTGCCATGGAGTGTCTTCTTCACCCATCTTTCTGTCTTTGTTTCTTCTGTCTGTGTGAATATGGTCTCCTTGTTGAGGTTGAATGTCATTTGTCTATCTTTCTTATAGCATGGTAGATTGGTGCTATGTTTGCTTGGACGTAATCCTGCAGGTTCTCAATTGGCTTCTCCTGTTCAATCCCCTCCCTCCTTCTTTACAGGCTATGGTCAGTCTCTCAATGGCCAATTTTCGGTGGTGTTAGTATTAGTATTAGTATTAGTAACGGCCGTATGGTGCAAGAAAGCCTATGGCTTATGCTGCACCAGCCAAAAAAAAAAAAAAAAAAAAAAAAAATCCGAACAAAACAATGATTAAAACAAAAATTAAATAAATAAATAATAATAATTAATAAATAAATAAAAATAATAAAATGAAATTAAAAATTAAATAAAAAGGAAATTAATCCTATCATCCTATGCGCTTCCCTTACCCGAAAGTACTATCCAGATGACCTTTGAATTTCCCCAAACTGTCGGCCTCTACCACCCATGAAGGCAACTTATTCCAGTAATTTATAACTCGCTGGCTAAAATAAAACTTCCTGCAGTCCAATCTAAACATTTCCCCGCGTAACTTCAATTTATGTCCCCTAGTTCTAGCATCATTTATAATCTTGAAAATTTTGTCCTCGTTCATTTTACTGATGCCTCTCAGAGCCTTAAACACCTCAATCAAATCTCCTCTAAGGTGTCTAGTTTCCAAACTCTGCAACCCACATATTCGAAGTCTTTCTTCATAAGGACGCCCTTTTGCCGATCTCACCAGGCGAGTTACCCTTCTTTGCACCCTTTCAAGAAGCTCGATGTCTTTCTTTAGGTGCGGTCTCCATACTTGAACACAGTATTCCAAGTGTGGTCTAACATAGGCCTTATATAATGGGATTATCACGTCCCTATCTCTACTTGCAAAAGTTCGATAGATCATCGATAGGACACCATGGGCCTTCCTTGCAACCTGTTTACAATGCTCAGAGAATTTCATGTCTGACCGTATCGTAACACCCAAGTCCCTTTCCTCCAGTACTGGGTTTAGTTGAACTCCACCAAGTGAATAAGTTATTTTGGGATTACTGTTTCCCAGGTGTAATACCTTACACTTTGTTGGATTAAAGCACAACTGCCATTTTTCTGACCATTCTTGAAGTCTATCTAGGTCTCTCTGAAGAAGCTCAGCTTGACAGTGATCATTAACTACTCTACCAATTTTAACATCATCTGCAAATTTAGACATCACGCCCTCTATCCCTTCATCAATGTCGTTTATGAAAATTAAAAACAACAGTGGTCCTAATACTGATCCTTGGGGAACCCCACTTCTTACATCAACCCAATCTGAGGAATAGCCATTTATCACAACCCTCTGCCTCCTGCCCTGAAGCCATCCTTCTATCCATCTAAGGATTTTCCCAGTGATTCCAACCTGTTCCAGCTTATAAAGCAACCGCTCATGTGGGACTGAGTCAAAAGCTTTGCTGAAATCTAAATAAACAATGTCGAAATTATTCCCTAAATCCAGCTCGTGAGTGACCCTTTCGAAATAGCGAACCAGATTTGTTAAACATGATTTTCCCTTTACAAAACCATGCTGAGTATCCTTGAGAATTTCAATTCTATCCAAATAATCCTGAATTCCACCCTTGATCAATGCCTCCATGATTTTCCCTACTACTGAAGTCAGACTGACAGGTCGATAATTTCCCACTTCACTTTTAGAGCCACCCTTATGTATGGGAGATACATTTGCACTTTTCCAATCCAAGGGAATCTCCCCAGAGTCTAGTGATGCTCGCATAACCAGCCTCAGTGGTTCAATGCACTCGCTTGCCGCCTCTCTCAAGATTATAGGGTATATTCCATCAACTCCAGGAGCCTTACTAGTCTGTAGGCTTGAAAGTTTTTTCATTAAATAATCTTGCGAAATTTCAATATCATTAATTACATATTTTTTAACTTCGCTCCCACAATTTCCCATTGCCACAAAAGGCTTTTCATTTGTAAATATCGATGCAAAATAACTGTTGAGTTCATCTGCAACGGCAGCTGGTGTATTTATTACTATCCCCTTTCCCTTACGTAAAGGTCCGATCTGGTTTGTCCTGCTCTTCTTGGCATTTATATATGTGAAGAATTCTTTATCCCCCCTCTTTGCTCTGTTTGCTAGTGATTTCTCATAAACTGCCTTTGCCTGTCGAACCTTTTCTGTGGCTCTATTACACACCACCTTGTAGCTGTTATAGGCTTCAGTACTTTTTATTGCTCTGTAACGTTTCCATGCCACCTTTTTCTGCTCAAGTAATGTGGCAACTTCACTATTCATCCAACTTGGAACCCTTCTCGTGAAGTATTTTTTTAATGGTATATACGCATTCAAGGCATCTGTGATTAATGTTTTAAAAGCGTACCACAGTTCAATTGTATTCATTCTCTGCGCGATATCTACCCAGTTAATAGAGGCCATGTAGTACCTTAAGGCATCGTAATTTCCTTTTCTGAAATTAAAACCCATTCCTTTGCCTTTTACTTCTGCTACCTCTCTCGTCATCATCCACCGTAGAACTCCGTGATCACTTCCTGCTACTGGTTCCTCTACTGTCAGCCCTGTTATGTCATCTGATTCATGTGTGATGATGAGGTCTAGGATATTCTTTTCTCTAGTACTTTCCCTGACATGTTGATACAAATAACAGTCATCTAGTTGATTTAAAAATTTTGTTCCCCATGTCGAGTTTCCTTCCCCTTTACTCCAATCAATTAGAGGCAAATTGAAATCACCCATAATAAGGCATTGACGCTTACTTGCCCATTCCATTTGCATGTAGAGGCTTTTGTCATAGTCTTCACAATCACCTGGTCTGTAGATTACGCCTACTCGCATTGTACCTTTGTTTCCAACTATCTCACACCATACAGACTCTATACTAGCATGTGAAATGTCTGAATCTGGGAAAGCTATCGTCGCACTCAGGCTGCTTCTGATAAGAAGCATTACCCCACCACCCCTTTTTTCTACTCTATCCTTCCTAAATACATTATACAAGCCGTACTGAAACTCATCATCCCCAATTTCCGGGTGGCACCACGTCTCCGTAAGCCCTATTATGTCCGCGTTACTTGTTTTAACCAGCAGTTCGAATTCGCTCATTTTATTGACGACACTTCTAACGTTACTGTATAAACAATTAAGATTTACTGTTCTTGTATATTTAACAACCCTAACACAACCCTTGAAGTTTTTTAGGCTCTCTTCCCTGATATTAGCTACCTGCTCACGTGAAACGTCTTTGCCCCCAGAATATCTAGATAATACGTCCAGTTGGGGTAACAGATAAGAACTCTTAAGGTATGTGCAAGAGTTACATTGACCAATATTATCAGATAAACGCGTGTCAGTATTACCCACATCCCCCCTAACTAGCAGTTTCCCTGAGCCTTTAAGGTATCCTCAATAATACTGGCAAAAACTTTTGCACCACCTTTGTTTAAGTGTATCCCATCTCTACAAAACAAATTCCTTCTACCTACAAGTGTGGGCCATGCTGATAGAAATTTACCCCCTAAAGCCTTGCAGATTCCTTCAAGTCTTGAGTTAATCCACAAGGCTCTTAACATATAATCCCTCCTATCGTGTCTGGGCAGAATTGCAGACACATAGACATTATGGCCTAGCTCGCGACATTTCCTCAGCATGGTCCTGTATTTTTCCAACAAATCGTCAGATCGTGTACGTTAATATCGTTTGTCCCCACATGAATAATAATATTTTCTTTACCCCCTTTAAACTCTGACAGTCTGTTGGTGACATCATCAATAGTTGCTCCCGGCAGACATACCCTGGTTCTGCTCCACCTATCTTTATTACAAAAAATATTCCCCGTTTCCCTGACAATGGAGTCTCCTAATAAAACAATGTCCTTTCTAACCAGGGTAGTTTGCACTTGGTTTTTCTGTTTTGAGGCTCGAATCGGGTGTGCATCACTTGGTAGATTGCTGGAGTTTTGAGTCCCTGACGAGCTCCCAGAAGCATTATTTTCGAGGGCAAGCACTCGTTTTTTCAGGGACTCAAATTGTTCCATCAGTGCACCAAATTGTAATTTAAGATCGGTGCACTCCTTACATCGATCACAAAGAAAAGAATCCCCAGGTGAGGTAGGATTAGTCACCAGGTCGACCTTGGAAAACATTCCACAGGTTCCACAATGGATTAAATCATGACTCACCCGTAAATCGCCATCTGCTATTTCCGTGTGACTCACGATACCCTGTGACGTGTTTAAGGCAGATCTCGTAACAACCATTATAAAATTAAATAAATATCAATGAAAGTAACTTTAAAAAATTATATCTATAATATTATTAAAATCAAACAGTTACAGGAAAACCTATAACAAAATAATCCAACAATATTTAAATAAATCAAATATTTAAAAGCACTATCCAAAAGTAAACCACTTAACTGAGGAGCCCTGTCTAAGCGCGTCCGCTCACCTCGAATGCCAACTGGTGTGGCAGCTCTTGATCATCATTATCCTAGTTAATCTCATAATCTCTTCCAGCTCAGTGTTGGTTTAATCTATGATCCCAAAGGAGTACATTGGTATTGAGACTGTGTAATTGTTTATGGCTGTGACCATGCTCCTACTATTCAACTTTGATTTTTTTAGCAGGCTTCTCAGTCGGGCTGGCCTTGATCTCCTCTTGTTTTGATTGATGGGACTGCATCATCCCCAGATATTTGTACATCTCCTCCTCTGTTATGGCTTCAATCTCTTCGTCAATTTTCAGCTAGTAGTTTTGTCTGACTGGATGTCCTTGATGTAATCCTTGCATTTGTCTAGACCAAACTGCATCTTGATTTGACTGCTGAACTGTTTGGTAATCCCGAGTAGCTGTTGGAGTTGATTCTCAGTCGTAGCATAGAGTTTGATGTTGTCCATATACATCAAGTGAGAGAGGGTGTATAAGCTTTTCCTCCCTTCTTTTAGAGTATATCTATGCTTTCTGTTATTGAGCATGGTGAACAGTGGGTTGAGTACTAGACAGAACCATAATGGGCTCAGGGCATCTCCATGGAATGGGTATCGGTCTGGTTGTGATATTCTCGACCTTGATAATGATCCTCCATTGTTCCATGGTTGCCTCTGGGAAATGTGTCAGTGTCGGGTTGACTTTGTAGATCTTCGTCTCTATCAGCCAGCTACGGGGCAGGAAGTCAAAGGCTTTGTGGTAGTCGAGCACAAGTTGCGATACTTCTTGTAGGCCTGCTCCATAACTGCAGTGTCAATGGTCAATTTCTCCTTGCATCCTTCTCTCATCTGCTTACATTCCTTCTGCTGCTCAGCCATGATGTTTTGGCTCTCCAGGTGGTCTGATATCTTGTTTATGCAGCTGGTCAGGATCTTTTACATTGTTGGTAAACAGGTGATTGGTCTGTACTTTGCCAGGTTTGTGGTGGCTTTGTCCTTAGCCTTTAGGTAGGTGATTACTTGAGATTCTGGGATTGTGTCAGAGTTCCTTATTATCTGGGTGAACTACTCCGCTATGTGCCTGCATGTGTGACTGAACTTCTTGTACCAGTAGTTGTGGATGTTATCTATTCTTGGGGTTTGCCAGTTGTTTTTCATCCTGATCGATTGTTGTACTTCTTTCTCCAAAATCTCCCATTATTCTCTCATCTCCTGTACATTTTTTTTTGGTTTTCTTCGCTTCTAGATCTATCCAGTGAGCACAGCCATTGTTGCTAACTTCGCTGCTCCACAGGTTGCCCTAGAACTCCTCAAATGCCTTCTGGTCAGAGGGTTCATTGCCTTTCTTCTCCTGTTGTCCAGTGTTCCTGTAGAAGGCTGTCTGGTTTTCATTAAATATCCTGTTGTCTGTTTTCCTCTGGATACTCCCCTGTAATGGTGAAGCCTCTTGCTGAATTCCAGGAGTTTCTGCTTAAGGGTATCAAGGTATTCTTTGATTCTGTGATTATATGTCTCATGTTTGCTGTGGATGATGTCTTTCTCTAGGATAGCTTTCACTTTTCTGATCAGCTTCTTACCTCTGTGATCCCGTTGGTACTGGATCAGTTGGCCTATCTTCACTCATCTCTTCTGTCTTTTGCCGTAGCCTCCTTTCCCAGGCTGGTGGTTCCTTGTCTTTGTGCTTTGTGTTATGTTATTTTCTGGTTTCCCTTCCATTCGTACTGGTGGCTGATAAAGCGGCACAGTAAATGGCTGTGCAGATAGTGCCTTGTGTTACATCATTGTTGAGATAATCTGGTATTAATTGTGTATTGAGGTGGTATGTGACTTTCCACAGGATTGTGTTAGGTCTCTGGTATGGTGTGGGTCTTTGTGGGGTCCATTCCCCTGAATTCTAATCTTCTTCTATTCTGGATATCGCAATCTTGTCTATTTCCACTTCAACTGCTTTGGATTGTAGTTTTACTTGCCGTGCCTCCTCCAGTTCTGGTTCCGTTGTGTCCACATTCATCACTGTTTGTAGTGGGCTGCTCACATCCTGCTTGATTTTTTCCCAGATTGCAGGAGCTATGAGGTTCTTTTTGATGATGGTCTGCTATTCACTATTCGGTGACTTGAACAGTCGGGAACCTTTCCAACCACTCGGTGCATATTTCGTCCTGTACATTGTCTTGTCTGTCTCTAGCATCATAGTATGCTTGCATGATACATGTATTCATTTCGATGCTCCACTTCATGTGTTGGCTTCTTCTTCTTTCCTCGTTGGTCACTAGTGCAGTTGCACAGGAAGCATTTCCAGTTGGTTGGGCTGGGTGGTCTTGTCCTTCAGTTATGGTAGATAGTGCCACTCACTCCACTGTTGTCCACAGGAGACTGTCTTGAACCAACCCCTATTCCTAAGGCCTGAATATGAGTGACTTTATCCACTCCACACTCAATGAAGTATGTTCACTATTTCTATTTCTCATTTTCATCCAGCTATGGGTTTTTTTTTTTTTTTTTTTTGTTGGTGCTTTATAAACTTGCTTCCTTGCATCATATGCCTATAATAATAATAATAAAAGGGGGCAATTAGCCCAGGTACGACATTGTACCACCAATATCATGGACCCCGATTAGAATCTGATTATAAAGAAAATAAAAAAATCCATGTTTGGGTGGGGGGTGTGATTGAGAAAGCCGCTTCATCGGACCTACCTCCCCAAGGTCAAAGTGATGGCTGAGGCAGAGTGATACCATCTGTTGTCACTCCCATTACTACCACCCACTACTGGAGAGCAGTAATTCGAGATTAACATACCAACCATGTGGTACCACACCCAGGGTCAGGAAGAATGAAAAAGACCAAGGGGTACTTGTACAATCAGATATTAAGTTTTCTGAGAATGTTACCAGGACAGCAATGGGGTTTTGTCAGTGATATACAGGAATTTTTCCAGCAGGAATAAGGACGTGTTTATCTTGTTGTATAAGACAATGGTTAGGTCATATCTTGAGTACTGCTTATAGATCTGGAAGCCTCATTTTAGGAAGGATGTGGATCAGTTGGAATGGGTGCAGAAAAGAGCAAAGAGATTAGTGAGAGGAACAAAAGGATGGTCTTACCAGGAAAAGCTTCAGTTCTGCAAATTGGAGCATCTGCAGAAGCACTTGCAAGAAAATCTGATTAAGGTGTTTAAGTCTTTGAATGGATTGAGTAACTCAGTGCTGTTGGAAAGCTTCCTACATGCACACGAGGAGCACAAATTCAAAGTTTGAAAGGATGGTTGCAGGATGGATGTGCTGAGGTTTCTGTTCAGTTGGTCTGTAGTTGATTGTTGGAAGAAACTTCCATCAAGTGTTGTAGAAGTGGATAGTTTGAATAAATTCAAGGAAGAACTAGACAAACTATTAGAGGGGGATAGACTGGTGAAATGGGAAGTTTTTTTTTTTTTTTTTTTTCCATCTGATGCTGTATAAGCTTCCTTTCTTGCATCATTTTTCTAGTTCTATTTCTAAGATTTGAAAACATACAGAAAAGCAATCTCTAGCTGTATTTCATAACAATTTGTACCTGTTGTCATTGAAATTTAATTTACAGTGCAGTGTAGGCTTTTAAGAAACTTCCTGCTTTTTACAAAAATCTGTTTTCCTCCTGTTTACATTGCTCAGTCTCAAGGTTTTTGAAATGTATGTATCAGATTTCATTCCAAACAAGAGTGCCATAAATCAAAATCAGTTTTTCTCATAGTAAGAATTATATATAATTAGTTGTTCCTGAAAATGGGTATAGAAACTTTTTATAGATTTAAGTACCATATTTAATCAACTAGCAATCATATACAAAATGTATTATGACTTGTGCGGTATCACTCATTATAACTAAAATATTATAACTTGATAATCGCCTCTCACTAATATTATCACTTTTCTCTTCATTCTAATGTAATGGTGGGAAAAAAAGAGGCCTGGATAATCTGACATGACGTTCTCTGTGCAAATTGAGAACTTCACATCAGACCGCAATTACCTGTGCCAACAGGCTGCATACAGGTCTGGAAGTCTCATTTTAAGAATGATGTGGAATTGTTGGAATGGGTATAGAGAAGAACAAATTAGTCAAGGATACAAAACTGTATTCCTACCATGAAAGACTTTATTTCTCGGAAACCAGGCACCTGTGAGCATACCTGATTGAAGTGTTTTAGCTAATCATTAAACATTAATATGATTTATGTCTTTAATAAATGTAATACAGTTTTATAAAATCTATTTGTCTGATGGTCAAAAGAAAAATATTGTTAAAGTATTTAAAAATATAGAAGCTATTGAAATTAGAATTGATAAAGCTAAAACTACTAATTGTGATTTACATTTAAGACAGACCCAAATTGCTATAGATATAGGAAGGGTATAATCCCACTGTATAAGCCAATTGTAAGACCACATTTGGAATACTGTGTGCAAGTATGGAGACCTCATCTGAAAAAAAAAGTCGTTGAGTTTCTTGAAAGGGTCCAAGAATGGGCAACTCGCATGGTGAGATCAGCAAAAGTGCAGCCGTATGAGGAAAGACTGATAATGTGGGCTGCAGGGCTTTGCAACCAGGCACCTCAGAGGTTCCTGATTGAGGTTTATAAGGCTCTGAAAGTTGTTAGTAAAACGAATGAAGGTGGAATTTTCATTGTTATAAAGAATTCAGTCGAGAACTAGGGGCCATAAATTCAAATTACAGGGGAGACACTTTAGACTAGATTTTAAGAAGTTTTCTTTTAGCCAGAGAGAGTCATTGATTGCTGGAACAAGTTGGCTTTACAGGTAGCTGAGGCTGACAGTTTGAATAAATTCAAGATCAACTAGGTAGTTACCTCTGTGATAAGGGAAGCACATAATTTGTATTTTATTATCTACCTTTGTTTTTTTTTTTTTTTTTCTTGGCCTGTGCAGCAAAAGCCAGTGGCTTCCTTGCACTATATGGCTATTACTAATATCCACAAATTAAATTACTTTAATTTGAATTGGGTATTTAATAGTCATTTTACAGAGAGGGTGGTTCTTTTTTTTTTTTTTTTTTCTTTCTCTTGTATAAAGCATGTAAGGTTCTTTTCTCTAATTAAATTTCATTTGTGTATGAACAGTGGTGTTTTATAGAAATGGACATTTTTATTAAAATATTACTATTTTATGGAGTGATGACATTTTTAAAATTCATATTTTTAGTAATTTATCTTAGAACACACATTATTGATGCTATTCTTTATATTCAGACTGCCTTTTTATATATATATTTTATTTATGCAGAATGGTGATTTTCCCTAATGATCCAGTTCTGAAATTTTTTCAGTATGATCTCACAAATTAGCTTTTAAAAGACACAATCATTTGAAGAAAAAATTTAAAACAAAAACATAAGTGTGTTATTACTATCAGATAATACACTTGCACATCTTCCTACTGAAATTTTATCAAGTGAAGATGCCAATATCAAGTGCCTTTTCTTAACTCTATTCCCCCAATACCTCAGCTCTCATACAACAAGTGGCTGAGAGAGTTAAACTCTGCTACAAACATTTATATCAGAGAAAACAATTCAGTGTTTTTTTTTTTTTTTTTTGAGCAGAGCACAAGAGAGAAAAAAAGAGTAAGCTTGCCCCCATTATAGTGTGATAATGAAGATTGTTGTAATATAGAATAAACTGATAGACCGTATCATCACACTTAAGAAGTAACATAGCAGTAATTGAAGCAATCATTTGTTTTAGTTTAAGTTCAGTTTTTAGTTTATTTGTTGAAGTTTATTATTTTAGTTTATTTGTTGAAGTTTATTGTTTCAGTTATTATAACTGAAAACAGATAATTTCAGTAAATTTTAATGACAAATTAAAACTCGCAAAGTTTTTAACAACAAATAATAACCTAACAAATATTAAAAAAATTTTCAGGTTAGGTTTAAAATCTGTCATACGTAGTGTAGCCCTTGGTCCTCCTGCTGTAGCTTGGATAACTGATAATCAGGAAAAATTATGGCTCAAAACCGGAGTAAATAATAATGTGCCTGAAGGAGATGCTGATATATTGTGGCAGGTTTGTAGTAACTGAATCTTTGCTTTTGATTAAATTATAGCTATCTATACATTGTTTGAAGAATATATGTGCAAATTAATGATTAAATATTAAAAAAACACTGCATCCACAAAAATAGTAATGAATTTAAGAATTTATCATGTTCATTAACAAAGTATTTATACTTGCCTTGTCTGTACAACTCCAAAATTGGCTACATTTTACCTCTATCAAATCCTGATTTCAGGCTAAGAAATAGGGTATATTCAAGTGCTTAATATATATACGAGTAATAATTGTCCACTCGTATTCTAGTGGACAATTATTTTGGACAGTTCTTACAAATCTTAAAATTCATAAAAACTCATATATGTGCGATGGCACATCGTCATTAGTGCCATTTACACTTACATGCATGAGGGCAGCAAACATGTTAACCAAGTTAAAATAGTTAACATGGATTTGTTCACCTGCAAAAAATACATTTAATCTTGTTTTTATGACAAATATTGACACTCAGTTGTTAATATTGTCCAATTCAAGCACTGGTGACTGACTTTTGGAAATTACATCTGCATAGCATGGTCTTAGATGCTGAATGCACTATGTAAATAACAATGACTTCACATCCATCTTTGATTAAGATTACTTAAGAAACCAATTCTATTCTTTAAAACTAGGAAGATGGTCCCAACTTAAGGCCTTAAGACCTGAGTTATTGACTTTTGCTATTTTTATTGTGCAATATTTTACTTTAAATATTCTTTTTTGTATTATTTTAGCATAATATCAAATAAGAACTCAATACTACAAAAATGAAAATAAGAAATCATTATTTTAAGTTAAAGGTTAATTATAAGTTTAAATAATATACACTAGTGTTATTGCCCATTCCTTTTATGTTAGTGTTTTTCTCTAGGTAAAACTAAATAATTTGGAATGGGTAAATGTTTCTTGGGTCCTTAAAATATTAAAAAATATATTCTTATTTATTTTATTATATTTAAATACTAAATATCTTTATATTAAGTAATACCATAAATATATCAGCATTCAGTCATTCAAGAATTCTATATTCTGAGGTATTTATTCTTAAAAGTTAGTCAAAGTGCAGGGATTTAAAGAGTGAGGAATTAAATAATGTCACATTTGATCCTGATTACATTGATAGAAATATCATGAGTTTTTATTTTATGTAATAATGATAAGAATTAGTAAAAAACTTTATTAATAAAGTTTTTTAAATAATGATTTTAAAATGAATTTAATGTTAAAATAAATTCATTATTTAATGTTAAAATAAATGATTTTAATAATATTTAAAGATTTTGTTTTAAGGTAATGTTTTAAGATTTTTTGTTTAGAAATGTTTTTAAAAGAGCTGAAGTACAGTCCATTGACTGGAAACTATGATTGTGTTTGATAGTATAATAAACAAACATAACCTCTTTTGCAACTATATCTCTTTCTTCATTGCCCAGAATTTTGTTGCCTAAAAATGATGTTAATGATTGACTGGAGGATTTTGCAGCCACAGCAGCCTTATGTTTTTTTGTGCTGACATGATCAAATATATCTGCCTTTCCTCCATGACCAACACTAAACATAGCAATGCACATGGAACACTCCACTTTTGAGGAATCACCACTAACACTGCTTTCTTTTATAATTGGGAATTGCTCCTTTAAACTGTTAGTAAACATTCATTTTCTTTTCAGCATTTTAAAGAAGGATTATTTTGTTATTCAAAGTATAAAATTATTTATATATTCCAAATATAAAAATAATGAAATGTTAAAAGTAGAACACTGAGAAATCGGCATGAACACTGCAGTGCGGACAATGCAAACTGAGACAATGATTAACTGTAACTCAAATCATTAAAGGTATTTCCCAACAAAGTAGCACAATGATGATATATATCTTGGTACTGGTCAATCCATGTAACCACTATAAGGTTAACTGCGGGTATGGGCTACTTTGTTTTGAGATACTTGTATAGTAGAGCTTGACTCAATATTGGTAGGTGTCAGATGAAAATGTTTCAGAAACAATGTTGTTTTAAAAAAAATGGGACTTTTGTCCCATTGTTCCCGAGTTGACTTTGTCAGGACACTGGGACAGAAATCCATAAAATCCATAAATCTGGGACATATGGGATCCCTAAAGATGTCATATTTATTGGTCCACAAGTAAGCAAATATTGACCTCAAAAGAACTGAAAGACAAAATGACTGATGCTAAACAAAATTCCCAGTAGTCATTTCACCTTGTAGTGAATCGCTTTCTTGTAACATTAAGAGTGAATATTACAAAGAATTAGTTGGCAGCTTTATTAAAAATTATGGAAAAATGGATGCAGAATGTCAAACTTCATTTCTTTTACTCTCACACATGTATTTTTCACACCAAATCTGGGAAATGTTAGTACAGAGCATGAGGAGGGATTCCACCAGAAAATACAGTCAATGGAGAAGAGGTACCAAGGACAATGGGAAGACCCTATTTATGGGTGACTATATCTGGTTCTTGGTTCAGGATAATCACACTGACTGAAAAAGACAAAGATATTCGAATGTATATTTTTAAGGAATTTTTTTTGATTAACCCAAGGAGAGTTTCTACTTTTTTAATTTGTAATTTTTTTTGTTGTTTACTTGTAGCAAAGATTAATACTCTATTCTGCACAGATGTTAAACATTGTTAACAAATCTAATATAAAAAATGAATAGCAAATGCTTAGAAAACGGTACTCACCTTGTATAAATCTGCAATAAAATTTTTTTGGTAGATGGTGGTTAAATTTAGGTTGAAAGAAGCATTAAATAGAACTAAGGTGGGGAATGGGATGAAAATATTTTAAACAGATTTTAAAATGAGCGCAAGGAAGTAGAAATGCAGATCTCCAATCCTTGGTTGTCATAAAGAGGTTAAAAGACGTAAATGAAAAATGAAAAAAGAGAGAAGACCGGTGGTGCCAATTTTTTTTTTCTTTTTTTCATTTTCGTCTTTTAACCTCTTTATGACAACCAAGGATTGGAGATCTGCATTTCTACTTCCTTGCGCTCATTTTAAAATCTGTTTAAAATATTTTCATCCCATTCCCCACCTTAGTTCTATTTAATGCTTCTTTCAACCTAAATTTAACCGCCATCTACCAAAAAATTTTATTGCAGATTTATACAAGGTGAGTACTGTTTTCTAAGCATTTGCTATTCATTTTTTAGTCAGATTTATCACGGTATTATAAGGATACTATAATTTCACTATTGTCAAATCTAATATAAAATTATTGTATGTTTACATTCTGTTCAAAAACTAAGGTCATATTTGAAATCACCATATCCAAATTCATGCTTTTGAAAATTTCTTACATAATGCCATGATTGATAGTACTTACAAATTAATGAATTGTTGATTCTGCTTTACTGTTTTAATTTCATATTCAACACAGCTGGTACATGTTTTCCATAGTGAAAACTGCTTGGATATCTATTTTTTTTATTTTATTATTATTTTTTTTTTTTTCAGATTAAGTTTAAGTAGAAATTTGAAAATTTATTAGGCCATTAATAAATTTTAACCTTTATTAATGTATTAATATATTGTTGACTAGAACCATTTTAGGGAGGGGGTTTGTTTGTTATTGTTTGTTATTTGGTTTTTAGGAGCATTAGCAACTAAGGCCATATTTGCTCCGAGATATGCAGTGGTCATTCCCTCATTCCCTGACCTTTCCGCATCCTCCGTATTTGGTGGTGACAGGCTCGAACCCCGGTCTAATCAAGAAGCATGTGCTACGCACTGCTGCTCCTTCCCACCTGGCTACGGAGGCGCCTAGGGAGGGGGAATGGCAAAATTTAGGCCTGTACTCAATAATAATTTTTTTTTCTCCCATTATGGTTGAAGAGATTAATTTACTCTATTAAGGCGGGTGCAGAGTTGCAGATGGAAGGAAATATTGTTTAGCATTGTTTTAAACAGTTGCCATTTTCTTCCTTATGTTTGAAGCCTAATTACTTATGTTATAAATTAAGTTTAGTATTATAGTAATCTTGAAAGGAGATTAAATGAAATGTTAATAAAATTTGAAGTCACTGTTTTGTTAGTATATACAAGTATAATATTAAAACAACTGTTTACTGTATAACTAGAGTTTCTAGTATTCTTTACTAAATATCAAGAGCTTTTTTCATAATTTGATTTAACTTGTCTTTCAAAGGTTTTAAATTTTATCTTGTCAAAGTAAGAAATTTGAATTCTAAACATCCAAATTCCTTACTTTCCATAATCTACATTATTAACCTTCTAGTGGATATCACTAGAATGTCAATAAAAAAATCCAAGAATAGATGTGTCCATTTACTTTATACACACTTTAGACAAGAAATAGTTAAAACTGGTGTACAGTAATACCCCGACTTACGCGAACTCGGAGTTACGCGGTTCTTGATTTTTTCGTTTGGCAACACTGCCACCCATTATCTTCAAGGTCGTTTTTCATATGTTATCGATATATGGTGCGACGGCGGAGAGTGAGAGCGAAAGATGAACAAAATTCAACTTTACTGCGCATGAGCTACACACATATACAAGAATTTGTATTCCAACTGTCATATTTATATGTGTGCATTCGAATTCGTGCTCAACGTTTGTCGGAAATTACATCGTTTTCACGAGAGAAATGGATCGCGTCGGTCGAGCCGTATACAGTCAGTCCTCGTATAACACGTGTTTACACTACATGAATTCGATCATACACTATTTATAAATACGGTAACGATATCTTATAATATAACACGAACCGAATTGGCTTATGCATGATTCGCCTTTGTGTTTACAAGAAATGGCAGTCGAACACAGAATCACCCCAACCGAACGCAACACGATAGGAACAAAGAGAAGATTCTGAAAATGTATTTGTTTTAGGGGAAACACATTTCACCATAATAACGTAAAAACCAACACAATTCCAGCTATCGGTATGCAATTAGATGGAGTTTACTACCAGTTTATAACAGATTCCACTAGCAGAAACGCAACTGGATTTTTATTGTTTTATGGTAGTAACCCCTAGAAATGTGAGGTGTTAATAGTGTATCTCTGCCTTTATGGTGTTGTTTATTCAGTTGCTACATGCGTGCAGCTTTGTTTATGCGTATCGAGCGTGCCTCCTCGTTTTGTAATTGTGCTTTATTCCCTAAAAATAGTAAAATACTTAAAAGGTGTGAAAAGGAAGCATACTGGTGAAGACACTGCAGACTCAGAGAGAAAAAGAAAAGCAATTATCGATAAACAGAGGCGGACTGGATCAAAAATTCTTACCCGGGAAAATTTATAGTGGCCTCATACTATGGTTTATGGCCAAAATCACACAGGCCCACCGGGGTTTCCCCGGTAAGGCTTATGACCAGTCCGCCTCTGTCGATAGAGAAAAAATATGAAATTGTGAAACGCTTTGAGCGAAATGAAAGACCATGTGATATTGCACGTGCTACAGGCCTAAATGAGGTAACGGCGAAAAGCACATGACAATTGCAAACATGACAGAAGGTCTTAGCTCAATTGAAAAGGGCTTAAAAATTTTAGAAAACATAGACTCCAACGAAGAACGCGTTATAGTTACAAAGCAAGGAATAAAAAAATTATTAGCTTGCTACGAAGAAATTCTGCGTGAAAAAAAGAAGTCTCTGTGTCGTCAGACGAATTTGTTAGATTTTATGAAGCCATCGACATTGAAATAACTTTTTTACGTAAGTCATTTATTTTTTTTAATACATATTTTGTATTAATATATATAAAGAACTGCAATTTTATTAATATTTTTCTTCTAAACTAGTGTTTTTGTTAGTCCTTGGTCCCAATTAAACAAAATTTATATGTATTTATATGCAAAGTTGTACCCCGACTTACGCGAATTCGACTTAAGCGATTTTCGTTGGACCCACCTATCGCGTAACTTCGGGGTATTACTGTACTTTATAATTTTTTTTTATTATTATTCTAAGACTGTATTTGATAATAAGAACATATACTTTATTTAATGTTATCAGTCTTATTTTCTGAAAAAATTGTTTCCTGACTTCACTTTTAGTGCTCTGCAGCACACAGTGAGTGAAATTAAAGCTGAAACCATAACTCAGTGGAAAAATCAACAGCAAATGCGTGGTACTCTTCATGCACAAACACAGAACCATAAGAAATTTTTACAGATATACTTCCCTAATTTAAAATTAATGAATTATACAGATTGAAAGTGAATATCGTGCTTGAGGAATATTAATATTCTCATTGATGAATTGTTAACAGATATTTAAATTATGTTTTTCAGTTTTGGTTTACAAATTGCATAAAGTATGGCTGCATTAAATGAGAATCAGTAGTATCATGTGACAGTATTTATAAATTAATGTGTAAAAATCTTTCAATCAAGTGTTTGATCAAGGAAAACCTAATAAAAATCAGAAAGTAATATACAGACTTGATTTTTTAAAATAAATAAATGTAGTGTATTTGAACCTCCTAAATCCAGCAGCCTATTATCTGACACTAGTCATTTTCTGACTGTTTATAGAAAAATGGGTGAACCTGACAAAGCACTACCAGGAAAACTGGCAAATTTAATTCCTGAGTTGGCCATTCACCTAGGCAATGTATCAGAGCTTATTAGGCAGGATAGGAATTTCATCACAAGAACTATAGAAATTTTTGCTGTGCTTCAACTACATGGGGAAATTAATTAGGTCATAGGATTCTCTAGAGATTCCAGTTTTATAAATCATAAAGTCTAGAAATGAGATTTTTATGTGATGACCAAACCAAGACCTTTAAAAAACCAAGGTTTTTAAAAGGGGACAAGAAAATTAAACACTAGGAATATCTTTTCTCTTTCACAACATAGACTGGGGAATGTATAAAAATTAAGAAAGGACAATTTCAAATTACATTTAAGAAAATTTTGCTTTAGCCAAAATGTAATTAGCTTTTAGAATGAACTGCTACTTAATGTAAATGCTACCTAATGTAAATTAAAATTGGACAGATACTATAAAGAAATAAATAACAGGTGCTGAAGTATAATTATCTGGAATTTAAAAATTTAATTTTGTTCGGTTTTGTTTTAGGCTGGTGCTATGCAAGTTTTGCTTCTTACACCTCCTGTTAGATTATAATGCATCTTATATGATCCAAAGGCATTGTTCTAAATTATGAACTTGTATTCTCATCATAACATGTATTGATTTTGTAATTTCTTTAATTTTTTTTTATGATAGGTGGAAATGAGTGATTATGTATATCAGCATACTAGTCAGGTGAAGAATGCTATGAAAAAGGTGCTGCAGCAAGAAATACTGACAAATTTTATTTATGGTTCCCAGCAACCACTTGTGACTGCTAATGAGCATGGAGTTTGGTATTATAGGAAACAAGATACAGTCCTTTATTCTTGTTGTAAAATGATAATAGGTATTTCTGTTTATTGCAATTTTTTCTTCTTTTTATTTAAACATTTGTATGGGTAGTCCTCTTTTATTCAAAATTCATTATTAAGTGTAAGGTGGGGAGGATAAAATGTGGGTGATCCTTGTTGAATGCAAGGGCTATGCACAGCAATATTCTAACCCCATTTCTATCAATACCTCATAGAGTGAGGTATTGATAGAAATGGGGCTGCATTCCTAGAACCTTGAATTTTACATCTAAAAACATAAATAGCAATCCTCATAATTAGTTGGAATAGTAGCATTGTTCATCTTATGGGGATTGAACCATAATGAGTAATGCTAATCTATTGCTTTAGTAAAGGCACATGATGCAAGAAAGCAAGCTTATATAGCATCAGCCAAAAAAAAAAAACCTTCTCATTTCACCCATCCATTCACTCCAAATGTTTGTATAGTTCTGCCTGGAATCTATTTAGGCTATCAATTTCTACAAAAACAGATGGGAAGTTTGTTCCAGCAATCAACCACCCATTGGCAAACTTCTGCACATCTATCCTACAACTGTCTTTCCTCAATTTGAATTTATGCCCTCTCAGGCAATTATTCTGAGCAAGAGGAAGAATCTCATCAGCATTGAGCATGTTCAAACCATTTAAGGATTTATACACCTCAATCAGATCACCTCGCACGTGCCTAGTAAAGATTAAGCAGTTTTTATTGAAAAATGTTGCAATTTAATTAAATACCAGAGAAGGAAAGTTTATATGGTGCCTAAGAACAATGCAATATATTTATACCCTAAAAGAAATAAAAATGGTGCTCCCATGGTGATAAATTCCTCATATTCCCTCCACCCATCTGTATACCCTTTGAATATACTTCAATTGAAGCAACCTTTTGTTCCCTGTCTTACCTACAAAGTGGGTTAAAATAGTACGTAAAGTCAGAAATTAATTACAATGAATATAAATTGTTTGATTATTTATATGTTTATACAGAATTACAAAATGATTGGGTTACTCTTCTGGGGGATGAGGTGAGGTGGTGAAGATGGAGATGAAAAGATGATAGACACTAACTATATTAGATACTTCTAAGAACTTGGGAGAGGGTGAGATGGAATGAGGTACTTACAGTTCTTACCAAGAATTAGGGAAATAACATTAATTGTGAAAAGTAAAATTACAGAAATGTCAGAAACTACAAAACTGGAAGTTTACAATGATGAAGAGTACAATTAATACCTACTTAAACTATTCAGCAAAAACTAAAAATTGCCATGAAGAAAGTACAGTTAATAACCTTGGAAAACATCAGAAAATATTTTTTCATTACACACCAGCTGTTTATTTCACATCAATCACGAATTGATGTTCACCCGTTGCACTCATTTCAGCAGATTTATATCCTTCCTAAAGTGAGGCCTCCAGAACCTTCATACAGTACTCAAGATGTGGCCTAACCATGGCCTTATAAAAAGGCATAATCCCTGCTAGCAAAGTTTCTGTATATCATTGACAAAACCCCATGAGCTGTCCTGGCAGCATGTCTATGCACTTCTCAGAGAATTTCATGTCTGAGTGCACAATTACTCCCAGGTTCTTTTTGTTCTCTACTACCCTGAGTATAGAACCACACAGTTGATAAGTTACTCTGGGGTTACCCATGTGCAGTACTTAGCAATTGTCAATGTTAAACTTCAACTGCCATTTCGCAGCCTGTCAATCCAGTTTTCCTAGATCTTGTTGCAGTAGCTCATCCTGATGACTGTCGCTAACCACCCTATCAACCTTTATATTATCTGTAAACTTAGACATTAAACCTGATATACACCGATGAGCCAAAACATGATCAGTGAGTCATCATGCAAATCGAAGCAACTGCAGGTGAACTATGGCGCATGTGCAGGTCAGGACACGGTACAAAACACACCTGTTACTGAGCTCTGTTAATTAGTGTTACTCTTGTTCTTCAGTTGAGAAAGGCAGTGGACTTGAGCAAGTTTGACAAAGGCCAAATTGTAATGGCTAGAAGACTGGGTCAAAGGATATCCAAAACAGCACGGCTGGTGGGATGCTCACGGTCAGCCGTGGTTAGTACCTACCAAAAGTGGTCCAAGGAAGGAAAACCCACAAACCGCCGGCAAAGTGTTGGATGGCTACGACTCATCAATGCTTGAGGTGAGCGAAGGCATCTCCTAGATGGTACATGGCAACAGAAGGGTGACTGTGGCACAACTCGCCGGTAATTGGAATGCTGGTGATGGGAGTAATGTGTCACAACACAGAGTATATCTGACCCTGCTGAAAATGGGGCTGCGTAGCTGCAGGCCACTCCGAGTGCCCATGCTAACCACGGTTCACCAGCGACAGTGCCTACAATTGGCACGCAAGCATCAAAACTGGACCGTGAGTGATTGGAAGAAGGTTGTCTGGTCCGATGAATCACTTTTCCTGTTGCATCATGTGGATGGCTGGGTATGTGTACGTTGTTTACCTGGAGAAGTGATGGTGCCTGAATGCACCATGGGATGAAAACAAGCCGGTGGCGGCGATATTCTGCTGAGATGCCCTGGGTCCAGTCATCCCTATGCCGGGCACTCTGATGTCTACCACCTACCTAAACTACATCACTGACCAGATACACCCTTTCATGGCAACAGTCTACTCCTCTGGCAGTGTTGTCTTTCAGCAGGATAATGCACCATGCCACACTGCCCAGATTGTTCGAAACTAGTTCGTGGAACATGAGGAAGGCTTCCAAGTATTGCCCTGGCCTTCAAATTTCCCAGACATCAATCCCATCGAGCATCTGTGGTTTGTGTTGGAACAGCAACTCCAATCTGCAGTATCTCAACCATGGACCTTACAGGAGTTAAAGGATTTACTGTTTATTTGTTGGTACCAAATACCACAAGACATATTTAGAAATCTTGTAGCATCCATGCCTTGCCAGGTACGAGCTGTTTTGGCTGCACGTGAAGGACCAACATCATATTAGGTAGGTGGCCATAATGTTTTGGCTCATCGGTATACCTTCATCAATATCATTGATAAATATTGAAAACAACAATGGACCCAGCACTGAACCATGGGGAACTCCACTAATTACATTAGTCCATAAAGAGCAGTGCACATTGATAACCACTCTATCTTCTTCTAGTTAACCATCCTTTTATCCATAGCAGTAACTTGCCCTCAATGCCACATTACTCCAGTTTGTACAGCAGTCTTTTATGTGCAACAGTATCAAAAGCCTTCCTGAAATCCAAGTATATGATTTCAGGAAGGCGTTTGAAAATTATTTTTTGCATCCAGTTCCTTGGTCATTGTATTATAGTAACCTATCATATTGGTTAGACACGACTGCCCCTTGACAAATCCATGCTGTGTCTATATTATTACTGCAGTACAATTACATGCTTGTCCAGATGGCTCTGCATTACTTCTTTAACCGATGATTCTGTTATTTTCTCAGAAAAAGCATCATGCTAACAGATCTGTAATTACTCATGTCTTTTGATCCCCCTTTGTGAATTGGGGATATATATGCACATCTCCAGTCCATAAGAACCTCCCTGGAATTCAAGAACTCTCATAATTATGGCTAAGAGTTTGCTTACCTCCTCTCCTGCCTCCCTTAATATAATTAGATAGATTCCATTCACCCCAGGTGCCTTTTTTATGTCTATCCTCAACAATGCTAGGAGTTTGGTAAATAAATTTGATGAATTTGAGGTATTGCTCAGAATATCAAAGGCAGATATTGTTGGGATATCAGAGATGTGGTGTCACACAGATATAAGGAATGCAGAACTAGAATTTGGGGAGTACAATGTGTACAGGAAGGATAGACAAGGTAGGAAGGGAGGAGGGGTTATAATATTAGTTAAGAAACACATAAAATCCAAGGAAGTGAAGCCAGTCAACATTGCTGGACAGTGCAGTGTCGAGTCAGTTTGGTGTGACATAAGCATTGGGAGATCAAAATTGAGAGTAGGAGTGTGCTATAGGCCTAATGACTCTGATGAGTATAATAAGGAACTGTACAGGGAAATAGAGTGGGCCAGTAAATCAGAGAGTCTTATAATGGGGATTTTAATTTCCCAGATATTGACTGGAATTTGTGGGTTGGTTACTCACACACTAGAAAGGCTTTTGTGGATTTATTGGATGATCGTTTTCTACATCAGCATGTTCAGGAGGCAACTAGAGAGAGAGTAATACTCTTGATCTGATTATCAGTAGTGATTCTTCATGCATTAAGAATCTGCAGATAAAGGAACCACAGGTGGCAGTGATCACAGTGTGCTGAAGTGGGATTTACTCAAAGAGGTAACTGCCATCAGGGGTAAAGGGAAGGGTTTTTGCTTCCCTTTACCCCTGAGACAGTATTTAAATTCTATACAGTGGGACCAACTGATGATTTACCAACAGCAAATTCAAAATGGGAAGCATTCAAAGAACTTATCTTGGAAGCTACTAGGCTTTACATACCAATTAAGAAATATTGTTCAAAGTTTAGGCCTAAATGGATGTCAGATGAACTAATGAGACATATGGCAGAGAAGAAAAATGCATGGGATACATAAATTAATGGGTAACATGGAAGCCTATGATAGATATAAGTTGGTCTGTAACCAAGTCACAAAGGAGATTAGGCAGGCAAAGGCAGATTATGAGAAATCCTTGGCAAAGGATACAAAGAAAAACAACAAAGTGTTCTTTACCTATGTAAACTCTAGAAGGAATGGGATGAATCAGATTGGTCCACTGGATACTGATGGTTCAACTGTTGATGATCTTGCTCAGGTAGCTATCAAACTAAATGAGTATTTTGCATCTGCTTTCACCCATTAGGAGTTATTCAGGGAGGGGAATGCCAGAGGTGAGTTAAACTCTGGCAGTGAGCTGGATGATTTTGTAATAACTGAGAGGAAAGTGGAGGAGAAATTGTTGAAGATAAACATAAAAAAGGCACTCAGGGTGTACGGGATCTATCCAGTTATATTAAAGGAGTCAGCAAAGGAAGTAAGCAAACCATTAGCCATAATTATTAGAGCTTCTTTGGACTCACGAGAGGTAACCATGGACTGGAGATGTGCAAATGTGACTTCAATTCACAAAGGAGGATCAAAGGGCAACACAAGTAATTATAGACCTGTGAGTTATAGACCTGTCTGTTCCAGGAAAATTAATGGAGGCACTGGTTGAAGAAGCACTGCAGGATCATCTAGCCAAGACTTCAGTTATAGCTCGGACACAGCATGGTTTTGTTAAGGGAAAGTCTTGCCTGACCAATTTGATTGGATACTATGATGTGGTCATAAAGGAACTGGATGCAGCGAATAACTTTGATATCATATATTTGGATCTTAGAAAGGCTTTTGATACTGTTGCACATGGAAGACTGCTGCACAAATTGGAGCAGTGTGGCATTGGAGGCAAATTGCTGCTATGGATAAAGGGTAATCAATGGACACTGCTCATCGTGGACTAATGTTATTTAGTGGAGTCCCTCAGGGTTTAGTATTGGGTCCATTGTTGTTTTTTTTGTATTTATAAATTATATTGATGATGGTATATCAAGCTTAATGTCCAAGTTTGCAGATGATACGAAGGTTGGCAGGGTTGTTAAGGACACTAATGACAGTACGCTGCTGCAACAGGATCTAGAAAAGTTGAGCAGATGGGCTGACAGGTGGCAAATGAAGTTTAACATTGACAAATGTAAAGTACTATATATGGAAAGCAGCAATCCCAGAGTGACATATCAACTCTGTGGTATTACACTGACAGTGGTAGAGAACGAAAAGGACCTGGGGGTAATTGTGCAGGCAGATATGAAGTTTTCTGAGCAGTGCAGACAGTTTGAAAGAGTAGCTCATAGTGTCTTGTCAATGATATACAGGAATTTTTCTAGCAGGGATAAGGGGGGTGATTGTCCCCTTGTATGAAGCAATGATCAGGCCACACCTTGAGTACTGTATACAGGTCTGAAGGCCTCATTTTAAGAAGGATGTAGAGCTGTTGGAACGAGTACAGAGAAGGGCAACAAGATTAGTGAATGGAGCAAAGGGTTGCTCTTACGAAGAAAGGCTTAAATTTTGCAAATTACAGTGTCTGGAGACTAGACTTTATACACCTCATTCAGATCATTTGCGAGGTGAACTGATTGAGTTGTATAAAGCCTTGAATCATTTTAGTATGCCCAATGCTGATGGAATTCTTCCTCTTGCTCAGAATAATCATTTGAGAGGGCATAAATTCAAATCAAGGAAAAACAGATGTAGGATAGATGTGTGGACATTTGCCTTTAGCCAGCAGGTGGTTGGTTGGTGGAACAGACTTCCATCCTTTGTTGTGGAAGTTGATAGCCTAAATAAATTTAAGGCTGAGCTGGACAGGTACTTGGAACGAATGGAGGGGTGAAATGGGGGCATGTTTTTTTTTTTTTTTTGCTGATGCTGCATAAGCTTGTTTTCTTGCATCATATGCCTCTACTAATGCTAATGCTAATTTCTCCTCCTGTTTCCTTTCAGTTAAACATATTATCTAGCTCCTTGTTACAGTTTGATAAAATTCTTGCATCCCCTTCCATAATGAATTCCTGATGTGCAAAATTTCTATTCAGTTTGTCTGCAACCTCAGCATGTTCATCAACATTTAACCCATAGACATCAAGTGGTTCAATGTGATTCAACTCCTTCCTTCAACTGCTAATATAAGCATTGAAGTCTTTGCTGTTATTCTTTGCCAGATGTTGTTGTTATTTGGTTTTTAGGAGCATTAACAACTAAGGCCATATTGCTCCGGGAATATGCGGTGGTCATTCCCTGACCTTTCCGCATCCTCCGTATTTGGTGGTGACGGGCTCGAACTCTGGTCTAATCAAGAAACGTGTGCTATGCACTGCTGCTCCTTCCCACCTCTCTACGGAGGTGCCCTTTGCCAGAGATCTTCTCATAATTTGCCTTAGCTGTACTGACCTCCTTTGTGACTTGATTAGAGACTAATTTATATCTACCATATTTATATCTACCATTTATATCTACCAGTTTATATGTGTCACATGATTTTTATTCTCTACCATGTGTCTCAATGGTTCATCTGACATCCATTTAGGTCTAAGCCTTGAACAGTATTTCTTTGTTGGTATGAAATCTAGGAGCTTCTTTGATTACTTCCCATTTAGAATTTTCTGTTGGTAACATCACCAGTTGCTCACAATTTAAAAACTTTCTGAGACCTCTGTAGTTGCCCTTATGAAAACAAAATATCCCTTTATCCTTGACACTAGTTATGTCTTTAATTAAATTCCACACTCACCGCCGCCAGTGAATCTTTTACCTGCAGATTCTTAATACATGAAGAATCACTGCTGATAACCAGATCAAGAGTATTGCTTCCTCTTGTTGCCTCTCTAATGTGCTGCTGTAGAAAATAGTCATTCAAGAAATCCACAAAAGTCTTGCTAGAGTGTGAGTGACCAACCTACAAATTCTAGTCAATATGTGGAAAGTTAAAATCCCTCAATTGCTGATCCACTCTGTTTCCCCGTATAGATGTTTGGTATACTCGTCACAGTCATTAGGCCTATAACACACTCCTACTCTTCATTTTTTTCCCCAATACTTATATCACACAAAACTGATTACATTGCACTCATCACCCAAGTCAATTGGATGCACTGCCTTAGATTTAATATTCTTCTTAACTGTGAGCATAACCCCTCCATCTCTCCTGGCCTGTTTGTCCTTCCTGTATACATTTTACTCCCCATATTCAAATTCAGCTTCAGTTATGTCTGAGTGATGGCATGCCTCCGCTAGTCCTACAATGTCTGCATTTGATTACTTAATCAGTACTTCACATTCATCAAATTTATTTACATTTTGCCTAGCATTAATGTACATGCATGCATGTGTTCTTACTCTTAGTTGCCCTAACACAGCCCATGTGTTCATTTGTTTCATGATGACCCATAGCTGGGCCTGAAATTTCGGTCACCTTGTTTTTCAGGCTGCTGAACGTACCAGTAATAGCAATGCAAGAATCACTTTCACCTCTACCTGCAGCTCTAGTTAGACTATTAGTTTTGTGTATCCCTTCCAAGCTAGCAGTTTTCCAACCCACCGATCACTGCCTCGATAGCATCAGCAAATATTCTTGCACCCCTTCTATTTAAGTGTATGCCATCCCTGTAAAAACAGCCTCTCCTGTTAACAAGCACAGACCATGCTAAGAAAAATTCTAGCCTTGCACATTCTCTCTGGTTCATGTTTATCTGGTTTGTGGTTTTTTTTTTTTTTTTTTTTTGCTAGCTCATCAAAAGCTGTGGCTTTTGATAGGCAGCAAAAAACAACTGTAATAATAATGAACACAATAATAATAAAGGAATAAAGATAATAATTATAAATAAATCAAAAATAACAATAAAATATAAAGAAAGATTTAAAGAATAAAAGAGAATATATAAAAAATTAGACAAGAAAATAGACTAATTATATGCTTCCCTCTCACATAAATAACTATCCAATTGACTTTTGAATTACTCCAGGAGTCAGCCATTCATGGAGATAACTTGTTCCAGTAATCAACAACAACTCATTGACTAAAAGAAAACATCCTATAGTCCATTGTAAACTGCAATCCTCTTCCCCTTTAATTTGAATGTATGGGCTGTTCTGGAATCATTTGTAACAGTAAATTTTTTGCCTTCATTTGTTTTACTTTCAACTCTCAGAACTTTGTAGACCTAAATCAAGTTCTCTACAGAAGCCTTCAATGGTGAGCTGTGAATATTTTAACAATGGGCTCGCACTTTTGCCAACTTTATGATGTGAAACATCCTTGGGGGCGGCCCTACCGAGTAAATCTGATTGGTCACTGAAGTGATGGTGTCCGCCAGAGGCATTTCCCACGTTCACACTACTAGTCTGTGCTGAGTACTCACTAGCAGTGTGATTAGAGTGCGTAATGCATTTTTTGACCTGTATGATATCTTGAGTTCTAACTTTTTAGAATTTTTTAATAGTATGATGTCACGATCACTTCCTGCAGTTACTACTGCAGCAAGTATGATTACAACAATACAAGTATTTGTCATATGACTGCAACAATACAAATGCTTGTCAACAATTTCTTTTTTTCATTCCATTCCATTCCATTGTTAGGTGCCCCTAACAGCTGCATATGTCATTTCAACTGAAAATCGGGTACCTCAATCGACACTGTTTTTCAGAAACGTGTAGATATGTTGCAATACCAAGTATATGTGTCTTACTTTAGTTGTCATAATTCCATTGTATCTTGTCTTAAAGAAATTATATTTATCAATATAAATATAAATAAATATAAAATGTTTACAATACAAAATCTCTTTTATTTTTTAATCAGCATACACAAATTAAAATACCTAAATGAAACGCCAAGGATGTTTCACATAAAACCATCTACTGCACGTGCTTGGCAGACGCGTGACATTTTTATGCTTCTTGTTTTTACAACTAGGGAAATATAATGGATACATTTTTTTCATGATAAAATTTTAATATTGCGAATAAAAAATAAAAAATCTTTCCCATATCACAAATAACAAAAACTATCACAAAACATTCTACAATATAAAAACAAACATTACATAAAAAACAAACTAGTCTAGAAAAGATGCAAAAAAATCACAAATTACATGAAAAAAATTATTACACAAATATTCAAGAAAAATTTATTCTAAAAATTGCCATATAGAATTTACTTCTCTATTAATATATTTTTTTTCAATCTTCTGCTTTGCTCAAAGCTGATCGATGATTATTGAGGAAAGCTTTTACGTAACGAACTGGATCAAATTGAAGCAATGGTTTAGATTTATGGTCATCATGTCTGCAACGTGTTTAATTGTCAAAGATGTCTTTTTATTGTTACAATATTATTCGTTATACTGAAAGCTCGCTCGGTTTTAGCACTGTTAATCGCAGTGGTTTCAAAGATATTTCTGGCTTTTTTAATTGAAAAGGGAATTTCACTCGATTTTAAAGATAAACTGTCTTTGACAAAATCTTTAAAATCATTAATTTTTATTTCATATTTTATTAGAAAACTTAAATATCTTATTTGTTTTTCATGCCTCTTGGTATGGAGATGAAGGTAGTTACCATATTCCACGATTTCAGATAGCTTATGTTTAAAATTTCTTTCAATTCCTTTATTATCATTATTTTATTATCAATATTATCATTATTTTCTTTATTTATTTTAAAATTACTCTGTTGCATTAATAACCGTTCCTTTAAGGATAAAACACATAAATAACTTCTCACAAGATAATTTTTTAAATGTGTTCTTACTTTCGATTTTGATTCCCTAAATTTCTTTTGCCTTCAATATGCTCTCAAGTTTAGCTTCATAATTTTCTTCAGAATTTTTTTTTCAAATTAGCAATAGCATTGGTAGTTCAAATAATTAATTTATCTGCTTTTACTATAGTGATGCTGTGGCTTTGTAAAGCTTCTGAAAGGTAAGAGTGCTCTTGCAAGATGTCGATCATTAGTGCTAAATCATTAAGAAATTCCAGATTTAAAGTCGGTATTTTTTTTTTTGTTGTTGTCCTCGCCTTTTTCCCATTATATACAGGGTGTCCCAGGAGGAAAGGTCAATATTCCAGGAGGTGAAAGGATAGGTCATTTTAAGCAAAAAAGTTCATATAAACATGTGCCCTATCCCAAATGGTTTCCAAGATAGAGGCATTTGAATATTTATTTTTCAAGTGACAAATTTGGAACAGTTTATAATAAATTTCAAAAATGCCACCATCAACTTCAATGCACTTTTCTACTCTCATGAGAACATGGCGTGTTGCTTGTCTAAGTGTATCTTCACGATCCTTTATATGGCCAACAGCATCCATTATGCGAGCTAGCAGATCATCTCTTGTATCCACCTTTCTTCTGCACACGTTACTCTTTATCCAACCCCATAAACAAAAATCTAATGGGGTTAGGTCTGGAGATCTTGGTGACCAGTTAATGGCAGCACCACGACCAATCCACCGATTTTGGAAATTTCGGTCCAGATGTGGCTTCACACGTCTGGTAGAATGGGAAGGGGCCTCATCATGCTGAAAGTAGTAGTAGTAGTAGTGGCATGTGAGATGCAAGAAAGCAAGTGTATGAGCTTATGCAGCATCAGCCACAAAAAAAAAAAAAAAAAAATCACACCATTCCCTCCAAATGCCTGTCCAGTTCCTCCTTAAATTTATTTAACCTGTCAACTTCCACAACGACAGATGGAAGTTTGTTCCAGCAATTAACCACCCTCTGGCTAAAGGCAAATTTCCGCACATCGATTCTACATCTGTCTTTTCTTAATTTGAATTTATGCCCCCCTTAGGTTCGTAATCTGAACAAGTGGAAGGATCCCATCAGAATTCAGCGTGCTCAACCCATTCAAGGCCTTATATACCTCAATCAGATCACCGTGCAGGTGCCTAGTCTCCAGCCACTGCAATTTGCAGAACTTAAGCCTCTCTTGGTAACAGGATCCCTTCATTCCCCTCACCAATCTTGTTGCCCTTCTCTGTACACGCTCAAGTAAATCTACATCCTTCCTAAAATGAGGCCTCCAGACCTGTACGCAGCACTCAAGGCGTGGTCTGACCATTGCCTTATACACAGGGACAATCACCTCCTTTTCCCTGCTAGCAAAATTCCTATATATCATTGACAAAACCCCATGACCTGTCCTGGCAGCCTGTCTGCATTGCTCAGAGAACTTCATAACTGTCTGCACAATTACTCCCAGGTCTTTTTCATTTTCTACCACCTTAAGTGTAGTACCACACAGTTGGTACGTTTCTCTGGGGTTACTTCTACCCATATGCAGTACTTTGCATTTGTCAATGTTCAGTTGCCACTTCTTAGCCCATCTGCCCAAATTATCTAGATCCTGTTGCAGTAGCACACTGCCATACTGTCATTAACAACCCTGCCAACCTTTGTATCATCTGCAAACTTCGACATTAAGCCTGATATACCTTCATCAATATTATTGATAAATATACAAAACAACAGTGGACCTAACACCGAACCCTGTGGGACTCCACTAATAACATTAGTCCACGAAGAGAAGCACCCATTGATTACCACCCTCTGTCTTCTCACACTTAACCATCCTTTTATCCATTGTAGCAACTTACCCTTAATACCATTCTGCTCCAATTTGTACAATAGTTTTCCATGCGCAACAGTGTCAAAAGCTTTCCTGAAATCCAAATATATGATATCAAAATTATTTTTTGCATCCAGTTCCTTTGTAACCACATCATAATATCCTATCAAATTTGTCAGACAAGACTTTCCCTTAACAAACCCATGCTGTGTCTGAATTATTGCTGCAGTCTTGTCTAGATGATCCTGCAATGCATCTTTAACCAGTGACTCTATCATTTTACCCGGAACAGAAGTTAAACTAACTGGTCTGTAATTACTCGTGTCACCCTTCGATCCCCCTTTGTGAATTGGGGATACATTTGCACATCTCCAGTCCGTGGGAACCTCCCCTGAGTCCAAGAATGCTCTCATAATTATGGCCAAGGGTTTGCTTAGTTCCTTGGCCGCCTCCTTTAATATAACTGGATAGATCCCATCCACCCCAGATGCTTTTCTTATGTTTAACTTCAACAATTTCTCCTCCACTTTGCTTTCAGTTATTACAAAATCATTAAGTACCCTGCTACAATTTGATAACCTTCTGCCATTTTCAAACCTTAATAATTCCTCATGTGTGAATGTAGATGCAAAATACTCATTCAGTTTGTTTGCTATCTGAGTAGGATCATCAACAGTCGAACCATCGATGTCAAGTGGACCAATCAGATTCACCCCCTTCCTTTTAGAGTTTATATAAGTAAAGAAATCCTTGCTGTTTTTCTTAGCATCTTTTTCCAAGGATTTCTCGTAATCTGCCTTCGCCTGCCTAACCTCCTTTGTGACCTGATTACAGACTAGCTTATATCTGCCATAGGCTTCTGAGTCGCTTGATAATTTATATGCATCCCATGCATTTTTCTTCTCTGTTACGAGTCTCATTAGTTCATTAGATAACCATTTAGGCCTAAACCTTGAACAATACATGTATTTCTTAATAGGTATGAAACTTTTAGTACCATCCACAATTAATTCCTTGAATACTTCCCACTTAGAATTTACTGTTGGTAACATCGTCAGCTGATCCCACTGTACAGAATTTAAAAACTGTCAGAGACCACTGTACTCACCTTTACGGAAGCAAAAACCCTTTCCTTTACCCCTGATGGTAATTAAATCTTTAAGTAAATCCCACATCAGTACACTGTGATCACTGCCACCTAGTGGCAAATTCTTATCTGCAAATTCTTAATACACAAATGATCACTGCTGATAACCAGATGAGGAGTATTACTTTCTCCGGTTGCCTCTCGAACGTGCTGCTGCAGAAAACAATCATCCAATAAATCCACAAAAGTCTGACTAGTGTGTGAGTGACCAACCCACACACTAGTGTGTGGGTTGGTACATAGCACAGTACATAGCACACTGTGTGGCCAAAGGAACATCCTCTAGTTGTTCATCTAATGTATTTTGCAAAAGTTGAAGATAATTGTGTCCTGTCATTTGATGTTCTAAAATAATGGGACCTATCAACAGGTTATCCATCATACCACACCATACATTGATTGAGAATTGAACTTGGAAATTTGTTTCCACCGTACCATGTGGATTCTTGTGTGACCATCGATGAGTGTTATGTGTGTTGTCGATTCCATTCCAGGTAAACATGGCTTCATCAGTAAATAGCATTGATGGAAGCACTTCACAGTTGACATTTAACCAATGACAAAATTCAAGATGCGTGGCATTTTCCCGTATGTGAAGATTTTGCACACGCTGTTAGTGAAATGGGTACAAGCTCTCTTCATGTAGTGTTCGCCGTACACGTGTTTGTGAAACACCAAGACATGCAGAAAGTCTTCGCATGCTAATTGTAGGACTATGCTGAACCATATTTGAATGTGCTCCCATTCCTGCACATTTTCTTGACGTCCTCATTCAGATGAAACATAAGCACTGCGAAGCATACCACTTTCACATAATGTGTTGAAAACTTTGGAAAACACTCTACAATCTGGAATTTGACATGTGGGAAAGTGCCGATGGTATTCTTCAACAGCAGCAGGGGCACTACCATCACAGAAGCCGTAAACATACAGCATATCTGCATATTCGGCATTAGTAAAAATGTGGGCATTTTTAGCAAACACTTCTACAATTAGAACTAACAACTGACGCTACTCTCTGATTCACTCGCAGTCTGATTCACTTGAACAGTCACAACAATCAACTGATAACTGGCAACTGACAATCAAATGGCACAGTCTGATGGGAGGGAAGGAAAATATTGCGTGCCAATTAAAGTAGCTCTATCTTGGAAACCATTCGGGATAGGGCACATGTTTATATGAACTTTTTTGCTTAAAATAACCTATCCTTTCACCTCCTAGAATATTGACCTTTTCTCCTTGGACACCCTATATACAAGGGCAGCATTTTTACTGTTTTAGCATGAAATTTTTACAGCTGGATGCCCTTGCCTACCTACCAACCCTCATCTTTTATCCTGGCTGGGGATATGTGGTGGTCATTTCCTGACCTTCCGCATCCTCCGTATTTGGTGGTCACGGGATCGAGCATCGGTCTAATAAGGAAGCGTGTGCTGCACACTGCTGCTCCTGCCCACCTAGCTACGGAAGCACCATTTAAAAGTTGGTTTAATAATCCTAAATATTTAACTTCTGATTCAAAATGTTTGCACAAAGCAGGATAATTCCTCAACTTTACAACTGCAGCCCACAAGCTACAAGCTGCCCATCGTGGCCTGAACACATAATCAACCTTTATAATTTCTATTTCAAGTTGTTTAGCAATCATCCTCAAATCACACTGGTTTTTTGGAGAGCGGTGGGTGATATAATGCGTACAGTTTTTTTTTTATTTTTTTATTATTGGCTGTGTGCCATTATATTTTGGAATATTTTCTTCGCAGTGAAAGCCTCGACACAGTTTCAAAATCTGTCAACATTTCATCTTCAGAAAGTTTATTTATTATCTTAGTTACCATCATTCCCTCCCACACATACACCTTTGACGTCGCTACTAGCACTAGTTCTTTGAATACTGTCCAAACTGTCAGAATCCAACTCTGATATTCAGCTGCTGTGACCATGTAAAGGTACGGATCACTCACTTCTCTGAATAACAGATGACTGTTTGCTAGAGTAAAGGGAACTACAACACAGGTTGACCAGAGGCTATTATCCATGCCAGTAATATGCCTTAATCTTTTGACTAGCTATGGAGCCGACCAGGCTAGCCGGGTGGGTAAAGTGCCTACCTAGCAACCCAAAAGTCACGGGTTCGAATCCCACCTCGGGCTTGGATCAGAGTACTGCAAAAACCTTGGGAGGTGCATTATGGCCACAGAAGTCGATGTGCCAACAACTACTACCAAAAAAAAAAAAAAAAAAAAAAAAAAAAAAAAGACTAGCTATGGAAAGCATATTGACTAGCGCAACTTCTCAGTAGGTGGAATAGGTGGCTGCATTGGTTTTACAGGCACCACTAACATTACAAAATGGTAATCCCTTAATTCTTGCTTTCTAATTTCCTAAAGGTCAGAGGCGTGAACAATGCATACAAAGTTAAGTCTCCTAACTCGTTCATTTATTATATGGAAATTTTCTTCGTTCTACGGAAACTATTTTAAATGTAGTTGCCAAGGGTAATTCAAAAAAATTTGCTATAAAGAAGTTCGTTAAACAGAGATCCAACTGTAATTAAATCAAAAATGAAGCAATTAAAAAGCACAAGCACATAACTGGTTGATTTCACCAGTAAAATGCTGAGGATTTTAATGGTGCAATTAAAATTCCCACTCTCCCCACCATAGTTCTGGCTCTGGATACTGAATAATTGAATTCAGAATTTCATTTGTAAAATAAATGATCGTTTCAACAATGGGCTCGCAAATTTAAAAAAAAAATAACAATGGGCTCTCGCGAGTTCACTATTGCTCACCACTGGATGCCTTATTGCCAAGTCTGTGACCCATGTGATCGAAATTTTTCTCCATACTGTTGCCCATTTGCAGATCTCATCATTTGGGTTCATATTTGGACATTTCAACTTTCAAGAAGCTGTGTCTTTATTAAAGTGAGTTCTCTATGCTTTTGTTTTTTTTTTTATGAAAACTCCAAACACGAGAGGTATTAGAACCTATAGTACTTAGTACCGTGCTTGGGTTGGAGGTTGAGAAGACGAAAGAAGATATTTGTTGACATTAGACTCGAACTTCTGTAGACTGTAATTTTCAGGAAATATGTGTGAAGGAAGGTTGTTCCAAAAAACGGCAGTTGAATTAATAAACGAGGAAGATGAAAAGTTGGTTCTGTGAGTTTGAAGTTGGACAGTAAATAGATGTTGGCTAGTGGCAGCACATGTTCGGACTGTTGTGAATTATAGAAGCCAATTCAGAAGAACAGTGCCCGTGGAAGTATCTGTAGAAAAGGCATACAGCAGAAACAGAATCAGAGTCTCTCCACTCGCTGTCTATGAGACAGCGAGTGGAGAGACTCTGCTAGAGTAAGTAAAGTGCAGCCATTATCAACCCACTGCAGGATGGAAGCCTCCTCAACAATTCATGCTGAGGAAAATGGACCATAATCTGCCATGCTGGTCCAGTGCGGGTTGGCAGATCGACCGTATTCAGCAGTCAGGTGCTTGAACCCCGGTCTACTCAAAGAGCGTGTGCTACTGCACTCCCGCTTCTGACCACTCAGCTACGGAGGCCAATTAATGAATTAATGTCTCCTCTGCTAGAGAGGAGTCATTAATTCACCTAACTGCCCTCTTCTGAATGGAATCTCGAAGCCTGAGAGAGGTTTTGGAGGCATGGCCCCATATGTGGGAACAATACTCTGTGGTAGGGCGTGGATTTGTGATTTGTACAGAGTGAACAGCTGTTTGGAAGATGTTGTTATGTTGTTATTTGGATTTTAGGAGCATTAGCAACTAAGGCCATATTGCTCCGGGATATGCGGTGGTCATTCCCTGACCTTCCCGCATCCCCCCTATTTGGTGGTGACGGGCTCGAACCCCGGTCTAATCAAGAAGCGTGTGCTGCGCACTGCTGCTCCTTCCCACCTGGCTACGGAGGCGCCTTTGTTTGGAAGAAAAGTAACGCCGAAAGTGAAAGAGAAAACCAAGTTTTTTTAGATGCAGAGGAAGCAATATTTATAATGTGCTTGTGCCAAGAGAGATTAGAAGTCAGGGTAATCCCCAAAAGAGATATATCATTTTGCCTACTAATCAGATTGTTACCAAAGATAAGCATAGGAGCAGATGAATCCTTTTTGCGAGATATAAGACAAGACTGAGTTTTCCGAGGATTGAAATCAACTAAGTTGTCTTTGCCCCACTGGAGAATTAATTACCTGGAGATCGGCATTTAAGGAATTGGTAGAGGATATTCGAGAAGTTGAAGCTGATTGAGCAGGGCAAGGTTTCTCAAAATGGAAAGTGGAATGCAATGTGCTATCATCAGCAAAACTATGGATAGGATTTCCAGTCAATGGAAAGAGACAGTGGGAATTATAGAAGCCATGCCCGTGGAAGTATCTGTAGAAAAGGCATACAGCAGAAACAGTACATCTATAAGACAGCGAGTGGAGAGACTCTGCTAGAGTAAGTAAAGTGCAGCCATTATCAACCCACTGCAGGATGGAAGCCTCCTCAACAATTCATGCTGAGGAAAATGGACCGTAATCTGCCAGATATAAGATTTACGAGATATAAGACAAGACTGAGTTTTCCGAGGATTGAAATCAACTAAGTTGTCTTTGTCCCACTGGAGAATTAATTACCTGGAGATCGGCATTTAAGGAATTGGTAGCAGATATTCGAGAAGTTGAAGCTGATTGAGCAGGGCAAGGTTTCTCAAAATGGAAAGTGGAATGAAATGTGCTATCATCGGCAAAACTATGGATAGGATTTCCAGTCAATGGAAGAAGGTCATTGATATACAAGAGGAAAAGAGTGGGGGAAAGAACTGAACCTTGGGGGACACCGGCATTAGTGGAGAAGTTAGAAGACAGAGAGCCATCTACCATCACCCTCAGTGAGCAATCAGAGAGAAAACTGGATAATCAATTACAAAAAACAGTTGGCAAACCATAAGATGGAAGCTGGTTTAGAAGACCTTCATGCCAAACATGATCGAAAGCATTTGAGATGTCATGATAACTGCTTGTGTTTTACCAGACTTTTCCATTGAATTAGTCCATATATGGGTAACATCAGCCAGAATATCACTAGTGGATCGACACTGACAGAATCCATACTGGCAATCGTTGATCAGATGGAAGGTTTCTATGCAGTTTAAGAGTTAATTGCAATTGGACGATAATTGGATGGGAGAAAGAGTAGAAGTAATTGCAATTGGACGATAATTGGATGGGAGGGATTTGTCACCATTTTTAGGAACTGGCTGGATATGAGCAAATTTCCAAGCAGAAGGAAAAACACTTTTGGAATAAGAAAGTGAAAAATGGCGCCAAAGAACAGGAGTAAGTTCAGGAACACAGGTTTTGAGAACAAATGGAGAAATACCATCAGGACCTGGAGCTTTCTTAGCATCGAGATTTGTCAAAATCCTTTTGACAGAAGACCACAGGAGGCATTGAATGGAGCATGTTGAGAATGGTAGGAGGTATTTTACCAAGATCATTAATACATGAGTTGGAAGAAAAATGGGATGCTAGCAGGTCTGCTTTATCCTTGGCTGAAGTGACAACAGAACCATCTGGTTTTGACAGAGGTGGGAGCCGAGATGGGCAAAAGTTGTGGCCAATAGCTTTGTCAAGAGACCAGAATGCTCAGCTACCATTAGGGCAAGATGCAAGTTTTCTACTGTTAGCCTGTTCAAAATCTAGTTTGGACTGATTAATGAACGCTTTACAATTGTTGCGAGCTTTGATGTAGACAGAACATGAAACTGAAGAATTGGAAACAAGCCAATTGCAATATGCAACATTCTTCTCTTGAACAGCCTTAGCACATTTATTGGAAAACCAAGGTTTAGATAAAGGACGAGATTTTAAAGTGAAGTGTGGAATAAAGGATTCCATTCCTACAAGAATAATTTCACTGACACTATACGTTGACATCAGAAGTTTTGAAAAAATAATCCAATCAAGGAAAAGAAATCTCGCAGGTCATCCCATTTTGCATTCTTGTTATGCCAAACAATACGAGGTTGGGAATAGCCATGAGATAAAGACTCCATTGGAGAAGAGACAATCACCAATTTGTGATCTGAGGTACCTAATTGACCATTCACTTCGACCGTGCACTTAGAAGGGTTGTTTGTTAGAAAAAGATCAAGCGTTTGGCTGTATGGTTGGGATTGTCCGGTATTCTTGTAGGTAAATGAACAATCTGTGTAAGGTCACTAGAAATTGGAAAAGCCTCAGCATCCTGACCAGCTGGGTCAGTGTGACTAGATAATGGAAGCCAGCTGGAGTTGTGAACATTAAAATCACCAAGGAAAATTACCTCACTGTTAGGAAAGTTGGACTGGAGAAAGTCTAGTTGCAAAGAGAGAAAGTCAAAGAGTTCCAAGTGATTAGTGGAGTTGGGAGAACAGTAGAGACAACAGATGAATTTGACAGAATGAGGTAGAGAGATTTTAAGCCAGTTGTTGGGTTTTTAGGAGCATTAGCAACTAAGGCCATATTGCTCCGGGATATGCGGTGGTCATTCTCTGACCTTTCCGCATCCTCCATATTTGGTGGTGACGGGCTCGAACCTCGGTCTAATCAAGAAGCGTGTGCTACGAACTGCTACTCCTTCCCACCTGGCTACGGAGGCGCCTAATTTTAAGCCAGAGAAGATCGAAAAGAGGAGATTCCAAATTACCAAGTCTCTGACAGGGAATATCGGAACGGACATATGCACAAGTAGCACCTTTGAGGTGAAAGGAATCATACAGCAAATAATTTGGGCAACTGAGATGAGCAGTAGTTGAATCAACTGATAACTGAGATTCTGTCAGAAAAAGTACATGGGGTTTGGCAGACTGCAAGTGGAAATGGACATTGTTGAGATTAGAATTGAGACCATGTATATTTTTGAAATGAACTAGGAAGTGTTTGGGATGTTTAGATCTTTTTGCAGATAAGCTTAATCTATTAGTTTGACAATTCATTGTGTATTCAATAGTAAGGAAAAGTGGGGGGGGACATGCTGTATGAAGTAATGAAATTTTTGGATATGGCGTACACATGGTAAGAATATACCCATATCCTGGACATAATGTGGCCTTGACAATGCCCCCCCCCCTGCATACACACTACTCGGACTCCCTTCAGTCACTATCTGGCAGAGTAGAGGTAGCAAGATTACACACTAGCTGATCCGGAAGCCTCCTAAAGTGTTACCAATAGGTTCGGTCCGGTGCACTAACTAGCAACTGGCTTGCGAATACCTTTTTAGAACTGTACCCTCGAAATGTAGAGAAGATTGGATCTCGCTATAATGTTCATCATAACAACCTCAAAAGTCATCAGTTATACTGCATGATGGACGAGATGGGGAAGGGTTGACCGGAACTTAGCTCTGGAGACTAAACATGGGTTCACCACTTCAAACCTCCAATATGCAAAGTGATGGTATTGCCCTGGTTGATGAGAGTCATCTACCACCTAGTATTGCCTGGTAACACAGAGGGGCAGCATTCCTCCATGTGGTGTGTTCGCCATACCTCGGCCCCTGCTTACGTTGGTTCATACCTGGGTGTGCTTGTGCATGGAGGTTATACCCAGGATTACTAACAGTCCCACCATTGTGAAGATACAAGCAGAGGATTTGGCTGTTACAGACCGTCTGGACTTCACCGAAATTGGGTCTACTTTAGTTGAATGTCACCCGAATATTAGTTCCATCAGCAATTTAGACTCCCAGATAGCAAGTACAGCTTGTCTGGCATATCTGAGAGAATGTCTGTGACAACCTCAAGGACCAGTATTTCATATGTGGTCTTGTAATTGCATTGTACAGTTGGATTATGACCTTTCTACACACTGTTGTTTGATAAATCATTGACAAGACATTATGGGCTTTTCTGGCTGCATTTCTATATACTCTGTGAACTGATAAATGCCCATTTCATAACTACTGGGTCCCCGTCTTCCTCTACTCTTTTTAGGTGGTTTTTCTACTCTTTTCAGATGTTTTTGTATATATATGTAATGTGTCTACAGTCTGTCTATCTATATGTAATAACTCAGCTCCTAGTGGATGGATTTTCATGTAATTTTTTATTTGGACCTTTTGGTTTTAAGATGGATTCTACCTAAATTTTGTTAAAATCAGACCAGTAGAAAACTGGTAATTATTTTTCTTTGTTCATTCATCTGCATGTAATAATTCGCTTACCAGCGGATAGATTTTTGTTATAGTTTTTATTTCATTCTGTTACGATGATTTGTCAAGCCTTACCAAATTTCATTAAAATCAGATCAATACAGATCAATACAAATTCTGCAATTATTGTATATATTTTTTTAATACATATTGCATAGGCTATTCATATATTGTAGCTGAAACATTGGATATTATGTTTGTTGCCATATGTATTTATGTATTATGTTTGTTTAACTGGTTGAAGGAATGAATGGGCAATTTGATAGGCTGAAATGAAATGTGTTCTGTTAAAAATAACCTCATTGATTTTTGTGGTTTTTTTTTTTTTTTGTTTAAATCACTAATTATTATTTGTTAATTAAGTGTCGTGCACTGCATACATTAATTAATTTGTTAATACATTAATATTAAATATTAAATATAATAATGTCTCTTTCCTATGGGACTCTGGGAATATTTCATACTAAACTATCTTGCATGTAATGGTTTTTCTGTACAGATTATTATTTAACTTTATTTATACTTTTTGTTCAATATATGTGTATAGCATAGGGGTTCTGTTAATTCGAGGTAGTTAATTTTGCTTTGAACAATCACTGCTGTTAGTTTGGCAATGTTAAAGTTTCCAGGGTCCTGTGGCTATTCCATGATGAAGATGAGACACCATTACCCATCTTTTCATTTAATTTCACTTCTTTTTTTCTGTTAATTAATGTTTTTTTTTTTTTTAATAATTTCTATGTATAATATTAGTTGTTCAGTATATATTAGTAGTGGCAAATGATGTAAGAAAGCAAGCTTCTACAGCATTACCGGAAAAAAATAAAATAAAATAAATAAATAACCTTCCTATTTCACCTATCCATCCCCTCCAACAGTTTGTCTAGTTCTTCCTTGAATTTATTCAAGCTATCCACTTCCACAACAACAGTTGGAAGATTGTTCCAACAATCAAACACCCACTGGCTGAAGACAAACTGCTCCACATCTGTCTTGCAGCCATCCTTCCTCAATTTGAATTTATGCTCCCTCGTGTGCAGTCTGAATTAGAAGAAGAATCCCATCGGCATTGAGGTTGCTTAATTCATTCAAAGCCTGACACATGTCAAGTCAGATCACCTTGCAGGTGCCTAGTCTCCAGACACTGCAGTTTGCAGAACTGAAGCCTTTCTTCGTATGAGCACTCCTTTGTTTTCTTCACCAATCTCATTGTCCTTCTCTGTACCCACTCGAGCACTCTATATTCTTCCTAAAATGAGGCCTGGCAGCCTATCTGCACTGCTCAGAGAACTTCGCATCTGACTGCACAATGAATTCCTCGCCCAGGTCATTTTCATTATCCACTATCCTGAGTGTAGTCTCAGATTAACATACACATTTGGTATGTTAATCTGAGATTACTGCTACTCATATGCAGTTCTCTGCAGTTGTCAATGTTAAACCTCAGGTGCCATTAATCATCCCAACTATCTAATTTTCCTGGATCTTTACACAGTAGCACACCATCATCCATAAGCACCCTGCCAACCTTCGATCATACGATCTGGAAACTTAAATATTTAGGCTGATATACCTTCATCAGTATCATTAATAAATATAACAATAGGCCCAGCACCAAACCCTAGGGGACCTCCACCGATAACCATTGATAACAACTCTCTGTCTTCTCCCCCCTCAATCATCCCTTTATCCATAGCAGTAACTTGTCCTTAATGACACACTGCTCCAATTTGTACAGCAGTTTGTTATGTGCAAGGCTATCAAAAGCATTACCAAAACCCAAGTACAGGTAGCCCTCATTTTGCACTGGTCCGATTTGTGCTGATTCGCAATAGCGCCGATCACTAACCACAATGCCATTTTTATTTTTGCAATTTTTTTATAAATTGAAAGTTTAAAATCGTCAGACAAAATTTATTGACGTCATACTGTGCTATGTACCATGCACTGTTCATGTGATTTAGAACAATCTGAGCCAATCAGCAATTAGCGCATTCATATCAGAGACGAGAAAGATTCCCGCCCTCAAAGTAACCACTCGTGGATGCGGGTAGTAAAGGTCCATGCGGTGAAGCATTCAGTTGGTTGTTGTTTACGCTATTTACATGTGTTGGAAATTTATTACGCTAACATTTTTTTATTAATTGTGCTATTAATAAATTAAATAATAATAATAGTGATAGTCGTGTGCAGCTTTTTCCAGTCGTGTTATAAAGTTTTTTAATTTAATAGAATAAAGATACGTCATGTCTGGTAAAAGTAGTTCATTGAATCTTAGTGCAATATTTGGAGGATGGAATCTGGTGAAAGCCGCCCTAATGTGAGTAGGGCTATGAATATGCCTCCATTGACTATTACTACAACTATGAAGAATGCTAATAAAATAAAACAATCGATGCAAAGTGGTAGGTAAAATTTTTGGTGCCCAGAACCTAACCCAGTGATTTCCGATTGACTCCCATATATAAAGGGCTCCATTTGCACCCATCCCCCCAGGAACCTAACCCCGACGTAAATCGAGGGCTACCTGTATATGATATTAGAATTATTTTTTGCATCCAATTTCTTTGTTACTGCATCACAATATCCAATCAGATTGGTCAGAAAAGATAGCCCCTTGACAAACCCATGCTGTGGCTGAGCACTAAAACTGCACTCCAATCTGGATGAACTGGCATTACTTCTTTAACCAGTCATTCCCTTATTTTCCGTGGAACAGAAGTTAAGCTAACAGGTTTATAATTACTCATGTCACCTTTTGATCACTCTTTGTGAAATGGGGATACATTCACACATGCCCAGTCCATGAGGGCTTTCCCTAAAAGGATATTGTCATAATTATGACTAAGCTCCCTCCTTTGCTGCCTCAATATAATTGGATAGATCCCATCCAACCCAGGTGCCTTTCTTACATTTAACTTAAGCAATTTGTCTTCCTCTTTCCTCTCTGGTTATTACAAAACTATTTAGCTCCCTGGTAGAGTTTCATAAACTTCTGACATCCATTCCCCTAAAGAATTCCTCATGTGTGAATGTACATTCATCTACATTCCTCGTGTATGAATGTAGATAAATAATACTTTACACAGCTTTATTTTTTACACATACTTTATTACACATATTTACACATATTTACACATACTTTATTCAACTTGTCAGCAACCTGAACAGAATCATCAACAGTTGAACCATCGATATCAAGTGGACCCATGTGATTGACCCGCTTGCTTCTAGTGTTTATGTAAGAAAAGATTTCTTTGCTATTTTTCTCTGCATCCTTTGCCAAAGATTTCTCATAATCTGCCTTAGCTTGCCTAACATCCTTTGTGACTTGATTGCAGACTAGTTTATATCTACTATAGGCTTCTGAATCAACTGATAATATGTATCTCATGCATTTTTTGTTCTCTTCGTTGCGTCTCATTAGTTCATCTGACATCCATTTAGATCTAAGCATTGAATGTTATTTCTTAGTTGCTATTAAAAGCTTAGTAGTGTCTGTGATTATTTCTCCGAATGCTTCCCATTTAGAATTTGCTGATGGTAGCATCACCAGTTGGTCCCACTGCATAGAATTTAAAAACTGTCTGAGACCACTGTAGACACCTTTACAAAAGCAAAAACCCTTCCCTTTATCCTTGACTTTAGGTACTAATAATAATCTTTAAGTAAATTTCATATCAATACACTATGATCACTCCCACCTATAGTGGTTCTTTCATCTGGAGATTCTTAATGCATGTTCATTATTAACCATTAGAAAGACACAATATGGCCCTGGCAGCCTATGTGTTGTTAAACTCCAACACAACAGCAACAACATCTTAATATATGAAGAATCACTACTGGTAATCATATCATACTCTCTTGTTGCCTCTCTAACATGCTGCTGCTGTAGAAAATGTTCATCCAATAAATCCACAAAAGCCTTGCTAGTGTGTGAATGACCATCCCACAAGTTCTAGTCAGTATCTGGAAAGTTAAAATCCCCCATTATGAGACATTCTAATATATTGGCCCACTCTATTTCTCTGATTGTTATACTCATCAGAGTCATTAGGCCTATAACACACTCTTAATTTCATTTTTGCTTTCCCAGTGCCTATGTCACAACAAACTGACTCAACATTGCACTGGCCACCCATTTCAATTGGATACACTGCCTTAGTTTTTATGTGCTTCTTAACTAAGAGCATTTGATGTGTGACAATTCTTAGCAGGATTGAGGAGTTGAATGCCCATTAATTTACATTGCTGCACATGCTAATGGCTAATTCACAACAAGATCTGCTTTCTTTTATTTTCTCTTTATTACAGTTGTGTGTGTGTGTGTATATTTTTATGGGATTTAAAATAGGACACACAAATTAAATAAAGTACGTTTCAATTCAATTTTTAACTGCTGATCGGGAAGAAACTCGTAATAGAATGTGGTTGTGTTGTGAAGGTTACTCAAAATCTATGCTTTTAAAGTGGTCAATAAATTTTCAAGAAGGAAGAATATGCAGTGGAAGCAACATCAGTCTCTAAAAGCAAAAAATGTCACTGTCACATTTTTGCAGGAAAAGTCAGTCAAGCTTAAGGAGTAGTGTTTGATATTTAAAAATTTATTTTTTTCCAAATTGCACAACTCATTACCATTAAAATGATATATTAAACTGTGTATTATATACACTTTTTTTTTTTTTGTAATATTTCAGACTTCTGCATATAGATTATTTGAAGTTGTGAAACATGGACATTTTTTTTTTCCTTTTTAAAAAAAGAAAAAAAAAATGGCCTGATATTTTGCAGCATTTTCACTTTTAATGGTTTTAAATAAGCTTCTTTAAAATATTATCTATTATATTCTTTATATTCTAGGACACTTCTGGAAGTTGATAATTCCAGCAGGGCTAACTGTAGCATATAAATGGAAGCTTATAGCAGCATCAGGAATGCACAAAGATATTGGTAATTATATATCTATTTTTGAAAATTCAGTGATGAAAATATATATTTTAGGTGAATGGTGTTAACACATTTTAAATTACCTTTTAAATTACATATAATGACTTAATTTTTTACAGTCACTCTTGAGTTTGACCAAACTTTTAGAATTTGGTCAAACTCAAGTATATCACTAGTAGATCAGCACTGACAGAATTCACATTGGTGATGATTGATCAGATGGAAGGTTTCATGAAAATTTAAGAGTTGGCAGTTGCTGGATTTCTCCACTACTTTGGAAAGGGCAGAGGTAAGTGCATTAGGGCAATAATTGGATGGGAGAGGTTTATTGCCTTTTTAGCAACTTTCTGGATATGGGTGAATTTCCAAGCAGAAGGAAAAATTATACCAGTGGAATAACAAAGTGTGAAAAAGCACAGATTTTGAGAATAAGTGAAGAAATGCCATCAGAGACCAGAATGCTTGACTACAGTTTGGACGAGAAGCAAGTTTTCTACTCGATCTGTTCAAAATCAGGTTTGGATTGATTAATAACTACTTTACAATTGCTGTGAGGTTTAGTGATGCAGAAAACAAAGCTAGAGATGAAAACCAATTGCAATATGCATATCCTTATCTTGAACTGCCTTACTACATTTGTTAGAAAACCAAGGTTTAGATAAATGAGGTTTTAAGGTGGAATGTAGAATAAAAGATTTCGTCCATACAAGAATAATTTTTCTGACACAATTTCAGCGAATCTTAGGATCAAAAAATTTAAAACAATATTTAAACCAAGGAAAAGATGAATAGAAGTCTTGCAGATCATCCCATTTTGCATTCTTGTAATGCCAAATAAAATGAGGCTGAGAATGATTCGGGGGGGGGGGGGAGAGAGAGAGAGAGAGAGAGAGAGAGAGAGAGGCTCCATTGGAGAAGCGACCATCACCAAGTTGTGATCTGAGGTGACTAAAGAACCACTAGCATTGACCATGTACTTTTTAAAGGGTTGCTGGTGAAAAAAAGATCAAGAGTGTTTGATGTGTGATTGGAATTGTCTGGTATTCTGGTAGGAAAATAAACAAGTTCAGTAAGGTTATTAGTATAGAAAAAGCCTTGGTCGAGAAGATCTGAACAACTAAATAGTAGAATCCATCTGGAATTGTAAACATTAAAGTTATGAAAGAAGGTTACCTCACTGTTAAGAAAGTTAGATTGGAGAAAGTTGACTTTCAAAGAAAGGAAATCAAAGAGTTCACAGTGATTGGTGGAGTTAGGAGAATAATGACAGAGGCAGCAGATGAATCTTATTGTATGGGCTAGAAATATTATAAGCCACAGGAGATCAAAAAGAGGATACCAAATTAGGAAGTTTCTGACAAGAAATATCAAAGTGGACATATGCAGAAGTACTGCCTTTGAAACAAAAGAATCATAAGGTGAATACTTAGGGGAACTGAGATGAGTAATGGTTGAAGCAAAAAATAATTGGGATTCTGCCAGAAAAAAGTAAGTGAAAATGGACATCATTGAGATTGAAACTGGGACTCCATATATTTGTGAAATGAACGAAGTGTTTCAGAGGTTTAGATTTTTCACAGATAAGTTTGTTCCATTTGTTTGACTATTCATGATGTATTCAGTATATAAAGTAAAAAAAAATAGGGAATGCATGTATGAAGGAATGAAATATTTGGAAACAATGTACCTGGCAAGAATATGCCAGTTCTTTGTTAATGTGGCCTCAACAATGTGCCCTCCCCATCCACACTATTTGGACTCTTTCCAGTCACTAGCTGGCAGGGTAGAGGCATCAAGGTGATACACTAGCTGATCTGGATGCCTCCTAGAGAGTTACCTAGGTTCAGTCTGGTGGACTCTCTAGTGGTCAGCCTGCAAAAACTGTTCTAGAGCTGTGCCCTTGAAATGTAAGGAATAGTGGTCTTTCCATGATTCCCATCATAATCTCAAAGGATATCACTCGTACTGCATGATGGAAGAGATGGAGTTGCCAGAGCTTTGCAACATGATGACACAGAGGGGTAGCATTTCCCTGTGTGAGGTGGACAGCATACTTCGACTCTTGTATATGTTGATTTAAACACGATTTCCAGCATTTTTTTTTTAAACATGATTTCCAGCATTACATGCTCCTTTTTTTTTTTTTTTTTTGTGGTGAAAATTTTTGTTTACATCTTTGTCAGGTGTTGACTTTATTTTTCTTTAAAACTGCTCATTTCAATAAATGAAGCATGCTTTATTTGATAATGAATAAACTTTCAAAATATACCTGGTCATCTCTTCTTTATTCCATCTTAAATTTGAATTTTACTGCCTGAGAATCTGAAAAATCCGGATTGACCCAGTCCCCGAGCAGTCAGGATTTTCGGACTTTTACTGTAGTTTGAATTACTGTAGTCATATAGGTTAGTTTATTTTTATATTTAAATAAGTATTTGGAAAGCTGCAGCTTAATATTCAGATTGCCTTTATTATCGATATTTTGGCAGGAGCTTCATAATGTTTGTTCAATAGCTTAACCTTAACTTTACTAGTGGTTAAAGTTTTATTAACAGTTTAATTTCTGTAATACTTTGTTAGTTTAAATTCTGTAATATATTGTAAATTTAAATTTTGTAATCTTTCTAAAGTTCAAATTTTACCTATATAACGGTTATTACAAGATCCAAACTTACAATACAAAGTTCAAGGACTTTGTGACTCAGACAGAAATGCTTGTGGACACTTCCAATGTAGGTCATGAGATTGGTCTAGTAGACAGACCTAGTCCAACTGATGATTCCTTTCTGTGCACCTGATATAAGGAGTGTACCAATCTCAAATTGGATCTTGGTGCATTACGAGAAGAATTTGAGTCACTGAAGAAATGCCCTAGAAATAAATGTAACTGGGAGCTCATCGTGGATTCAAGTATCTCGTGACCTGTCGAGTGATGCTTCCCTGATTCGGGTCTCAGAAAAGAATAGTTAGGCGCATTCCTCTTTGGTTGAAGGTGATCTTGTTTTATTGGATGACTCTATTGTCAGGGAAATAGGTGACATTTTTTTTAATAAAGATAGGTGGACCGCAACCAGGTATTTTGGCTAGGAGCAACAATTAGTGATGTTACCAACAGATTGTCAGATTTTAATGGGGGGGGAAGATACCATTATTATTCTGCTTTTTTGCAGGAATAACGATATTAAATGAACAGAACCTGACCATTTGTTGGATATATATATACAGGACCATATAAAAAAATGCTGCAGGTTAGGTCACTGAGCATAAGTGCCCAGACACAATATGTGGAATTATATGCTGAAAGTTTTGTTGATTAACTCAAGACTTGAGGGAATCTGAAAGGCTCTAGGGGAGGATAGTTTTATCAGCATGGCCCACACTTGTAGATAGAAGGAATCTGTTTTGTAGAGATGGTATTCATTTGAAAAGTGGTGCAAGGTGTTTTGCCAGTATCATTGAGGATATCTTAGGAATTCAGGAAAACTGCTAGTTGGGGGGGAGAAGGGTTATATAGATCTGCATTTATCTGATAATATGGGTAAAAGAAATGCTTGCACTCACATCAAGAATTCTTGTTTATTACTAAAACAGCCAATGCTGGCAAGGTGTTCTGAGGATAGCAATATTTCAAATGAGCTGGAAGATAAAGCTAGGATAGCAGCCAAAATAACTTTAAGCGGTGTGACAGGGTAGTAAACATAGAAGAATAGTTAGTCTTAACTGTGTTTATAGTAATGTCAGGAGTTTTGTCAATAAAATAGCCAAATTTGAACTCGTAGTTAATAGTGCTAACAGAAATATAGTACCACCTGGAAATTGGGGACAAGTTCCACTGTGGTATCTCTAATGTATTTAGGAAAGATGGGGAAGATAGAAGGGGTGGTGGGGGTTGCTTCTTATCAATAGCAGCCTGAGTGGCAAAAGAGATTTAGCTAATTCAGAAGTTCCTTCTGCCAGCATAGAATCTGTGTGGTGAGAGATAGTTGGAAGCAAAGATATAATGAGAGTGAGAGTAATCTACAGAAGATTGTGAAGAGTATGACAAGAGTCTCTACATACAGGTGGAATGGCAAGCAAGCATGAATGTCTTATAGGTGACTTCTGTTTGCCCCAGATTGATCAGAATTAGTGGGAAGGAAATCAACATAGGGAAAAAAAAATTTTTTTTTAATATATTGTTAAATATAAGAGGAATTCTCATACCTTACTATAGGAATGCTCTTCAACCAACACTCACACCCAACATATCCAGTTAATCCATTATGAAAAAAAGGTTAAAGTTAGTAATGCAATATTATCCATAAAATTTATTATCAGTACATACGGTTTTATTAAAAAAACTACTCTTGTGTTCAATTCCCATTATCTATCAATTGCTAAGAAAGGAAAAGTGAAGCTTATTTGATGCACACTGAACCACCCAAGACTAAACAAAGTTGCAATCACAGACTGGGAATCGAAGACAATTGTCAAATTTTCCTCATTATTTTTAGTTAAACTTTATAAGTGACTAAGTTATTTTGGTTGAAATCCGTACTCACAAGAAGTAAAATGGCAAACTTAACAATATCCACTCTCTTATAAACCAAATTTAATACTACCCCGCGTCAAGATTATTTTTGTTAACCAATGTGAATACCACTATTCACACATGCGCGTAAAGGTCCATGAAGCTGAAATGATGTATGGTCTACAAACATTTATAGAATTAAAATTTAACTTCACTTCAAGTGTTTCAGCTATTAAGAATTTTATATATTAATTTTTTATATTAATAACTTTAGCTTCGTTAAAAATAAAAACATGGTTCTCATGGATGGCATGAAAGGAAAGTTCAGAAGCACCTGTCCTTTTTGCCCTCACTGATGCCTGGTGCTGTTGTATTTGCTTTAAAACGTAATTTTGGGTAGAACAAATGTAAAAAGAGTTACATTCCCCACATGCAATGCTATAAACTATGTTGGTACATTCCTTGTTGGAGATTGAGGATTTTTCATATTCAATACATTGTGGAGTTTACTTATAGGTTGCGCCACTATATTAAATTCTGTATTTTTAAAAATATTAATAAACTGTTTATACCACTGTTGTACATAAGGAACTTTAATGAAGTATTTATGTGCAGTGTTACTGCTCATTAATATCGATTCTGGTTTATGTTTTGCTTGTTGCTGTATGGTTCTAATTAAACCTAGCACATATTCAAAAATCTTGTTAAAAGTACACCAAGTTCATTATTAAGTCATTCCTGCATAGAACTATATCTATAAGCATTATAGAATTGACTGAAAATGATACTCCTTTTATAAGTAAAAGGGTGATAACTGGAATAATGTAAAAATTTTCCTGTATTGGTGGGTTTATATTTAAATTTAAATATTTTATAAGGTATTTTATAATGTATAGATATATTTTAAAATTTATGCTATAATTGACTGTTGTTAGCGTAAAATTAAGAAAATTTATAGAATTCTCTCCTATTTTTTCTTCCTCTAAAATAAATTTAAGTCTTATATGTATATTATTAAAAGAATCCATAAGGTTATTTACAATATTTTCATGTGAAATAACAAAAATATCATCTAGGTACCTACCATAAAATGTTAAATTAGGAATGAACAGACTTAAATTTAATTGTTCAATATTGTTAAGATATATTTCGGCCACTCAGGCTGAGTCCGATCGGAAGGCCAAAAATTTGTCTATAAATGTTCAATTGAAAATCAATATAATTGGCCTGAATGAGAAATCTCATTAAATGAAAAATTTCAGTTACTGGAAGCCTTGTTTTATTCAACATTTCAGAATATCTATTAATCAAATTCTACAAGGTATCAAGTGAATATTTTACATCTACATTAGTATACAGGGTGTCTCAAAAATACACGCCATAACTTCAGGAATGAGTTGCTCATATGTAGACAATAAAAATATTTTATATCAACATAGTTCTGGAAATGCTTGGTTTCTGAGTTTTGGAGGTCTGTCTAGGACACTTAACTGTTCACATCACCTTATAGTAATTGTTCAAAATGTCCACCTTCTGCCTGAATACAGGTCTCACATCGACATCTCATGGACTAGCGAAGACAATGCCAAATTCCTGGCATGTTTCGTATTGTCTCACAACCTGCCACAATTCGATTGCGGAGAGTTCCACATCAGCTATTGGAGTCGAATACACCAATGACTTTAAATGGCCCCACAAGAATAAATCTAGTGGGTTTAAATCAGAAATCAGATGAGCGTGGAGGTAAGGCAGCTGGTCCACTTCTACCTATCCACCGACCAATAAACCTTCGATTCAGGTAATTGTGGGCTAGGTGGCTGAAATGTGCGGGAGCGCCATCATGCATGAAGTGTGCTTGTTGATGAATGATCAGTGGCGTGTTGTCCAAGAAATCAGGCATATTGTTTTCCAGAAAGTTTCTGTATGCCTGCCCTGTGAGTTTATTTGGAAGTACATGGGGTCCAAATAACTTATCACCAAAAACACCCACCCAGATGTTGAGACTGAACCGCTGTTGGTGATGTGATGAAAGAATTGCATGTGGATTTTCCTCAGCCCATACATCCTGATTGTGAAAGTTTTGGATTCCGTCTCTTGTGAACTGTGCTTGATCTGTGAATATCACTAAGGCAAGAAAGTGAGGATTTGTACCACGCTGCTACAAGAACCACTGGCAGAACATTACTCGTGTAGGGTAATCTGCTGGTGACAAGGCCTATACCCGTTGCAGATGGTAAGGATACAGTTGGTGTTCTCGCAACACTCTCCAAATAGTCGAACGTTGAACAGCCAGTTGCATTGCTATTCTGCATGTGCTGATTCCAGGAGTGGCATGCACAACTTCTCCTCTACTTCAGGAAAATCTCCTCCTCTACTTCAGGAGTCGTAGATCTTGGTCATCCTCTGTCGACAGCACGAGGTGTAAAGGTCCCATGTTCACAGAGGCGGCGATGGATACCTTCAAACGTTTTCCTGTCTGGATATCTTCGTTCTGGGAACCTTTTGTGGTACAAATGATGAGCCTTCAGAGCATTGCCATCCACCAAACTGTACATAAAGTGCATATCCGCTTGCTCCTGATTTGAGTACATGGTCGGAATGGAAAACCACCAGATTCTGTCAGTACCTTGTGATGAAGGAAATCACCTGCAGGAGATAAGACATTCCAGTTAATAACTCGGGAACCAAGAATGTCCGGAACTATGTTGATATAAAATATTTTTATTGGCTACATATGAGGAACTCATTCCTGAAGTTATGAAGTTATTATCAGACACCCTGTATAATGAGACTACATCCAGGGAAAACAGTTTATCTTCATTATTTAACCTTTTTTCTTTTAATTTATTAAAAAGTGAATCTGAATTTTTTATACTAAATTCTAACATAAGACATAAAGGTTTTATGATGTCATATAAATAAGATGCAAGCGATGCACAAGCCAAATTTCTATAGGAGATGATGGGTCTAATTGGATATCCTGTTTTATGTTGCTTGATTTGTCCAACAGAGTAGGTACATTGTTAGTTCTTCCTTTTAAATTCTTTAGAGTAGCCATTGTAATATAATCTATTTTTCTATATTGAGTTAAAATATTATTGTACTGTTTTATCAGATTATCAAACATATCTCTATCTACTAATTTGTAGGTGGATTTATCAGTTATAATATTATTCAATTTATCAATATAATCTTCCTTATTTGGCGCCTCCCTAGCCAGGTGGGAAGGAGCAGCAGTGCATAGCACACGCTTCTTGATTAGACCGGGGTTCGATCCCATCACCACCGAATACAGAGGATGTGGAAAGGTCAAGGGAACGACCATCGCATATTCCCGGAGCAATATGTCCTTAGTTGCTAATGCTCCTAAAAACCAAATAACAAACAAACAAAAATCTTCCTTATTTAAAACAACCATGGTGTCCCCTTTATCTGCTAATTACAATCTTGTCATTTTTTCTTAATTTTCTTAATCCAATACTTTCTTCTTTTGATAATTTTGGGATATAAGGATCCTTAGAATTATTAATAGCATTATTGATCTGTTGTATTAATCCTTTTCTGTTCTTAGCATTTCTTAGACTATTCTCAAATTCAACAAGTGTTTGTTTCCTCAGAAGTTGTGTGGGTGGCAGATTGTAATTAAGTCCTTTATTAGGAAGATTAATTTGAGCATTAGATAAATTATATGAGGATAATTTTACTACTCCAAAATTCAAATTATTTTCCTGTGTCCCTATGTTTTGAAATATAGAATCCTTATGTGGTGTAATTGATTCTCTAATATAATGTTGAGTTTTCTGATATTGCCTCTCTCCCGTTTCATTATGTGTCATATTATATCCATTATAGACGTGTGTATTGTTAACTATCATACTCCATGTCTGTTTTTTACCATAAGTAAATAGTGTATTTTATTTATATGTCTTGTATTTAATTCTATTTCTAATGCTTTTTTCTAATTTCGATTACTGACTTAAGATTGAACTTTATTGTTCTTGTCTTTAGCAATTTAAAATTTATAATTCATCTAATATGACTTATCACTTGCTTTTTCCCTTCATACTTTCATCTAGAAACTTAACAATACGCTCACGATCCACTCATTAATTTCATTTCGTTTTACTGATATCATAATTTAATAATATATATATATAAAAAACAAGATTACTGAGATAACCCAGTCCATGCATAATAATAATTATAGTACATACATAAAAAAACGACACCCACTCTCAATATTATAGATTTACATTACCATTTTAACTTTCAATAAGTGTTTTTGCTTGTGTATTAAACTACGTTCGTATTTTTGTTAGGATTGGTTTTGCATTATGAATCTCATCTGTATAACTTGATACAAGAATACATCTATATTACTTTAAAATATGAGACACAAAATTTTCATATCAGGTTTCTTAAATGCTGATTAAGAGCAAATTTAATCCCCAAATTTGCAAGGGTGTCATAAAAAAATCCTTTGTGGATTAAGGATTTGGCATTTTTAATTGATATTACAAGCCACCTCAATAATCTTAACATTTCATTGCAAGGTAAAAATAAGTTAATAACGAACATGTACGATGCAATAGCAAGTTTTGTACAAAAACTAATGTTGTTTAAAAATCATTTAAAAAAAGACGTTTTGATCCATTTTCATACTTGTGAGCAGTTAAAAACACAAAATCAAAATCGCTCTTTCTCACAATATTGTGACAAAATTGAGGAAATCAAAAACGAATTCGATAAGCGTTTTAATGATTTTAAAGAGATAGAAGATATGTTTTCTCTTTTTGTTGGACCTTTTTCATTTGAAATTGAAAAAGCTCCCACTTTGATTCAACTGGAATTAATTGATTTCCAAAATGATTCATTTTTGAAAGACAAATGTCGAGAAGTAGGAATTCCAAAAATATATTCTTACTTAGGTGAAAAATACCTGGAAATTAAAAAGTTTGCTGCGCAAATTATGTGCTACTTTGGCAGTACATACTTATGCGAGCAATTATTTTCATGTAAAAAATTAAATAAAATGGCGTATAGATCGAGATTGACAGATAAACATCTTTCCGACATACTGAAAATTGTATGTTCCCAGTCTTTGACTCCTGATGTTGAAAAACTAGTAGGGGGGGGAAACGCTGGCAGGTTCCAGGAAAACAAATTAATTATTTTCATAAATATATCGAATATTTAATTTTTAAATAAAAATAATAATATAACAATTATATATACTAAAACCAAAGGAGCGCAAGGCGGCCAAAGTAACATACCTCTATTAGTTACAATTTATTAGGAAACGTTTCGGAAATTGTTATTGTTACAAAATCCATCTTCAGTCTTTGTAGCAATTTCCGAAACATTTCCTAATAAATTGTAACTAATAGAGGTATGTTACTTTGGCTGCCTTGCGCTCCTTTGGTTACCAGTTCATTAACAGCCACTTTACTCCCATTTCTTCGCTATACATACTAAATTCTAAATTACTTGTATTCTGTAGATCTGAATAAAAATTTAAATGTTAATTATCCTGATACATATGAGTTTTAATTATCCTGATTATGCTACTGAATCCTGAATCAATATATAATATTTAAGAAAATTTTATGCAGCCCGCGAAAATCATACCATCACACAAAATGGCCGCGACAGAAATGAGTTTGACACACCTGGTCTAGATGATCTTGCAATGCTTCTTTACCAGTGACTCCATTATTTTTCCCAGAACAGAAGTTAAACTAACAGGTCTGTAATTTCTCCTGTCACCCTTTGATCCCCCCTTTGTGAATTGGAGATAAATTTGCACATCTCCAGTCTGTGGGGACTTCACCTCAGTACAAGTACTCAGGTGAGGTATTATGGCTAAGGGTTTGCTTACTTCCTTTGCCTCCGCCTCCGTAGTCAGGTGGGCAGGAGCAGCAGTGCGTAGCACATGCTTCTTGATTAGACCGGGGTTTGAGCCCGTGACCACCAAATACGGAGGAAATAAGGTCAGGGAATGACCACCGCATATCCCCGGAGCAATATGGCCTTAGTTGCTAATGCTCCTAAAAACCAAATAACAAACAAACTTCCTTTGCCACCTTCTTTAATATAACTGGATAGATCCCATCCATCCATGGTACCTTTCTTATGCTTAATTTCAACAATTTCTCCTCCAGTTTGCTCTCAGTTATTACAAAATCATTTTAGCTCCCTGTTAGAGTTTAATATTAACCCCAGGGGCTCACATCTAGTGAGTATGGGCTTGGCACATCCAGGGTTCTGAGCTGGATATTATCATTCTTCTTTTTCTTGGTGATTCCCTTCTATTTCTCTCTCTCTCTCTCTCTCTCTCTCTCTCTCTCTCTCTCTCTCTCTCTCTCTCTCTTTCTCTCTCTCTCTCTCTGGGTAATTCAAAAAAAATTTTTTTGGCTGGTGCAGCATAAGCCTCAGTCTTCCTTGCACCATATGGCTAATAATAATAATAAGCTTCTGTCCTCCACTTCCTTACAGAAATCCTCATGTGTGTATGTAGATATAAAGTATTCATTCAGTTTGTCAGCTATCTGAGCAGGATCATCAACAGTCAAACCATCAATATCAAGTGGGCCAATCTGATTCATCCCCTTCCTTATTAATTCATCTGAGTCTCATTAATTCATCTGATGTCCATTTAGATCTAAACCTTGAACAGTAGTTCTTAGAGTAAAAAGTCTAGTAGTTTCCAAGATTAATTCTTTAAAAAAAGGTAAAGTGCAGCCATTATCAACCCACTGCAGGATGGAAGCCTCCTCAATAATTCATGTTGAGGGAAATGGACCATAATCTGCCATGCTGGTCCAGTGCGGGTTGGCAGATCGACCGTATTCAGCAGTCAGGGGCTTGAACCCTGGTCTACTCGAAGAGCGTGTGCTACTGCACTCCCACTCCTGACCACTCGGCTATGCTTCCCATTTAGAATTTGCTGTTGGTAGCATCATCAGTTGGCTCCACTGTATAGAATTTAAAAACTGTCTAAGACCACTGTAATCACCCTTACAAAAGCAAAAACCCTTCTCTTTACCCCTGATGGCATTTACATCTTTAAGTAAAACCCACACTAGTACACTGTGATCACTGCCACCTGGCGACTCCTTTATATGCAAATTCCCAAATAATCACTGCTGATAATCAGATCAAGAGTATTACTCCCTCTGATTGCCTCTCAAACATGCTGCTGTAGAAAACAATCATCCAGTAAATCCACAAAGGCTTTGCTAGTGTGTGAGCGACCAAACCACAAGTTCCAATCAATATCTGTGAGGTTAAAATCCCCCATTATAAGACATTCTGAATTACTAGCCCACTCTGTTTCTCTGTATAGTTGTTCATTGTACTCATCAGAGTCATTAGGCCTATAATACACCTCTACCCTCATTTTTTATTTCCCAGTTTGGTGTGCTTATTTCACACCAAGCTGACTCAGTGTTGCACTGTACACCAATGTGAATTGGATGCACTGCCTCAGATTTTGTTTCTTAGCATCAGATTTAGTAAATAAAATTGATTAATTGGAATATCAGAGATGCTGTGTCACACAAATATAAAGAATGCAGAATTGGAATTTGGGGAGTACAATGTATACAGAAAGAATAGATAGGATAGGATAGGAAGGGAGGAGGGGTTATGCTGTTAGTTAAGAAACATAAAATTTGAGGCAGTGCATCCAGTTAACATTGATGGACAGTGCAATATTGAGTCCCTTTGGTGTGAAATAAGCATTGGGAAAGCAAAAATGAGGGTAAGATTGATCACCAAATGATTAGTTTGAAGGTGAAGAAAGATGTTGCAATAATTTAAGGCACTGTATGGCATATATTAATTGGGCAGGGTAGAGAGTGATTGTGAATACATTTGAATTATTGGATACCTTTAAAGCAATAATCACTGAAGCCATGAATACATACATACCATTAAGAATATATTGCATGAAGAGGATGTCAAACTGGATGAACATAAAGCTGACTGCTCTGATCGAACAGAAAACAATAGCATGGGATAGTTACAAAGTGTTGAAAAGTACTTAAGCCTACAACAGCTACAAGGCAATCTGTAATAGTACCACACATAAGGTTAGTAAGGCAAAGACTTTTTTTTTTTTTTTTTTTTATGAAAACCCCAAACACAAGAGGTATTAGAACTTATAGTACTTAGTACCGTGCTTGGGTTGGAGGGGTTGAGAAGACAAAAGAAGATATTTGTTGAAATTAGACTTGATTTCTGTAGACTGTAATTTTCAGGAAATATGTATGAAGGAAGATTATTCCAGAAAACGGCAGATGAATGAATAAACGAGGAAGATGAAAAGTTTGTTCTTTGAGTTTGGCTTCTATAATTCCCGCTCTCTCTCTTTAGCATTAGCATTAGTAGAGGCATATGATGCAAGAAAGCAAGCTTATGCAGCATCAGCCAGAAAAAAAAAAAAAAAAAAAAAACTTCCACTTCACCCCTACATTCGTTCGAAATACCTGTCCAGCTGAGCCTTAAATTTATTTAGGCTATCAACTTCCACAACAAGGGATGGAAGTCTGTTCCACCAACCAACTGCCCGCTGGTTAAAGGCAAATTTCCGGACATCTATCCTACATCTGTCTTTCCTCAATTTGAATTTATGCCCTCTCAGGTGATTATTCTGAGCAAGAGGCAGAATCCCATCAGCATTGAGCATGCTCAAACCATTCAAGGCTTTATACACCTCTATCAAATCACCTCGCCGGTGCCTAGTCTCCAGACACTGTAATTTGCAAAACTTAAGCCTTTCTTCATAAGAGCAACCCTTTGTTCCATTCACTAACCTTGTTGCCCTTCTCTGTACTTGTTCCAGCAGCTCTACATCCTTCTTGAAATGAGGCCTCCAGACCTGTATACAGTACTCAAGGTGGGGCCTGACCATTGCCTTATACAAGGGAATAATCACCTCCTTATCCCTGCTAGAAAAATTCCTGTATATCATTGACAAGACACCATGAGCTACTCTTTCAGACTGTCTGCACTGCTCAGAAACTTCATATCTGCCTGCACAATTACCACCAGGTCCTTTTCATTCTTTACCACTGTCAGTGTAGTACCACAGAGTTCATACGTTGCTCTGGGGTTTCTATTTCCCATATGTAGTACTTTACATTTGTCAATGTTAAACTTCATTTGCCACCTCTCAGCCCATCTGCTCAACCTTTCCAGATCCTGTTACAGCAGCATAGCATCAGTAGTGTCCTTAACAACCCTGCCAACTTTTGTATCATCTGCAAACTTGGACATTAAGCTTGATATACCATCATCAATATTGTTTATAAATACAGAAAACAATAATGGACCCAACAATGAACCCTGAGGGACTCCACTACTAACATTAGTCCACGATGAGCAGTGTCCATTGATTACCACTCTCTGCCTTCTCCCCCTCAACCACCCCTTTATCCATAGCAGCAATTTGCCTCCAATGCCACACTGCTCCAATTTGTGCAGCAGTCTTCCATTTCCAACAGTATCAAAAGCCTTTCAAAGATCCAAGTATATAATATCAAAGTTATTCCCTGCATCCAGTTCTTTTGTGACTGCATCATAGTATCCCATCAAATTGGTCAGGCAAGACTTCCCCTTAACAAAATCATGCTGTGTCCGAGCTATAATTGAAGTCTTGTCTAGATGATCCTGCAGTGCTATTTTTAATCAGTGCCTCCATTAATTTTCCTGGAATAGAATTTAAACTCACAGGTCTATAATTACTTGTGTCAGCCTTTGATCCTCCTTTGTGAATTGGGGTCACATTTGCACATCTCCAGTCTATGGGTCCTCCCCTGAGTCCAAGGAAGCTCTCTCATAATTATGGCTAAGAGTTTGCTTACTTCCTTTGCTGCCTCCTTTAATATAACTGGATAGATCCCATCCACCCCAGGTGCTTTTCTTGTGTTTATCTTCAACAATTTCTCCTCCACTTTACTCTCAGTTATTACAAGATTATCTAGCTTACTGCCAGAGTTGAATACCCCTCTGGCATTCCCCTCGCTGAATAACACCTCATGTGTGAATGTCGATGCAAAACTTTCATTTAGTTTGTTAGCTACCTGAGCAGGATCATCAACAGTTGAACCGTCAATATCAAGTGGACCAATCTGATTCATCCCCTTCCTTCTAGAGTTTACATAAGAAAAGAACTCTTTACTGTTTTTCTTTGCATCCTTTGCCAAATATTTCTCGTAATCTGCCTTCGCCTGCCTAACCTCCTTTGTAACTTGGTTACAGATCAACTTATATTTATCATAGTCTTCTGTGTCACATGTTAATTTATATGTATCCCAAGCATTTCTCTTCTCTGTCATATGTCTCATTAGTTCATCTGACATCCATTTAGGCCTAAACCTTGAACAATATTTCTTAGTTGGTATGTAAAGCCTAGTAGCTTCCAAGATAAGTTCTTTGAATGCTTCCCATTTTGAATTTGCTGTTGGTAACATCATCAGTTGGTCCCACTGTATAGAATTTAAATACTGTCTCAGACTATCGTAGTCGCTTTTACGAAAGCAATAACCCTTCTCTTTACCCCTGATGGTAGTTACCTCTTTAAGTAAATCCCACTTCAGCACACTGTGATCACTGCAACCTAGTGGTTCCTCTATCTGCAGATTCTTAATGCATGAAGAATCACTACTGATAATCAAATCAAGAGTATTACTCCCTCTAGTTGCCTCCCGAAACATGCTGATGTAGAAAACATCCAAACATCATCATCCAATAAATCCACAAAAGCCTTGCTAGTGTGTAAGTGACCAACCCACAAATTCCAGTCAATATCTGGGAAATTAAAATCCCCCATTATAAGACTCTCTGATTTACTGGCCTACTCTATTTCCCTGTACAGTTTCTTATTATACTCATCAGAGTCACTAGGCCTATAGCACACTCCTAATCTCAATTTTGATCTCCCAGTGCTTATGTCACACCAAACTGACTCGACACTGCACTGTCCAGCAATGTCGTCTTGCTTCACTTCCCTGGATTTTGTGTGTTTCTTAACTAATAGCATAACCCCTCGTCCCTTCCTATCCTCTATATCCTTTCTGTAGACATTGTACTCCACAAATTCCAGTTCTGCATTCCCTATATCTGTGTGACACCACGTCTCTTATATCCCAACAATATATCCGCCTTTGATGCTTTGAGCAATACCTCAAATTCATCAAATTTATTTACCAAACTCCTAGCATTGGTGTACATGCAAGTATACATGCACCTGTTCTTTTTCTTAGCTACCCTAACACAACCCATGTGTTTACTTGTACCGCAATGACTCCCAGCAGTCTCTGAAATATCCTGCATCTTGTTTTCCAGGCTTCTGCTCATTCCAATAGAAGCAGTGCAAGAATCACTTTCTCCTCTGCCAGTGGCTACTGTTAATCTATTAATCCTTGTATCCCCCCAAGCTAGCAGTTTTCCGAGCCACCTAACACTGCCTCGATAGCATCAGCAAATATTCTTGTACCCTTTCTATTTAAGTGTATCCCATCCCTTTAGAAGCAGTCCCTTCTGTTAACAAGTACAGACCAGGCTGAAAAAAATTCTACCCCTTGAGCTTTGTACAGTCTTTCCAGGGCCGAATTGATCGACAAGGCTCTCATCATATACTCCCTCCTATTGGGTCTGGGCAGAATTGCAGACACTTTCAAATTCAACCCTAATTCACGGCTTTTTTTCAACAGTGACCTGTACTTTTTAAGTAATTCTGCTGGTCTCCTTCTCTTAATATCATTAGTGCCAACGTGTACAACTATATCACCTTTTGTGCCCTTAAAAACAGTCCAAAGTGTTTCGAAAGAGAGAGCGGGAATTATAGAAGCTAATTCAGAAGAACAGTGCCCATGCAAGTACCTGTAGAAAAGGCGTGTAGCAGAAACAGTACTTCTATGAGACAGCGAGTGGAGACATCTGTTAAAGATGTGTCATTATTTAACCTAACTGCCCTCTTCTAAATGGAATCTAGAAGCCTGATAGAGGTTTTGGAGCCACCGCCCCAGATGTGGAAACAATATTCCATGGTGGGGTGGATTTGCAATTTGTACAGAGTGGACAGCTGTTTGGAAGAAAAGTAACGCTGAGAGCGAAAGAGAAAACCAAGTTTTTTGGATGCAGAGGAAGCAATATTTGTAATGTGCTTGTGCCAAGAGAGATTAGAAGTCAGGGTAATCCCCAAAAGAGATATATCATTTTGCCTAGAAATCGGAGTGTCACCAAAGATAAGCATTCGAGCAGAAGAATCCTTTTTGCGCGATATAAGACAAGACTGAGTTTTAGAAGGATTGAAATCAACTAAGTTGGCTTTGCCACTCTGGAGAATTAATTACCTGGAGATCTGCATTTAAGGAATTGGTAACAGATATTCAAGAAGTTGAAGCTGATTGAGCAGGACAAGGTTTCTCAAAATGGAAAGTGGAATGCAAAGTGCTATCATCAACAAAACTACGGATAGGATTTCCAGTCAATGGAAGGTCATTAATATACAAGAGGAAAAGAGTGAGGGAAAGAACTGAACCTTGGGAGACACCACATGGAGGTTAGAAGACAGAGAGCCATCTACCATCACCCACAGTGAGCAATCAGAGAGAAAACTGGATAATCAATTACAAAAAACAGTTGACAAACCATAAAATGGAAGATTGTTTAGAAGACCTCTATGCAAAACACGATCCTCTATGCGAAACTGCCTGTGTTTCACCGAACTTTTCCATTGAATTTGTCCATAAGTGGATAACATAAGCCAGAATATCACCAGTGGATCGACACTGATGGAATCCATACTGGCAATCGTTGATCAGACTGAAGGTTTCTAGGTAGTTTAAGAGTTGGCGTTTATTGATTTCTCTATTACTTTAGAAAGTGTAGAAGTAATTGCAATGGAACAATAATTGAATGGGAGGAATTTGTCACTCTTTTTAGGAACAGGCTGGATATGAGCAAATTTCCAAGCAGAAGGAAAAACACCTTTGGAATAAGAAAGTGAAAAAAGGCGGCAAAGAACAGGGGTCAAGTTCAGGAGCACAGGTTCTGAGAAAAAGTGGAGAAATACCATCAGGACCTGGAGCTTTCTTAGCATCAAGATTCGTCAACATCCATTTGATAGAAGACCACTGGAGGCATTGAATGGAGCATGTTGGGAATCGTGGGAGGTGTTTTCCAAGATCATTAATACATGAGTAGGAAGAAAAATGAGATGCTAGCAGGTCAGCTTGATCCTTGGTTGAAGTGACAACAGAACCATCTGGTTTTAACAGAGGTGGGAAAAAGTTGCGGCCAATAGCTTTGGCAAAAGACCAAATAACTGCTTTACAATTGTTGCGAGCTTTGGTGCAGCAGAAAATGAAACAAGAATTTGAAACAAGCCAATTACAATATGCAACATTCTTCTCTTGAACATCCTTAGCAAATTTATTGGAAAACCAAGGTTTAGATAAAGGACAAGATTTTAAAGTGGAGTGTGGGATAAAGGATTCCATTCCTACAAGAATAATTACACTGACACGATCTGAGCAAATGTTGACATCAGTAGTTTTGAAACAGTAATCTGACCAAGGAAAAAAGAAAAGAAATCTCGCAGGTCATCCTATTTTGCATTCTTGTAATGCCAAACAACATGAGGTTGAGAATAGCCATGAGATAAAGGCTCCATTGGAGAAGAGACAATCACCAAGTTGTGATCTGAGGTGCCTAAAGGACCACTCACTTCGAACGTACTTAGAAGGGTTGTTTGAGAGAAAAAGATCAAGCTTGTTGGCTGTATGGTTTGGATTGTCTAGTATTCTTGTAGGTAAATGAACAATCTTTGCAATGTCATTAGTAATTTCAAAAGCCACCTTGACCAGCTGGGTCAGTGTGACTAGAAAACAGAAGCCAGCTGGAGTTGTGAAAATTAAAATCGCCTAGGAAAATCACCTCACTGTTAGGAAAGTTGGACTGGAGAAAGTCAAGTTGCAAAAAGAGGAAGTCAAAGAGCTCCAAGTGATTAGTGGAATTTGGAGAATGGTAGAGACAACAGATGAATTTGACAGAATGAGGTAGAGAGATTTTAAACCAGAGATGATCAAAAAGAGGAGATTCCATATTACCAGTTCTTCGACAGAGAGTATCATAAAGGACATATGCCCCACCTTTGAGGCGAAAGGAATCATACAAGAAATAATTTGGGCAAGTGAGATGAGCAGTAGTTGAATTAACCAATAACAGATTCTGTCAGTAAAAGTACATGGGGTTTGGCAGACTGCAAGTGGAAATGGACATAGTTGAGATTAGAATTGAGACAACGTATATTTGCGAAATGAACTAGGAAGTGTTTGGGAGGTTTAGATTTTTAGCAAATAAGCTTACTGTATTAGTTTGACAATTCATGGTGTATTCAATAGAAAGAAAAAGGGGGGCATTCTGTATGAAATAATGAAACTTTTGGATATGGCATTCACATGGTAAGAATATTCCCAGATCCTTGACATAACATGGCCTTGACAATGCCCCCTGCATACACACTACTCAGACTCCCTCCAGTCACTATCTGGCAGAATAGAGGTAGCAAGATTATACACTAGCTGATCTGGAAGCCTCCTAGAGAGTTACCAATAGGTTCGGTCCAGTGTACTAACTAGCGGCCAGCCTGCAAACACCGTTTTAGAGCTGTATCCTCGAATTGTAAGGAAGATTGGATCTTGCCATGATGTTCATCATAACCTCAAAAGTCATCAGTCATACTGCATGATGGAAGAGTTGGGGAAGGGTTGACCGGAACTTGGCTCTGGAGACTAAACTTGGGTTCACCACTTCAAGCCTCCAATAAGCAAAGTGGTGGTATTTCTCCGGTTGATGAGTGTCATCTACCACCTAATACTGCCTTGTAACACAGAGGGGTGGAATTCCTCCATGTGGTGTGGGCGCCACACATCGACCCCTGCTTACGTTGGATCACACCTGGGTGGGCACCCACCGTGTGCTTATGCATGGAGGTTATACCCAGGATTACTATCAGTCCCACCATCACGAAGGTGCAAGCAAAGGATTTGGTAGTCGCAGACCGTCTGGACTTTGCCGAAATTGGGTCCACTTGACGTGAGTATCACCCGAATATCAGTTCCATCAGTGTTTTAGACTTCCTGGTAGCTTGTCTATCAAAGCTATGACAACCTCAAGAACCGTATAAGAGAAAATACTGGCTGCATTTAAAAATTTGAATTTTTAAATGCAAGTCTTCATTGACTTTTTTAGCGGAGACAAACAAGTAACACGTCTTCTTCCGATGGTTGATGGAACACACTGAGGCGGGCAGCAGGCAAACATTTGTTTATTGCCCATCCATCGCGCGGTAAGCTTAAACACGTCATTCAAATCTTTTTCAACTATCGCATAACAAAAAAAGATCGCATTAACTGGAAATTTGCATCATGTAAAGTGAAAAGTGGTATAATTTTTTCAAATAGCGGTAACTGAAAAACGCGTTAATCGAACTCGTGTTATGCGAGGCCTCGCTGTATACAGATAATACAATTTATACCAGTTTTCTGTGATAATCTATTTTTCATGTCTTCTCAGTATTAATGTTTACATAGCACTTTCTCACCTCCTTGACCATTTAATCCTAAAATTCTTTTACCTCTTACATCAATTAATCATTAATCATAGCTAAAAAGTTGCTGATGCTTTTTAGCTATCAAAGCTGATCCTTTTTAGCTACCAGTAATTTTATAAATATAATTTTATGTGTTTTTTTTTTTTTTTTTTTTACCTTTATATCTCAACCTTATTTTTTTTACCACTTTCCTTCATTTCTTTTAGACTAAGAATCTTGTACGTTGAACACCACACACTACTAATATTTTAATTTAAAATTTACTTTACATACTTTTGCTACATGCAGCTACCTCCATCAACACAATTAAGTTAATTTTATTAATGCAGTAAAAGAAATACATATATATGTGTTTTTTCTTCTTTTTTTTTTAAAGGCTCACTTTGGGCTATGAACTACTCAGATGAACTGTTTTGTTTATCTTCTGGATGGAAAGCAGTCCCAGTACAAAATCCCACAAGGATTCCTGTTCAGTGTATTGCTCCTGCTTTATACAATCTGTGGTTATTAACAAGAGATGGCCAGATATTTTATCGAACAGGAATTTCCCACAACATTCCACAAGGCATTGGATGGCAACAGTTGAATTTGAATCAGTTAGGTAAGGATTGTTGTTGTTGTTTTGTTTTTTGTAAAAATTCTTAAGTGCAACTGAACATCCAAAATCCATTAACTTATTTTCTCTTACAGTCTATTTTATAGGCATTTTTGTAAAAATTGGTCAGTCTGGTAAACTGCCAGATAATCTATAAATTTAATCAAAACTATAAAAGGGTTGGCTTTTTTTTTTTTTTTTTTTTGTGCTCCAGTTCACCTGAAAATATTTTTTAGGTTATGGAATTTTTTTTTATTACTATTTGTTAACAAGATTAATGACTGATATTAGCAATGCAGAATACAAAAAAGGAGTCTATACATTCACTGAATACTAAACAAATTTTAGACTGTCATGCAAACTATATTGACCCAGAAACTTTCATCAATTTGTAGTTGACAGAAGGAAAAAATTTAAGGATTGTTCATTTATAGAGATTATGCAAGGTCATCCTGTAATAAAATAAAAATATCTTATAGGTTTGGTTGCTTGTACTGTATGTATGGGGGTTCATAGTTTGGGAAGTTTCTTCATATTTAGCATGCATTTTCCTCAAATTATATGGGGGTGGGAGGATGGCCTCCTCCCACCCCCATATTGAGGATTTGTGATCTTCAAACCCAAGTTATCTGTTTAAGAGTGGCCTGGAAAGAAACTTAACAGTGGGAATTTGACAAAGCACTTACTTAAAACTTTTACACTTGGTTCATTTTGTGCAGTATAATTTGGAAAGAGACCTCATTTTAGTGTGCAAAAACAATATTATTGATTAAAATGTTGCTATGTATTGTAAGTGTAAAGTGTTATATTATGTACTGTATAGAACTGTATATTTTCTCAGCATTGGATAGCCTTGTACAGTGCTATGAAATGCATTTGTCTCTTATTTTTTGTTTTTGATTATAATATGACCATGCACAATCCAGAAAATTCCAAGATACAGCAGAGATCAGATTATAAACTAGTTAGCTTTGGGCGATTTGTCTCTACCAGTTTTTTTGTTTTGTAGAACACAATGAAAGCTTGAAAATCTTTTGATATTCAGACTTTTAAACATGCCAAGCCTTCCACTGTCATCTCTGATACACCCAAGGATATGACTAATGAATAAATAATTGATGATCTCTACAACAAAAGCCTAATTGACTACAGCTTCACCTTTGACAAAGTTAAAAATGATATGGATTTTAGACTCATTACCAAATCAAGGTCCTTAAGCTATGTGCATTGGGTTTTCAGCCTTTCTTTTAAAATTTTTAAATGTATCACCCTCATCTGACAGAATATTTCTTGGTTGTAGTTTGCACAAGTTTTGGCCATTTACAATTGTGACTAAATGCTTTTTGTGCCTAGGGTATGGCCATACCTTTCAGTTTTGTTCCCACAATTAGCCCTCGTAAGGTTACACTGTACCAGGAGCACGCATCTTTATGTCCTCATAAGATGGGCATGAGGGCATGTCCTCATAAGAGGGAACAACCATCATGTTTCAATTGTAAATGTAGGAAGCGTGACTGTCAACATTTTCTGCCGTATATAAACTATCCTGAATATCAGTGTGCTCGGAAATTGGTAAGATCTTATGCTGTTGATGAATAGTCCTGTAATCTCCCTTGTATGCAGTGTGAAATTGATACTAGATCAGTATCATCTAAATTCTTCTGCCTGTTTTTCTACTGTCACTTTCTTGAGGATTATGCAGATTTTAACAGCCAACGATATCATGCAGTTGCAGACAAAATTCATTTTTTGGCCGAATGGCATTTCATTCATATCATATCCATCTAGGAACGAACCCTATTTTGTTAAAGTACAGCTAGGTTGCTCCTCCAAAATTGTAGGTTTTTCAATTTAAGTTAGGCTTGTTCAACCGGTTCCTGTAGACTGTGAAACTTGCATCATAGTTCTTAATCAGCAACTTGATATAGTAGTCATCCATGGTCTCTCCAACAAAGTTGCTATCTGTATTTTGATTAATTGTCTGGCTCGTTCTTTCTTTTTATATAATTTCATTTTACTGTACACGATCTTGATTATGCTTTCAATTTTCTTAATACCAAGCATATTACACAACATCAGATTTCAGGTTTCTGGTTCAGCTCAACAACAGATTCGCATGGTGTTCCTCTGGGTTTGGTTTGGTTTTTTTTTTTTTTTAGGAGCATTGGCAACTAAGGCCATATTGCTCCAGGATATGCGGTGGTCATTCCCTGACTTTTCTGCATCCTCCGTATTTTGTGTTGACGGGCTTGAACCCCGGTCTAATCAAGAAGCATGTGCTATGCACTGCTGCTCCTTCCCACCTGGCTACGGATGCGCCGGTCCTCCTCTGGAAGATTTTGTTCTTAATTATAACCTTTCTGTTCATAACTGACCGAATCAGCTTCCAACATATTGCAGTGAGACCAGAGAGTCAAACATCAATGTGCATTAATTTTCCATATTTATATTGGTACTCCTACTGCAACCAATCAACCTAAATTGCCTGAATTCATTCAGTTTTTTCCACAAAGAACATTGTTTGGCCTGCATTTGACTTCAGTTAATACTGACACTTTGGATTCCTTATTGGATGTTCCTGCAACTGACTTTACTGATATTGTTTAACAATCCTTGTTAAAAGTAGGTTACAAATCTGCATGGAAGAAAATTACCGATATAAATACTTGTTCATGGAGGAATCAAGAACTGGCCGAGCTGCACTAGTCTGTGCATTGTACTCAATGCCAATTTCATCATCATCGGAATTGGCCCTTACCTGAAGTTGAAAGGCTCCATAATGAATATCTTTCCATCAAAAATACTTACACAAAGGCCATTGCCAACAGAAAAGGGAAACTTGGACAAATTTTTTTAAGAAATCTGGCAGTTTGGCCTCTTGGAGTCTACTCTACAAAATTTTCAGGAATAAGTTCTACATGTTTGGTGTCTTTGGGACTATCATTTATGACTGTTCTGAAACTTCTAGATGGTCAGATTATACTGAGTTAATACTTGACAAGCTCTTTCCAGAAGATAATCCTTCTGACAATCGGCACCTCCGTAGCCAGGGGGGAGGAGCAGCAGTGCAAAGCACATGCTTCTTGATTAGACCGGGGTTCAAGCCTGTCACCACCAAATACAGAGGATGCAGAAAGGTCAAGGAATGACCACCTCATATCCTGGAGCAATATGGCCTTAGTTGCTAATGCTCCTAAAAACCAAATAACAAACAAACAAACAGCAATCACCAAGGCAGAATGCGCTGGTCCCACAGGAACTAGTTATTGTTGGTGACTTTATTGTCAGGAGACGGAGAATATACTATGCAAGAAGGATAGGTGGAACAGGACTAGGGTATGATTGCCAGGGGCAAAGGTTGATGTTGTAGAGCAGATATCATCTTCACGAACTGGAGATGTGCAAATGTCTCGCTCAGAATAATCACCTGAGAGGGCATAAATTCAATTGAGGAAAGACAGATGTAGGATAGACGTGCGGAAATTTGCCTTTAGCCAGCAAGTGGTTGGTTGGTGGAACAGACTTCCATCCCTTGTCGTGGAAGTTGATAGCCTAAATAAGTTTAAGGCTCAGCTGGACAGGTATTTTGAACGAACAGAGGGGTGAAGTGGAAGTGGTTTTTTTTTTTTTTTTTTTTTTGGCTGATGCTGCATAAGCTTGCTTTCTTGCATCAAATGCCTCTACTAATGCTAATGCTAATGTATCCCCAATTCACAAAGGGGGATCTAAGGATGACAAGAGTAATTACAGACCAGTTGGTTTAACTTCTGTTCCTGGTAAAATAATGGAGTCACTGATTAAAGATGCATTGCAGGATCATCTTGACAAGACTACAGCAATAATTCAGACACAGCATAGATTGGTTAAGGAAAAGTCTTGTCTGACAAATTTGATTGGACACTATGATGTGGTTGCAAAGGAACTGGATGCAAAAAATAATTTTGATATCATATATTTGGATTTCAAGAAAGCTTTTGACACTGTTGTGCATGGAAGATTACTGTACAAATTGGAGCAGTATGGTATTACCGTTAATACCATTGAAAGGGTGGTTGAGTGGGAGAATACAGAGAGTGGTAATCAATGAATGCTGCTCTTCTTGGACTAATGTTATTAGTGGAGTCCGACAGGGTTTGGTGTTGAGCCCACTGTTGTTTTGTATGTTTATCAGTCATATTGATGAAGGTATATCAGGCTTAATGTCAAAGTTTGCGGATGATACAAAGGTTGGCAGGATTGTTAATGACAGTAATGGCAGTGTGCTACTGCAACAGAATATAGAAAATTTGGGCAGATGGGCTGAGAAGTGGCAACTGAAGTTTAACATTGACAAATGCAAAGTACTGCATATGGGTAGAAGTAACCCCAGAGAAACATGCCAACTGTGTGGTACTACACTTAGGGTGGTAGAAAATGAAAAAGATCTGGGAGTGATTGTGCAGTCAGATATGAAGTTTTCTGAGCAATGCAGACAGGCTGCCAGATCAGGTCATGGAGTATTGTCAATGATATACAGGAATTTTGCTATCCCTTTATATAAGGCAATGGTCAGGCCATGCCTTGAGTACTGCGTACAAGTCTGGAGGCCTCATTTTAGGAAGGACGTAGAGTTTCTTGAGTGTATACAGAGAAGAGCAACAAGATTGGTAAGGGGAGTGAAGGGGTCCTCTTACTAAGAATGGCTTAATTTCTGCAAATTGCAGCAGCTGGAGAGTAGGCACCTGTGAGGTGATCTGATTGAGGTGTATAAGGTCTTAAATGGGTTGAGCACCCTGAATTCTGATAGGATTCTTCTGCTTGCTCAGATTACAAACCTGAGGGGACATAAATTCAAATTGAGGAAAGACAATTGTAGAATTGATGTGCAGAAATTTGCATTTAGCCAGTGGGCAGTTAATTGCTGGAACAAACTTCCATCTGTCATTGTGGAAGTTGATAACATAAATGAATTCAAGGAGGAACTGGACAAATTATTAGACTGGAAAAAAAATTTTTTTTGGCTGATGCTACATAAGCTCATATGCTTGCTCCCTTACATCACATGCCTCTGTTACTACTAGTGTTGTAACCATATCCTCATGAATTGCCTTTGGCATAAGTCCCTTTTTTTCTGGCATATTGGATGACTGCACAGTGACTCATTTTGTTCATCCTTTCTCACTCACTCAACTTTGTTGACTTCAGGACCTGTAATTAAAAAAATGTGTTGTTGAAACTACATGAAACTTGATGGATTACTATTTGAAATGTTATATATTAAGCACAGAAATTTGTGACACTGTGCCATGAACCTTTCAAATGCCCTTTGTAGAACCTATTATTCTTATTTCATTTCATATTTTTAAATCAGAAGTGTTTTTGTGTGATCATAAACACACAAAAACACAGCATAATTAAACAGAAGCAGTAATAATCATGACACTAAAACCTGTATTGGAATTTTAAACATATAATTAGTAGTAACAGATAAAATGCAATGGTCAAATACAATACTGTAACAAACAGATATGGTAGTATAAGATATTATTTGTTATGACAATAAATTTAATTTCATTAAATATATTGTACATAAACTATCGTCTGTTGATATCCTTTCATTTTTGGTTTTTAATTTGTAAAAAGCCTTAATATATTATCTTAGAAAGGTGATAATTAATAAAGTGCACTGCCTGGCAAGAATATTAGAAACTTTCCCTATTTGTATTTAAACTATGCAAAGGAAATATACTCAAAACAGGAAATTGTACTCTATGATCACATATCAACCTTGTTGTCTTTTTACATGTTGCTCTGAGATACAGTATTTAAATCTTTGTTTTTTTAGCTTCAGTAAAGTGAACGTGACAAAAATTTATGCCACAGTTAACTTTACTGTTTGAGTGGCGTGACTTTACAATATCATTGCAAACAGTATATTGTTTAATGTAAAATGAATCGTCATGGCCTGGCAGACCCAAATATGATTTTGGTTTCAGTTTTTGTTTTGGATTCAATGGAGGATATACTGATACACAGATCCTAATGTATAACATACATTATTCACATTATAAAAGTAAAAAATAAATAACACTGTTATTTTTATATTTATTGGCATAAATTCAGCATTTATTCAAAATGTATAAAAATTAAATAAGTTATAATCATCAGTTAAAACTCATCTACTATCAATCCTCTCCCCACTATCATCATTAGCTTTTGTAACCATGTTTGTTCCTCTTCATCATAGGGAAAACTGAACACTTATAATATGAAACATCCAGATTTACTAACTAATAAACATGTTCAAGTAAAAAAGTAAAGTAAAGTGCAGCCATTATCAACCCACTGCAGGATGGAAGCCTCCTGAACAATTCATGCTGAGGGAAATGGACCATAATCTGCCATGCTGGTCCAGTGCGGGTTGGCAGATCGACCGTATTCAGCAGTCAGGGGCTTGAACCCCGGTCTACTCAAAGAGCGTGTGCTACTGCACTCCCGCTCCTGACCACTTGGCTACGGAGGCAAACTATGAACATGTTCAAACAAGGTCATAACCACAGAGTAGCAGCTGTTCTCCAGTGATTACATTTGATAAGGGATTACAGTTAATAATCAATATTTCTTATCAATGTGACCAAAGCACTTGATAGAAAATTGACTTCTAAAAAGGACTTACTGTTGAGAAGCTGGGGCTACAATAGAAAAAAATATGAAAATCGCAAGACTCAAATATACAATATTCAGAATTAATAAGAATTGGTCAGAATATCTTAGCTACTCTTATCGGTTTTATCAGCATCTTAAGCCATATTATGCCAGGGTATTATGTCTGTACATGCATGTTGTGGTCCTATTTACTTTATATATGAGCTAAAAACAACAAGAATAACTCATTTTAAGGCCTTTTCATGGAAAAAAACTCTGTTCCTTTCACACGAGGTCAGCTAACTACAGTTCTGATTGAAGAAGCCCTTGAAGAATTCTCCAGTCTCCCATAGGATTTCAATACAGACCTTCTTAAAGTGAATGACAAGTTATGAATCCAGTATACTTCTTCTGCCCATCCTCCATGAGGATGGGCAGAAGAAGAGAAACTGTCCAGAAGATGGACAGTCTATTTCTGGAAGGAGTAACTGTGGCAGAAGGAAAATATTATATTAGAGGGACCATAGAACTTTGTGTAGAACCATGATTGGATCACCAATCTAGTGCTGAGGTCAGCCCACATCTGCTTGAACAATGCATGGGAACTCAAATGCAGTCCTGGCAGCCATCACGTTTCCATAAACCATGCATTTCAGCCAAAATCCAGGAAAAAAACACTCCATAAACTATGTGCTTTAGCCAAAATACAGAAAATCACAACGCTAGTTTGACAACATTGGGCTTTTGAGAATTGAAACCTATATTGTGGTCTAATGAATTCTGACAAACACTATTATCCAGACAGCAGGTTAACAGTGTAGAGACAGCCACATCAGGCAATGGATCCATCTTGTGTTGCTCGTACTGTACAAGTTTCAGTAGTGGAGAATATTTTTGTGTGACTTTGATTGGATTCTCAGTATGTCTGGAAGCATGATAAAAGGCTTCTGTTACATATTTAAGAATTCATCAGATCATGCAGGGACTTAATACTTAACTTTTAAGTTGAAAGAGATTGCCACTTTCAACCTGATAATATGGCTATTCATTTTACTATATTACTCATGAGTGGCTTGAAGAATGTGGTAGTGAATCACTTTCATTCCACCCTTCTCCATTGTTCAGATCTGAACCATTAGTATTAGTAGAGGCATATGATGCAAGAAAGCAAGCTTATGCAGCATCAGCCAAAAAAAAAAAAAAAAAAAAAACCGCTGCCATTTCACCCCTCCATTCGTTCTAAATACCATATTTAAAGTCTGTAAAATTCACTAAAATGTGGTATGTGACATGGTCCAGTACCCTTATCACTGAAGGAACAGAGAAATTAATGCTATAGCAAAAGCTTGAAATTACAGGTAATAACACGGTAGTTAGGTTCCCATAAAATGTTGTGTTGTGCGAAACCGTGTTATACAGGACTAAGAAAAAGTACAAAAAGGAGGGCTACGTTCCAAAAGCTAACAAAAATACACTATTTCATTAACAAAATGTTAACAAAACTAACAAGACTACACCATTGTAGATTTCGTGTATCTTCTTCTCTCTTTAAAAAAATCAGTAACTGGGTTTGTTTGCTTTTGCTTGATAAATCTTTGTGAATTTCATTGTATGAAACAAAGCATTTTTGAAGCTACCTTTTGAACTTTGGACTCCTTTCATTCAAGAATCTGCATTCAAAAAATAAGATTATAATTGCTTGGCTAACTTTATGTCTTCCTGTATGCTTTTTAGTGTAAAATTTGGAATTTTAGAATTTTCATCGCGCTATCATCATCTGAATTGATTTGGTTTTATCTCCAATGCCATTTCCACAAATCTGCTTCGCCAACCTCTTTTTCTACCAGTAATTCTTGAATGTCTTCGGTAATCATATCTTTTTTTATTTTTTTAGGAGCATCGGCGACTAAGGCGTGTTACTCTGTGTATATTGTCTATAAATTGCATGCATCCTGAGGTCGATTTTCTTTTTTTTTTCTGGATGAAAAACGTGAGTTTCTGGGAGAAAAAACCATGCTGCCCGAGCCTGACTAACTCAGCCACATTGTGAAAAAGACCCAAAAAATTCTTTCCGTCATTCGCACTCAGGTCTTTTCCACCCAGTGTGGGGAGGAGGGCGATTCTGTCAACTGTGCTACCCACGAGGGTTTCAGTAGTCATATCATCAAAACCTTTCCCTCCTACCGACATAGCAAGTTCTACTATTGCACCAATTCTGTTTCCTGCCGGTTCAACCATATTTCCTGAATGATTCCGGCCATACATTTTTTCCACACACATTAACGTTGCCGGTTTTACTTCTTTCAGCGATAAAGCTATGATTCTGATACAGTCCACAATTGAGAAATGTTACCATGCCTCCATTACTTCAATAGATTCGGAATCAATATTTTCCAAAATCCATTGTAACGAGTTTTAAAGGTGATATAATGCCTTAATCTAATGGCTGAATGAATGAAGTTGTATTAACCCAGTACAACTGTGGTGGTAGGAACATAACTTCAACGTTTGGATGACTTAAATCTTTTGTATGGCCTGGTGTGCTATCCAATAGTAATAAAACTTTGAAATCTAGATTTTTCCACAAGTTCAACAAGCACAAGTTCAATAGCACAGAGCATACACGGAGATTTTCCAACAAAATAAAATACAGGGATTTCTCAAGAATTTTTTTTGACTAGCGAGTCAACAGTGGGGATTCAAAAAAAGAGTGGAAATGTTGTAAAATTATATCCAACATAATATCAGGCTTTCCCCTGTACAAAAGCTCAAAAATACCCTCTCATCATTATCATTATTAGCCATATGGTGCAAGGAAGCCTGAGGCTTTTGCTGCACCAGGCAAAAAAAAAATTTCTGAGTTACCTTGAAAGAGAGAGAGAGAGAGAGAGAGAGAAGGAAATCCCAAGAAAGAGAAGAATGATGATATCTAGCTCAGGACCCTATATGCGAGGTTTACCGAAATTCTCTAACTGTGTTAGAGCGAAACCATGTTATACAAGGATTGCTTGTACCTTAAATACTGTTTGGCCACTAGTTGAACCCATGCTATGGAGAAGGTAATCTGTAATTCAGGTGAAGGGGGGGGGAGGTCTTACATGAAATTTAGTTTCTAATATTTGGCCAGGTGCTATAATGTATAAAATGGGGATGCCTGAAAGCAAGACTTAGTTAATTTTGAATGTCATAAGAAATACTGATATTTTTGCTATTTCTAGAGAATGTCACACTTATCCACATTAGCTGTGCTTCAGAAGTAGAATGGGGTTGTTGTTCTGAAGGAAATGTATACATGAGGATAGGCTGCTTGAATCCATCCCCTTATTCCCTTACTCAAGTCTGGATTCCTGTAGATTCAGTGCCATCACAGATAAAATTTTTAAAGGTATGTATTTAATATGTTTTCTTAGTTTTGAAAGGAAAATTTATAAAGGTCATAGTGATGTGTAGAATTTCAGCTTGAGTTGAGCTGAGTCCACTAAAGTTTTTATTATTTATAGTAATGAATCAAGCAAGCATTTTCCAGCCTGTATACTTAGTATTAGTATTAATAGTGGCAAATGATGCAAGAAAGCAAGCTTATACAGAATCAGCCAAAAAGAAAAAAATTCCATTTCACTTATCCATCTCCTCCAATAGTTTGTCGGATTCTTCCATTAATTTATTCAAACCATTCACTTCCTCAACAACAGATGGAAGCTTGTTTCAGCAATTAAATGCCCATAGGCTGAAGGCAAACTTTCGCACCTCTTCTGCAACCATCCCTCCACAATTTGAATTTATGCCTCCCTCATGTCCATAGTGTGAGCAAGAGAAAGCATCCCATCAGCACTGAGTTTTCTCAAGCCATTTAAAGCTTTAAACAACTCCAAACTCAGTCAGACCACCTCACATGTGCCTAGTCTCTAGGCACATGTGAGGTGGTCTGATTGAGTGCCTAGTCTCTAGACACCGCAATTTGTAAAACTGAAACCTCTCTTGGTTTCAGTTCTACAAAGGTGAGGCACCCCTTTGTTCCCCACACCAATCTCGTTGCTCTTCTCTATACCCATTTCAGCAGCTTTCCAACCTTCCTAAAATGAGGCCCCCAGACCTGTATGCAGTAGTCAAGATGTGGCCCTGACCATTGCCTTATACAATGAGATAATCACCTCCTTATCCCTGCTAACAAAATTGCTGAATATCATTGACAAAACCCTATGAGACAAGCTGCCCTAACAGCCTCTCTGCACTGCTCAGAGAACTTCACATATCAGACTGCACAATTATCTCAGGTCCTTTTCATTTCCCACTACTCCGAGTGTAGTACTACACAGTTGGTATGTTTATCTGGGATTACTGCTACCCATATGCAGTACCATTTCTCAGCCAATCTGCCTAATTTTTCTAGACCTTGTTGCAGCCACACACACTCATTACTGTCATTAACCACCACCCTGCCAACCTTTGTATCATCTGCAAGCTTAGATATTAAGCCTAATATACCCTAAACAATATCATTAATAAATAAAGAAAACAACACTGGGCCCAGCACCGAACCCTGTGGGACTCCGCTAATAACATTAGTGCATAAAGAGCAGTGTCCATTGATAATCACTCTTTCTTCTCCCACCCAACCGTCCCTTTATCCCTAGCAGTAATTTTCCCTTAATGCCACACTACTCCAATTTGTACAGCAGTCTTATAACTGCACTCCTGTCTAGATGGTCCTGTATTACTTCTTTAAGCAGTGACTTCCTTATTTTCCCTGGAACAGAAGTTAAGCTAACAGATCTATAATTACTTGTTACCCCTTCATCCCTTTTGTGAATTGGGAATACATTTGCACATCTCCAGTCCACAGGGACCTCCCCTGAATCCAAAGATACTCTCATAATTATGGCTAAGGGTTTTCTTACCTCCTTTGTTGCCTCCCTTAATATAATTGGATAGCCCACCCACCCTAAGTGCCTATTTTATGTTTAACTTTGACCACTTCTCTTCCACTTTCCTCTAAAAATTTTTACAAAATGTTATCACAAAATTTTTCAGCTTCCTGTTAATTTTAATAAACTTCTGTCATCCCTCCTCCCTAAAGAATTCTTCATGTGTGAATTTTGATGCAAAATACCTATTCAGTTTTTTAGCAAACTGAGCACAATCATCAATAGTTATACCATCAGTACCAAGTAGACCAATGTAATTCATCTCCTTCCTTCTAGTGTTTACATAAGTAAAGAAGTGTTTGCCACTTTTTTTTTTTTTTTTTGGTAGTTGTTGGCGCATAGGCTTCTGTGGCCATAATGCACCTCCCAACGTTATTGCAGTACTTTGATCCAAGCCCGAAGCGGGAATCGAACCCGCGACCTTTGGGTTGCCAGGCAGGCACTTTACTCACCCGGCTAGCCCAGTTGGCGCCACTTTTCTTGGCATTCTTTTCCAGAGACTTCTCATAAACTCTCTCTTGGTTTGCTTTACCTCCTCTGTAATTTAATTGCAGTCTAGTTTTATGTATATGATAGGCTGCTATATCACCTGATAATCTATATGCATCCCATGCATTTTTCTTCTCGGTCATCTGTCTCAATTAACATCCATTTAGGTTTAAGCACTGAACAGTATTTGATAGTTGGTATGAAGTACTGTGTAAAAAGTTGGTATGCCCTAATTCCACATGGTTCTAGCTCATTCTGCCTTAGGGATTGCCAATGTGTTGCCTGATGCATAAATGTAAACTCTTACATTGAGTTGATCAGCTGAGAGCTTGATGGGCCTTCCTTTTTAATTCCTTTGAAGGCATCCACCCTATCCTTTAGGCTCTCATAAACATCTATTAGAATGCTGTTTGCACCTAATTTCTTCACACTCTTTGGACCAAATACACAAAAAGGCATCTTTGTTACTTATGTTACCCCTTCCTTTAGTGGAAGAGAAATGGTCGAATGCTATGCTAATTTGCCCTTGTTGTATCATGTTTTGTTCCAGAAAGTCCGAAAACATCTCACAAGTAGCACATTTTATAATTGCATGATTTGTGCTATTAAGTTATAACTTAAAAAATCTCTAGCTAGATATCTAAGTATATGACTAGAACTATTAAACCATTTATTGAATACAATTCAATATGTTAATTAAATCAAAAAAATAAAAAACAGCAAAATTTTCCAAAAAACTTACCTGTTTCCAAAACAGGTAAGTTTTTTGGAAAATTCTTTGACTTTACAGTTTGTAGCCTAATTTTCCATAGTCAGGGTATATTACTGACCAAACTACTCTTAGGTTTTTGACAAAACTATCTGTAGATAGCCAAGTGTGATTACCTTATAATGGGCAACTTCAACCTGTTTCTTATGTCTGGAAAGGTACAAGGGAGTGCTAATATATCCTTGACTTGTTCTCACCTAGGATTCAAACTATATCCAAAATTTGATACTGCAGACACCAATAGCAGGAAATGATGTTATAATGTCATAAAATGTGTAACAATGTCATAAAATGTGTAATGTCCAAAGAAATTTCTGTTGTCAAAGGAAAAGGAGAGGTGACTGTAGTAAATGAAGATATTTTTGGACGCTATTAACTAGAGAGAGGACTTGGATATAAGTTTATTGTGGGAAGTATTCATGGGATTAATCCTAGAAACAACCAATTCATTTGTTCTAGTAGAGAAATTTCACAAACGAAAGATGCCCAAGTGGATAACCAGAGAGGGTAAGGGTTTAGTTGAACAAAAGAAAAAAGAGAATTGTTACAGACATCGCAAGATCCTGATTTATGCAAATATTATAGGCATATATATAACAGAACCACTGATGGAATAAGACAGGCAAAAGCTAAGAGAAATTATTTGCAGAGATAGCTAAAAATGGAGACAAAGAGTTATTTTTGTGCAGGAATACAAAAACGAAGAGAGTGAATTAGATAGGCCGCTTACTTGGAAAGTTGAAAAGTCAAAAAAAAGTCCAGCAGAAATTGCAGACAGTTTGGAATGGGATCACATCAGTTAAGTGTAAGACAAACTGTTCTAAGACAGTTTGTCATACAACAGTTTGGTGCATGGTAATTTTCTGTATGCAATAAATTTGTGTTCACCAACAGTTCATTATACGAGACAATTTGGTTTATGATATTTGCTCTATGTGACAATTTGGTTTATGATATTTGCTCTATGTGACAATTTGATTTATGATATTTGCTCTATGTGACAATTTGTGAAAGACATTTTGCTATATGTGACAATTTGGTGAAAGACATTTGTGGCTCCAGCAGTTCAGTGCATCACACAGAGACCAGAAATTAAGAAAATCAACCAGTCAATCAACCATAGCCAAACTAATTGCAAATTGTCATTTTTTTTGCAGGGTGAATATTAATTGAAAGTTTATTCACTTATTTAAAGAGCAGTTTGCATTTTAGCATTTAGGAAATAAATGCTAATAGAAAACCCAGTGCCTAATTTTTCAGTTGCATTGTTAAAGCTCATGTAATATAATGTTTCAAGAACATCCAGTTGATTAATTCACCTCTAAAATTTTTTTATGTTAAGGCCTTAGTATAAACTTAATTAAGTTTTATCATTTTGGCTGGATTTTTGCTTATTTGTATTTCCTAGTATTATACTATATGACATTTTGTGTTTTTTGCAATCCAATTAATGATCTCTACTTTGGTCTTACAGAACAACTTACCTCCACATATTTCTTAAAAATACAACCTACAGAAGCAAAAGTAAAGTGTGAAAAAGTTTCTTCTTGTTTCCCAATCTTTTACCTTTCCTTGGTACTTTTTAATAGTACTTTTTTGATAATTTTTTAATGGTACTTTTTTTAAATCTCTCTTAAAAAGTAGAATGTACATAAATAATGAAAGTGAAGAGTGCACTCTATCCATATTGTGATCACTAAATTAACCATTTACAGCAGGGGTTCTCAAACTTTCTGAGCCCACGCCTCCCTTGACCTGTAAAATTTTCCCGGTGCCTCCCTTGAAGTAGAGCATCTATAATTGTGCAATTTTTAATATGTTAATACAATAATTATTAATACTACATGAAATAATAAGCATCTGTAGTTCTAAATTACTAACGTAATTTAGAACTACAGATGCTAGATTATGTTAGTAATTTAGTAATTACTAACTAAATTACGTTAGTAATTTAGAACTAGCAGCAATAGCGGTTCTAAAAGTTGTAGTTCTAAATTACGTTAGTTAATTTAGAAGTTGTAGTTCTAAATTACGTTAGTTAATTTATAGGTAGATTGCATAGTATAACATTAGCTGCATGGTTGAAAATATGGTTTCAGCGGCATGCGATTGTGTTTTTTGTTTTTGGTGTGATTACTTACTGATAATAATCGTTAGTAATTTAGAAGTTGTAGTTCTAAATTTCTAACTAAATTACTAAGTTAGAAGTTGTAGTTCTAAATTACTAACGTAATTTAGAACTACAACTTCTAACTTAGTAATTTAGTTAGAAATTTAGAACTACAACTTCTAAATTACTAACGATTATTATCAGTAAGTAATCACACCAAAAACAAAAAACACAATCGCATGCCGCTGAAACCATATTTTCAACCATGCAGCTAATGTTATACTATGCAATCTACCTATATATGTCATACATAGTATGCACTAAATTATATATATATTACATTACATCATATCAATCATAATTCATCAATCCATTTCAGAAAAATATAATATTTGTTTTTTACAAATAAATGTTTATCTCGTGTTTATATTGAAGTTAGAGTGAGATAGGTGGCGGTAAATGTTTAAAAAATAGGTTATAAATTTAATGTTATGTTATGAAAGTTTATTTATATATATATATATATATTTTTTTATTTATATATGTTATGTTATGAAAATTACATTTCTGTTAAACTTTTTGCGCCTCCTTTTGCACTAGTCCGCACCTTCCAGTTTGGAAATCGCTGATTTACAGCATGGCATGTTAAAAATTTGCATTTTTGGTCTTGCTTTGTCATACACTAAATCATTGTAGCTACTAATTGTCTTTCACCAAATTGTTGTAACCATCAGCTGTCTTTCATCAAACTGTCATGACCATCATCTGTCCTTCACCAAATTGTCACAGTGCAAAATTGTCTTACACCAAATTGATATGAGCCCTTTGCAACATTCTTAACAGTTGAAAGACCATTTGAACATACAGGGAATCAGTGACGAGGAGTCAGACTGCTATAAATTAAGTGATATATCAACCACTGAAACTGAGCAAAGGTAGGGCTCCAGGAGTGGATGATGTACATCCTGTTATACTAAAAAAAGGTTGAATGTGAGTACATCATCTATTGTGGATGCTAATGAGATCATCATTAGACTCCGAGACAGTCCATTTAGAAGTGCCGATGTCTCTCCAGTCCACAAAGGGAGTGCAAAAGATAAAATAGGTAACTATAGACCAGTGAGTTTGACTTCTGTGATGGGAAAGATCATGGAGTCTGTGGTTAAGGATACAATAGACGACCATTGGTGTATCGCAGCCTGGGTTTGTAAGGGAAGGCTTGCCTGAACAATCTAGTTAATTATTATGACAGAGTTATAGAATAGTTAGAAAAAAACAGCTTTGACATTTTTTACCTTGACTTCAGCAAAGTTTTTGATACAGTTCTCCCATGAAAGTCAGCTTTTTTTATAAACTGTAGAAAATTGGAATTAATAGTAAGATCCTTTATCCAGCTCTTTATCTTCATTGGATCAAGGGCTGGCTAAAAGATAGCAGACAGAGAATAGTCGTAAATGGACATACCTCAAGGTGGACCAGTGCAATAAGTGTACTGGATCCTCAGGGATCAGTGTTCCACCTTAAGGTAAGTGGATCTTCCTTAATGACACAAATGAGGGAGTGCATGGGAAGTTGTCATTGTGTACTAATTAGTTAATGGCCAGAGCAGGCTATTTTTCTTAATGGTTTAATGGTCTGAAAAATGCTTCTAAACATTAGGTTTTGCACCTAGAACAGAAATTCAAAAGTTACTTACAAGCTTGGATGAATCATTCAAGTATTGTAATACTTGGGTGGGAGGGAGTGAAGTTAAAACTCGTTCAGGATGAAAAAGACTTAGGTATTGTGATTCAGTAAAATGTGAAAATTTCCATAAAGTGTAAACAAGACATAGCGTCCTGCCTATGATAAAAGGATGTCATTGTACCTTTGCATGAGATGATCGTGAGACCACATTTAGAATATTGTGTTCAGATCTGGAGGCTATACTTGAAGAAAGATGTAAGCCTTCTACAAAGGTTTCAAAGAAAGACAACCAGATTGGTAAGGTGTGGTGATCTTAGAAAGTGCAGACTGCAAAGCTCGGCAAGTAGGCACAGCTTGGGGGTAGGGGAGCCTTATAGAGGTATAAAGGCCATGAAGGGAATCAGTACAATAACAAGGGAGGTATATTTTCACTGGCAAAAAAGAGAAGAACCAGGGTGCACAAATAAAACATTTTGGGGAGCAACAGAAGGCTGGACCTTGGGCAACATATTGAAGATCATTGGAATGAATTGCTTGCCACAGTGATCGAAACAGATAGTTTGGTAACATTCAAAGTAGAATTGGATAGCCCCATTTTGGCAACAGCATAGATACGAGTGATAGCAACATTTTTCCTTTTTTGGCAGCTACAACAAAAGTTCACCTCCTTGAATCATTTAGCCATTATAATACTAATACTAACTCCTGTTCACGATTAAACAGGTAAGAATTATTCTTGTCAGAATACACCGGGATATACCAGGTGTACAATGTGCAGTGCACACCCACGGAATCACAGTGTGAGTAATATTATATTTTTGGATTTATTCCTAATAAAACACCCCTAAGTTTTTCCTGAGGTTTTGTGTGGTGTCTGAAATTAAATTCCATATACCATGTTTTCATAAAGAGGAGAAGGTTCGGTGCATAAACACTGAACCTTCTCCTATGGACACCTTTGAGCCCTTTAAATAGACATACAGATGGCACAGGAAGTTAACGGAAGGCAAAAAATCTGACCTGCTACGGCATCATGTTACTGGCAAGTTTGAAACCACTGGATTCCTGTGGTTTCAAACTGGCCAGTAAGGCATGTGCTGAGACAACAACACCTGCTAGTAGCAATTGGTTGTGATTGGCTATTGTGTGAAGCAATCCAATTCAGCATTATGTAATGAGTTATTATTATTATTATTAGCTATATTGTGTAAGGAAGCCTGAGGCTTATGCTGCACCAGCCAAAAAAAAATTCCTGACACAGAGAGAGAGAGAGAGAGAGAGAGTGTCAAAACTAAGAAAGAGAAGAATGATGATATCCAGCTCAGGACCCTAGGTGTGCCAAGTCCATACTCATTAGATGTGAGCCCCTGGAGTTGCTGTTTTATCGGAGAATAATCAGTTGTATGTGCTTGGAGACAGACGAAAGATACTCTTCACCTTTGAAACTTGATTTTTTTTTTTAAACTGCTTTGTAGCAAAAAGATATGATCAGTATGCAAAAACTTTTCCTGAAAGTATTCTAAAAAAATTAAAAGGATTTCTGTGGAGTTTTTGACTATGTTCGCTTGAAAAATAAACTAAAAGTGTTCTTTTCTTCTGATGAATTTGTGAGGAAACCAGTGCACCACCTTGTAAAATGTATGCAAGAAAATCAGCTTCAGGGTGCATTCAAAGAAATTTATAAATTAGTGGAACTGATCATGATGATTCTGAGTTCTGCTGCTATAGAGGAATACAAATGCAGGAAAGGTTATGCAGCCTAAGTTTACTTGTCATTGAAAAGGCATTGCTGGTGGAACTGAAGAAAAGACATTCATTTTATGATGATGTGCTTACACAATTCCTGCAGCAAAACAGGAGATTGGAACTGGAGTATAAATGAGTAGAATAAGTTTTTTAAGCCTTTCTCTGTTTCAGTCCAGAAATATGTTTTCTCAAGTGATTACTTTTTCAGTTTTCTGTTCATATTATATGGTTATATTTAAAAATTATAACAAAATGCAAATAATTCGTGACTCTAGTATTTACCCATGATATTCTTATCATGGAGTGTAAATATCTTTACCCTAAGTAATTAAGAAGACTGCTGCTGCATTAGTTACTCTTAAAACTTTCGCATGTCAATAAAAATGCTATCGCACATTCAAGTTAATGCATGAATTTTGCAGTGCAGGTTGCCTAAACTTTTGTTTGTTTTTTTTCCCATAACAGCACACCCAAACCTAAATAGGCATGCAACACCATTGGAATATATATATATATATTGGGCATACATACCTAAACCATTTCTTTCTACTCATAGAAGATGATCTTAATCAGGATACTAACTGCTGTACCATATAGATTCAACTTGTTATCAGCAGGGATAATAAACTCATTATTAGCAGGATATAGTGATTGCACTCATCAGCAGTATACCATTCCCCAAAGAGAATTTCATTTTTTTTATTTCCCTATTAGAACTATGGGATATTGACATTAAAACATATTATTGGAGATTATGACAGTTTATTCAGTGGAGAAGAATACTATTTCCCAAAGGAATTTTATTTTTCTATTTTCCTATTTTAATTCTTGTTTCCTTTAATCAAACTTCATATTCATCAAACTAAACAGCTTCAAGAACATCTTTCATGAAACTTAAAAACAGTCTTACTATTTTGTCAGTTACAAATTAATTACAAGAATTAAGGCTTCAATCATAAAAAAAAAACAAAAAACCTTCTATTATACAGGGTGTCTCAAAAATACATGGCATAACTACAGGAATGAGTTCCTCATATGTAGACAATAAAAATATTTTATATCAACATAGTTCTGGAAATGCTTGGATCCCGAGTTATTAACCGGAATGTCTTATCTCCCGCAGATGATTTCCTTCATCACAAGATGTTGACAGAATCTGGTGGTTTTCCATTCTGACCATGTATTCAAATCAGGAGCAAGCGGATATGCACTTTATGTACAGTTTGGCGGATGACAATGCTCTGGAGCTCGTCGTTTGTACCACAAAAGGTTCCCAGAACAAAGATGTACAGACAGGAAAACGTTTGAAGGTATCCATTGCCGCCTTTGTGAATATGGGACCTTTACACCTCATGCTGCTAATAGAGGATGACCAAGATCTATGACTCCTGAAGTAGAGGAGGAGATTTTGGATGTTGTGCATGCCACTCCTGGAATCGACACACACACACACACAGAATAGCAATGCAACTGGTTGTTCAACGTTCAACTATTTGGAGCGTGTTGCAAGAACATCAACTGTATCCTTGCCATCTGTAATGGGTACAGGCCTTATCACCAGCAGATTACCCTGCACGAGTAATGTTCCGCCAATGGTTCTTGCAGCAGTGTGGTACAACTCCTCACTTTCCTGCCTTAGTGATATTCACAGATGAAGCACGGTTCACACGAGATGGAATCCAAAACTTTCACAATCAGCATGTAAGGGCTGAGGAAAACCCACATGCAATTCTTCCATCACATCACCAACAGCGGTTCAGCCTCAACATCTGGGCGGGCGTTTTTGGTGATAAGTTATTTGGGCCCCATGTACTTCCAAACAACCTCACAGGGCAGACGTACAGAAACTTTCTGAAAAACAACATGCCTGATTTCTTGGACAACACGCCACTGATCATTCATCAACAAGCACACTTCGTGCACGATGGCGCTCCCACACATTTCAGCCACCTAGCCTGCAATTACCTGAATTGAAGGTTTCCTGGTCAGTGGATAGGTAGAGGTGGACCAACTGCCTTGCCTCCACACTCATCTGATTTAAACCCATTAGATTTCTTCTTGTGGGTCCATTTAAAGTTATTGGTGTATTCGACTCCGGTAGCTGATGTGGAACTCTCCGCAATCAAATTGTGTCAGGTTGTGAGACAATACGAAACATGCCAGGAATTTGGCATCGTCTTCGCAAGTCCGTGAGACGTCGATGTGAGGCCTGTATTCAGGCAGAAGGTGGACATTTTGAACAATTACTATAAGGTAATGTGAATAGTTAAGCGTCATAGACAGACCTTCAAAACTCGAAAAACAAGCATTTCCATAACTATGTTGACATAAGATATTTTTATTGTCTACATATGAGGAACTCGTTCCTGAAGTTATGCTGTGTATTTTTGAGACACCCTGTATATATATATATATCTGACATATTGTCAATGAATGTTATTTAACCCACTTTCTCCTGTAGAATGCCATAGTAATTTTTATGAAATTATAATGCCATTTTACCATGTTGAGGAGTTAACTGCTAACAGGATGCAACCTGTATACAAAAATTAAGATTAAAATTAAACTAATAAATTCCAGAAATAAATAAATAAAATGAGCAGAAGTTCATAAATAAAATGAGCACAAGGCTTTCCTGATAAAAGTATGGCACAACTGCTGGCCGAAATAAGCTAGGAAACCCACCACTCTGCCTAACCCATATGCAAAAGCAGACAGCAACTAGAGAAGAAAAAACTATGTAGTAATTTTTCTCTTGAGTAGTAATATGAGATATTTTTAAATTACATCAACAAAATTATACTAAAACAAGTAACAAGTAAAAAAGTTTATATAGCTGTTATCCAGAAAAGTTAACTTTCTGAATCGCAGTCCTAACTATGTATTTTTAAAGTAATGGACAAAAATACATTAAAAAAAATTGGCATCTGGTGTATTATGGGGACACTTTATAAGATCTTATTGTCACACTCCTCGCTATTCAGGCTGCCTGTAACTCAATTTGGAACACGCTTGGGATTTTTTAACGTGGGTGACAGTCCGTTTTATGTTAATGCAACTTGTGTTGTCAAGTGCAAGCCACACTTTGAACAGTTTCTGTGAGTGTCACTGATGGTGCAAGAACGTTTAAAAACATGCATTGATTAACAAGAGCTAATTAACTCACTCCCCCCCCCCCCCTTGGATATTATTGGAGTAAATCTAAAAGTGTTTTTGTCCATCACTTTTCAAACGTGTTAAAAATCTGTAACTTGGAAACGAAGCATTTCCAATCATGTTCATGTGAACTTTTTTGCTTGTTTTAGTATGAAGAACTTGGTCAGTCTGATTTAGAAACACTCTATATACATTTTATACATGTGTTAGGTTGTTGTTGTTGTTGTTTTGGTTTTTAGGAGCTTTAGCAACTAAGGCCATATTGCTTCGGGGATATGCGGTGGTCATTCCCTGACCTTTCCGCATACTCCGTATTTTGGTGGTCATGGGCTCGAACCCCGGTCTAATCATGTGCTATGCACTGCTGCTCCTGCCCACCTGGCTACGGAGGCGCCATATGTGTTAGGAGAAAGCTGAACAACTAAGAGGAATTTTGGTGGTCATTCTTTTGAAGCATTCTCTTTTTGCTTCTCATGGTGAAAGTATAGCATATAAGGGGATTTAAAGGCCTTAATGTGGAAAGTAAAAGAATGACTCAAGGTAAGACAGCTTATCTCAGTGTTGAGAAACTGAAATTTATCATTTCTGTGGATACCGTGTATATACTATTTTCAAAGTTGATGCTGTGTAGCAGTTTTGAAAGTGAAACAAAGTAATGCACAAGCTGCTTTAGATAATTAAAAGGTTGGGAAAAAAAAAAGTGGTGCTCTTAAATTTTCGTAATCATCACTGTGAACAACTTAATGCTTTTGGAGGCCAGGACTCAGCGTGTTGTGACATAGGGACAATTGTTGAGAATTTAAACATATAGAATAACTCAGAGAATATGCCATTGATCTATATGGTGTAATGGTTATTGAAAACACAAAAAAAGTTTGAAAATTACAGACTTTTTACAGGATTTAATGATTAGGACTTTTTGCATTTTCATGTTTGTTGTGTTAGTATTATAGAGAGCTTTATGTGTTAACTTTTATTTTAGAAATAAACAAGGAGTTACCTTTTATTCACCCAGTGGGATTTCTTCTTTACCAATTCTCCTTGGCGCCTCCGTAGCCAGGTGGGAAGGAGCAGCAGTGGTAGCACACGCTTCTTGATTAGACCGGGGTTCGAGCCCGTCACCACCAAATACGGAGCATGCGGAAAGGTCAGGGCATGACCACCGCACCGGAGCAATATGGCCTTAGTTGCTAATGCTCCTAAAAACCAAATAACAACAACCAATTCTCCTTATGCAAATAAATTATGAAATGATACGCTAAAACAATATTACATAATTTAAAATAATTTAAAACTCGTAATGTGTTCCTCACTATTGACACACGGGCAATCCAAAACCCCAGGATCACAGTGGTGAACCCCAACCCAACCCCAGAAATAACAAACCCCCCATGCAACCTTTAGTGAAGGAAAACATTTTGTCATAAACACGAATTTGAAATACTATTAAAATGAGATAAAAGTACGATAAAACAATGAATTTAAAATCCACCGAAATTTCCTCCCTTAAGCAGATTAAAACTTTTCGACAAGTGTTACATTCACAGAGTCGAATGAAACTAACAAAATGTGTGTGTTCGGAACCTTATAAATAGGAGATTATTCTTTGGTACACATGCATTCGAATGACCATGAATCAGATATGAGAAATGGACGACGAATGATATAAGGAATGCCAAACTGGAATTTGGGGAGTACAATGTGTACAGAAAGGATAGACAGGATAGGAAGGGAGGAGGTGTTATGCTGTTAATAAAGAAAAACATAAAATCAAAAGAAGTGCATCCAGTTGATATAGATGAACAGTGCACTGTTGAGTCAGTTTGGTGTGACATAAGCACTGCGAAAGCAAAAATTAGGGTAGGAGTGTGTTATAGGCCTAATGACTCGAATGAGTACAATGAACAATTGTACAGAGAAATAGAGTGGGCTAGTAAATCGGAATGTCTTATAATGAGGGATTTTAACTTCCCAGATATTGACTGGAACTTGTGGGTTGGGCACTCACACACTAGTCAGACTTTTGTGGATTTATTGGATGATTGTTTTCTGCAGCAACATGTTCGAGAGGCAACCAGAGAAAGTAATACTCTTCATCTGGTTATCAGCAGTGATCATTCATGTATTAGGAATTTGCAGATAAAAGAGAGGCGCCTCCGTAGCCAGGTGGGAAGGAGCAGCAGTGCGTAGCACACGCTTCTTGATTAGACCGGGGTTCGAGCCCGTCGCCACCAAATATGGAGGATGCGGAAAGGTCAGGGAATGACCACCGCATATCCCGGAGCAATATGGCCTTAGTTGCTAATGCTCCTAAAAAAAAAACCAAAACAAAAAAAAAACCAAAGCAGATAAAAGAACCACTAAGTGGCAGTGATCACAGTGTACTGATGTGGGATTTACTTAAAGATTTAATTACCATCAGGGGTAAAGGAAAGGGTTTTTGCTTCCGTAAAGGCGAGTACAGTGGTCTCCGACAGTTTTTAAATTCTCTACAGTGGGATCAACTGACAATGTTACCAACAGTAAATTCTAAGTGGGAAGCATTCAAGGAATTAATCGTGGAAGCTACTAAAAGTTTCATACCTATTAAGAAATATTGTTCAAGGTTTAGGCCTAAATGGTTGTCAAATGAACTAATGAGACTCGTAACAGAGAAGAAAAATGCATGGGATGCATATAAATTATCAAGCGACTCAGAAGCCTATGGCAGATATAAGTTAATCTGTAATCAGGTCACAAAGGAGGTTCGGCAGGCGAAGGCAGATTACGAGAAATCCTTGGCAAAAGATGCTAAGAAAAACATCAAGGATTTCTTTACTTATATAAACTCAAAAAGGAAGGGGATGAATCTGATTGGTCCACTTGACATCGATGGTTCGACTGTTGATGATCCTGCTCAGATAGCAAACAAACTGAATGAGTATTTTGCATCTACATTCACACGTGAGGAATTATTAAGGTTTGAAAATGGCAGAAGGTTATCAAATTGTAGCAGGGTGCTTAATGATCTTGTAATAACTGAGAGCAAAGTGGAAGAGAAATTGTTGGAGTTAAACGTAATAAAAGCACCTGGGGTGGATGGGATCTATCCAGTTATATTAAAGGAGACGGCAAAGCAACTAAGCAAACCCTTGGCCATAATTATGAGAGCGTCCTTGGACAGAGGGGAGGTTCCCACGGACTGGAGATGTGCAAATGTATCCCCAATTCACAAAGGGGGGATCGAAGGGTGACACGAGTAATTACAGACCAGTTAGTTTAACTTCTGTTCCGGGTAAAATGATAGAGTCACTGGTTAAAGATGCATTGCAGGATCATCTAGACAAGACTGCAGCAATAATTCAGACACAGCATGGGTTTGTTAAGGGAAAGTCTTGTCTGACAAATTTGATAGGATATTATGATGTGGTTACAAAGGAACTGGATGCAAAAAATAATTTTGATACATATATTTGGATTTCAGGAAAGCTTTTGACACTGTTGCGCATGGAAGACTACTGTACAAATTGGAGCAGAATGGTAGTATTAAGGGTAAGTTGCTACAATGGATAAAAGGATGGTTAAGTGTGAGAAGACAGAGGGTGGTAATCAATTGGTGCTGCTCTTCTTGGACTAATGTTATTAATGGAGTCCCACAGGGTTCGGTGTTAGGTCCACTGTTGTTTTGTATATTTATCAATAATATTGATGAAGGTATATCAGGCTTAATGTCGAAGTTTGCAGATGATACAAAGGTTGGCAGGGTTATTAATGACAGTAATGGCAGTGTGCTACTGCAACAGGATCTAGATAATTTGGGCAGATGGGCTAAGAAGTGGCAACTGAACATTGACATATGCAAAGTACTGCATATGGGTAGAAGTAACCCCAGAGAAACGTACCAACTGTGTGGTACTACACTTAAGGTGGTAGAAAATGAAAAAGACCTGGGAGTAATTGTGCAGACAGTTATGAAGTTCTCTGAGCAATGCAGACAGGCTGCCAGGACAGGTCATGGGGTTTTGTCAATGATATATAGGAATTTTGCTAGCAGGGAAAAGGAGGTGATTATTCCTCTGTATAAGGCAATAGTCAGGCCACGCCTTGAGTACTGCGTACAGGTCTGGAGGCCTCATTTTAGGAAGGATGTAGATTTACTTGAGCGTGTACAGAGAAGGGCAACAAGATTGGTGAGGGGAATGAAGGGATCCTCTTACCAAGAGAGGCTTAAGTTCTGCAAATTGCAGTGGCTGGAGACTAGGCACCTGCGCGGTGATCTGATTGAGGTATATAAGACCTTGAATGGGTTGAGCATGCTGAATTCTGATGGGATCCTTCCACTTGTTCAGATTACATACCTAAGGGGGCATAAATTCAAATTAAGAAAAGACAGATGTAGAATGGATGTGCGGAAATTTGCCTTTAGCCAGCGGGTGGTTAATTGCTGGAACAAACTTCCATCTGTCGTTGTGGAAGTTGATAGGTTGAATAAATTTAAGGAGGAACTGGACAGGCATTTGGAGGTAATGGTGTGATTTTTTTTTTTTTTTTTTTGGCTGATGCTGCATAAGCTCATACATTTGCTTTCTTGCATCACATGCCACTGCTACTACTACTACTAATGTTAATAGTTTTTTTTGTAATTTCATTTCTAAAGTTTCGGCAATCAGTAACTTAATATAATTATGTTGAATATTTAAAATTTTCACTTCATTAAACATGAATGTGTGGTTTTTATTTATCACATGGAATGCTAGTTCCGATGCATTCGCATGTGATGCACGAACTGATGCTTCATGTTGCTTAACCCTCGAGTTTAAAATACATCTGGTAGATCCAATGTAAGAAGAATCACAATCCTTACATGAAATGTGGTAGATGAGGTCATGTGTTTGTTTGGAAGTCGATAGTACTGTGTGATTTTTTAGTGTTGCATAAAATTTACGGCCCGGTTTTGTTACTATTTTCATTTCTGTACCTCTAAAAAGGTTATTAATTTGTTTATACCAGTGTTCAACATACAGCATTGAAATAAAATATTTTTTTATTCATTCTGTCATTATGTTTGTTATTGATTATTTTGTCTTTAGCTTCTAATTTAATGCTATTGATAGAGGTAATATGGTATCCTCTATTTAGGAACCTATTCGTCAGTTCTTCTATTTCTATCTGTAGGGCAAGTTGTGTGGAAGAGTATTTGAATGTATTTCAGAACTGGTTTAACATGATTAACCTTTTATATGAGTATGGGGTGGTATCTACTATAGTGTAGGAACATCCCCGTATTAGTGGGCTTACGATAAATGCTGAAATTAATATTTTCGCCCTCCCTCTTAAGTGTAAAGTTTAAAAAATTTATGGACTTTGTTTCTTCTTGTTCTTTCTCCAATGTAAATTTTAACCTAATGTTCATATTATTAAAAGTTTGCAAAACTTTGTTTGTAGTGTCATAATCCATTATTATGAGGATGTCATCGAGGTATCTTCCATAAAATGTGATTTTTGCTAAAAACTGTGTTAAATGTATATTTTCTAATCTACCTAAATACAACTGATACCGCTCAAGTTTAAACCCATAGGCAAACCGAAAATCTGTCTATAAATCTTACTTTAAAATAAAATATAATTAGCCTCAACCAGTAACTTAATTAGCTTAAATATTTCTTTTTTTTTTTGGGCAACTTTGTACTGTTAATGCTAATAGTGTTATTGTTTAATAAATCCCAAATTTACATCCAGCACATATATTACATTAACATTAGTGTATAATGAAACTACATCAAGGGAAGATAATTTAACTCCCACCACAATTTTACAGTCTTTTAAATTTGTATATAAGGTATAATTATTTATACTATATTTTAATACCTGCCGAAAATACCCTACTCATAATACAGATGAAATAAAGGTTTGCAAAAATAGTATGAATCTTTCTTCATATAAATTAACTGAACACGAAGTTGCTCTGTTAGAAAAAGGTTTAAATTATAATCTACCCCCACGTACTCTACCAAAGGAACAGTTAGTAGTAGACCTTGAATTTAGTCTTAGAGACATCCCGTAAAAAGATATTTTCATCCAACAAGTTAATCAGATCAAAAAACAATCCTAGAATGCCAGGTGTACTGAGATTAAATAGAAATGAAGCTATTGCTTTATGGAAATTAAGGGAAAATAGGAATATTGTAATTCACAAAGCTGAAAGGGGGACACTGTAGTCATTTTAAATAAAACAGATTGTAATAAAAAATTACAGGTAATTATATCAGATAGTTCTACCTACCAAGAGGTAGACTCTTCCATATTATATTTCATAATCAGGTCAATCAATACAACAAAATACTTACTTCATATCATAAAAGGAATTACATTTGAGAGGTGGTAAATGAAGTTTAACATTGACAAATGTAAAGTACTACATATGGGAAACACCAACGTATCAACTCTGTGGTACTACACTGACAGTGGTAGAGAATGAAAAGGACCCTGGCATAATTTTGCAGGCAGATATGAAGTTCTCTGAGCAGTGCAGATGGGCTGCAAGAGTAGCTCATGGTGTCTTATCAATGATATACAGGAATTTTTCTAGCAGGGATAAGGAGGTGATTATTCCCTTGTATAAGGCAATGGTCAGGCCACACTTTGAGTACTGTATACAGGTCTGGAGGCCTCATTTCAAGAAGGATGTAGAGCTGCTGGAACAAGTACAGAGAAGGGCAACAAGATTAGTGAATGGAACAAAGGGTTGCTCTTACGAAGAAAGGCTTAAGTTTTGCAAAGTACAGTGTCTGGAGACTAGGCACCGGCGAGGTGATCTGATAGAGGTGTATAAAGCCTTGAATGGTTTGAGCATGCTCAATGCTGATGGAATTCTGCCTCTTGCTCAGAATAATCACCTGAGAGGGCATAAATTCAAATTGAGGAAAGACAGATGTAGGATATATGTGTGGAAATTTGCCTTTTGCCAGCGGGTAGTTGGTTGGTGGAACAGACTTCCATCCCTTGTTGTGGAAGTTGATAGCCTAAATAAATTTAAGGCTCAGCTGGACAGGTATTTCAAATGAATGGAGGGGTGAAGTGGAAGTTTTTTTTTTTTTTTTGGCTGATGCTGCATACGCTTGCTTTCTTGCATCATATGCCTCTACTAATGCTAATTTCAGTGGCACAACTAAAGCAACTAAAAGCTAGAACAAATAATGTACCTCTTTGGACAAGTAAAACTGCTGACCGGGCTAGCCGGGTGGTTAAAGTGCCTGCCTAGCAACCGAAAGGTCGCGGGTTTGAATCCCACCTCGGGCTTGGATCAAAGTACTGCAAAAACCTTGGGAGGTGCATTATGGCCACAGAAGCTGATGCATCAACAACTACCAAAAAAAAAAAAAAACAAGTAAAACTACACAAAACTGGACACCCTATTCGGCCCATAGTATCATCAAATTTTGCTTTTTCGGCCTTGGCAACATATTTTTATTGGATTATAAAACCTTTTCAGCAGGTATTAAAATATAGTATAAAGAATTATGATACTCTATATACAAATTTAAAAGACTGTAAAATTGGGATAGGAGTTAAATTATTTTCCCCTGATGTAGTTTCATTGTACACTAATGTTAATGTAATATATGTGCTGGATGTAATTTGGGATTTATTAAAAAATAACACTATTAGCATTAACAGTACGAAGTTGCCCAAAAAAGAGATATTTGAGCTAATTAAGTTACTGGTTGAGGCTAATTATATTTTATTTGAAAATAAGATTTAAAGACAGATTTTCAGTTTGCCTGTGGGTTTAAACTTGAGTGGTATAATATTGGAGTTGTATTTAGATAGATTAGAAAATATACATTTTCTAATCTATCTAAATATACAGTTTTTACCAAAAATCACATTTTATGGAAGATACCTCAACAACATCCTCATTATAATGGATTATGACACTACAAATGAAGTTTTGCAAACTTTTAATAATATGCACATTAGGTTAAACTTTACACTTAAGAGGGGGAGCGAATATATTAATTTCAGCATTTATCCCCCACAAATACGGGGATGTATTTGTGGGCTTACTCATACTCATATAGAAGGTTAATGTTAAACCAGTTCTTAAATACATTCAAATACTCTTCTGCACAACTTGCCCCACAGATAGAAATAGAAGAACTGACGAATAGGTTCCTAAATAGAGGATACCCTATTACCTCTATCAATAGCATTAAATTAAAAGTTAAAGACAAAATAATCAATAACAAACATAATGACAGGGTTAATAAATATTTTATTTCAATGCCATTTGTTGAACACTGATATAGACAAATTAACAACCTTTTTAGAGGTACAGAAATGAAAATAGTAGCAAGGCCGGGCCGTAAATTATATGCAATACTAAAAAATCACACGGTACTATCGACTTCCAAACAAACACATGACCTCGTCTACCACATTTCATGTAAGGATGGCGATTCTTCTTACATTGGATCTACCAGATGTATTTTAAACTCGAGGGTTAAGCAACATGAAGCGTCAGTCCGTGCAAATACGTTGGAATTAGCATTCCATGCAATAAATGAAAACCACACATTCCTGTTTAATGAAGCCAAAATTTTAAATATTTAACATGATTATTCTAAGTTATTGATTGCCAAAACTTTAGAAATAAAATTACAAAAAAACTTTATTAGCATTCGTCATCCATTTCTCATATCTGATTCGTGGTCATTCGAACGCATGCATACCAAAGACTAATCTCCTATTTATAAGATTTCGAACACATGCATGTTTCGTTAGTTTCATTCCCCACTGTGAACGTGACGTCGAAATGTTTTAGTCCGCTTAAGGGAGGAAATTTTAGTGGATTTTAAATTCATTGTTTTATTGTGCTTTTATCTCATTTTAATAGTATTTCATTCATATTTCAAATTCACGTTTATGACAAAATGTCTTCCTTCACTAAAGGTTGCATGGGGGGTTTTTGATATTTCTGGAGTTGGGTTGAGGTTCACCACTGTGATCCTGGGGTGTTGGACTGCCCATGTGTCAATAGTGAGGGAACACATCATGAGTTTTAAATTATGTAATATTGTTTTAACATATCATTTCGTAAGTTATTCGCATAAGGAGAATTGGTAAAGAAGAAATCCTACTGAGTGAATAAAAGATAACTCCTTGTTTATTTCTAAAATATTAATAGAACGTAGGAAAAATTGAGCATATGTAGGGTCTCATTTATGTAGTTAACTTTTATTTAGTGTTTAATGCAGTAGTTTATGAGTTATTTTTGTTGTTTGATGTGATTCATTTTTTAGGTCTTTGTTGGAGAGAAGTGTTATATGGTCTGGGCTATAGATAATAAAAAGAATGTTTATGTAAGGGAAGGAGTTGCTCCACATTCACCTATAGGATTGAGATGGATTCCTGTGCCAGGAATTCATGTAAAAGATTTGTGTATCAGTGGTAGCGCAGTTTGGGCTATTAAACCTTCTGGGAAAATATATCGAAGATTTGGAATTTCAGAAACTAATTATATTGGAGATTACTGGAAGCAGATTCCAGGAAATATATCTGAGCTTTCAGGTAAATGCATCTAAATTTTAAATTTCTTTGACATTTCTTTATTTTCCAGGTATATATGTTCTCATGGAACTGACAGAGCTTTCATATGTTGGAAACAATTGCCGAAGATCTGAAATTATAGAAATCACTTATGGTAGAGATTACTGGAAGAAAATTTCTAAAATTACATTGAATTAATTTTTTTTTTTTTAATTTTTTTTTAAAATTTATTGCTTTTCTGCAATTCAAAAAGAATTCTGTTTATCTGAAACAATTGGGACCAAGGGTATTTTGTATAGTCAGTGTTTTGGATAATGATTTTAAATACTCTGTTTTTTGTTTTGTTATGTTATTTGGTTTTTAGAAGCATTAGCAACTAAGGCCATATTGCTCCTGGGATATGCGGTGGTCATTCCCTGACTTTTCCGCATTCCCCGTATTTGGTGGTCACGGGCTCGAACCCCAGTCTAATCAAGAAGTGTGTGCTACACACACTGCTGCTACGGAGGCGCCCGATTTTAAATGCACTCCATCTGCATATAAAAGGAGAGTAGTGAAAAATAAATAAGAGAAAATTACATTAATTCAGCAAATATAGTGCAATATCAATATAATGTGCCTCTTCATACCACAGTTTTGGATATGCTGCAGGTATAATCATGTCTGCCAAAACAAATTATGAAAAAAGTAGCATGTTCCAAGAAGTAGCAATTTCACATTATAAACTGGAAAAAGTGAATACTGTATATACTCGTAGCTGCTGTACATCCCACTACCATATTTACAAGAGTGGAAATTAGAAAAAAATTAGCTGTATATTTGCTTTGATATATTCAGTTTCAGAGTAATATTTTCCAACAACAGTATTCATTAGAGACTAGTTACTGTAGACATCCAGTTTAAAATCCCTACACTCAGTGATTGCTGTATTATGACCACCTTATTTGTAATGGTGTGTATGTATACAAGCTACATATGCCACATAGCGTGCAGTATAAAAAGCCAAACAGCTTTGGCTGTTTGGCATTTTTATACAAATGCAAAATTACCACTGCTGCTAGAACAGTGGTAATTTGCATCTGGTCATGCAAGTCAAAGTGATAAAATAGCAGTCCTGGGATGTAGAAAAGATATCAGGAAGTTTCAAAAGGGCATGATTGTGGGAGCTCATGGATCAGGTGCTTCCATATCAGAAACTGCACGTCTTGTCAGTTGCTCATAGCCCACTGTGGTTAAAGTGTACAAAGAATGGTGTTGAATGGATCAGACCACCTCCCTCTGACAAAACTCTAAAAGATTATGCAAGGTGGATGTTCGTGGTGAGTGAAGACAAATTGATATCACAATACAAATGCAATAATTATCCCAAATGATGATGCGCCACACACTCAGATCTATGGGGTTTCACAGCAGATGACCCAAGAGATGATATCTCTTCACCACTGGTCATCATCGACAACAAAATGAAAATGCTGTGGTGTCAACAACATGCTGGTTGGAGGACTGGAAACAAGTGCACTGATTGGATGAGACCAACATGCCAGTGGACACTTTCATGTGTGATGCAAGCAGCATAAGTCCATGGATCCATTGTACATGGCACCCACTATCCACACAGGTAGTGGTGGTTGCTTAATATGGGGCATGTTTTGCTGGCAATAACTTGAACCCCACATGGGCCCTGCATGTTGCCTTTTTCCCACATACAGAAACAGAATTTTCTGCGATGCTAATACTCCATGTCATCGGGCCCCACACTGTGCACAAGTGGTTCATTTTGATTGGTCTCCAAAATCACCTGACCTCAATCCAATTGAATACCTGTGGGATGTTTTGGAACAGGAAGTGAGGTGTATGGATGTGCAGCTGCCATCTATTCTGATATTGTGGAAAGCCTTTCAGACAGCATGGCTGCAGATCCTTATCAACATCTTCAGACATCTAGTGGAGTCAATGCCTAGGTGAATAGTGGCTGTTATCTGTGCAAACAGGACCCAACGTGATATTAGGCAGATGATCATAATTCAGTACTCATTGAGTGTTTTTCCAAGAGAGGAAATTGGCTGTATATTTGTTTTGATATATTCAGTTGAAGAGTAATTGTTGCAAACTCATCAGAGACTAATTACTGTAGACACCCAGTTTCTCCTCTTGACTAGAGATACAGTAAAAGAGTATATCAGTGAAACGCTAATTACAAACAACTACCTCTGTAGGGAAGGATGACTACTGTTAATCAAGTGCGTTACATTAGTTACAAAGTCAATTTTTGTAAACAATAGCACATGACAGCCTTTCTTCAACCAGAAGTTACACTTAGGATAGCAAAAACTGCTGAAGGCTAAACTAGATAAAAACATACATGAACTGACAAGTGATTTATGGAGAAATCATATTACTTCACTTTGGCACTGATAGGCCAGACAGTTTAGTTTTGATTTAGTTTTCACAAAACATGGTAATTCTAGGGCATCAGAGATAAATACACAGCAAAATTAGTAAATCAGTAGGACTGAAATAATGGCCACCAAAAGAAAAAATTATACAAATTGAAGAAGGCTGTTGTTGTTGTTGTTGTTTGGTTTTTAGGAGCATTAGCAACTAAGGCCATATTGCTCCGGGAATATGCGGTGGTCATTCCCTGACCTTTCCGCATCCTCCGTATTTGGTGGTGACGGGCTCGAACCCCGGTCTAATCAAGAAGCGTGTGCTACGCACTGCTGCTCCTTCCCACCTGGCTACGGAGGCGCCCAAACAAATTGAAGAAAAGTTAAAGATTATCAAAAGAGTTAAGAGTGACCAAACAAACTGCAATATATTTTTCAAGTTTAGAATTTTTTTTTTTTATGTGAACCCCAAACACGAGAGGTATTAGAACCTATAGTACTTAGTACCGTGCTTGGGTTTGAGGTGAAAAAGACGAAAGAAGATATTTGTTGACATTGGACTTGAACTTCTCTAGATTGTAATTTTCAGGAAATACGTATGAAGGAAGCTGTTCCAGAAAATGGCAGTTGAATGAATAAATGAGGAAGATGAAAAGTTGGTTCTGTGGGTTTGAAGTTGGACAGTAAATGGATGTTGGCTGGTGGCGGCACATGTTCGGACTGTTTTGAAAGAGAGAGCAGGAATTATAGAAGCCAATTCAGAAGAACAGTGCCCATGGAAGTATCTGTAGAAGAGGCATGCAGCAGAAACAGAGCGTCTATGAGAAAGCGAGTGGAGAGACTGTTAGAGATGAATCATTAATTAACCTAACTGCCCTCTTCTGAATGGAATCAAGAAGCCTGAGAGAGGTTTTGGGGGCACCGCTCCAGATGTGGGAACAATATTCCATGGCAGGGCAGATTTGTGATTTATACAGAGTGAGCAGCTGTTTGGAAGAAAAGTAATGCCAAGAGCGAAAGAGAAAACCAAGTTTTTTAGATGCAGAGGAAGCAATATTTGTAATGTGCTTGTGCCAAGAGAGATTAGAAGTCAGGGTAATCCCCAAAAGAGATATATCATTTTGCCTAGAAATCGGAGTGTCACTAAAGATAAGCATAGGAGTAGAAGAATCCTTTTTGCGAGATATAAGACAAGACTGAGTTTTAGAAGGGTTGAAATCAACTAAGTTATCTTTGCCCCACTGGAGAATTACCTGAAGATCGGCATTTAAGGAATTGGTAGCAGATTTTCGAGAAGTTGAAGCTGATTGAGCAGGACAAGGTTTCTCAAAATGGAAAGTTGAATGCAATGTGCTATCATCGGCAAAACTATGGATAGGATTTCCAGTCAATGGAAGAAGGTCATTGATATACAAGAGGAAAAGAGTGGGGGAAAGAACTGAACCTTGGGGGACACCGGCATTAGTGGAGAAGTTAGAAGACAGAGAGCCATCTACCATCACCCTCAGTGAGCGATCAGAGAGAAAACTGGATAACCAATTACTAAAAACATTTGGCAAACCATAAGATGGAAGCTTATTTAGAAGACCTTTATGCCAAACACGATCAAAAGCCTTTGAAATGTCAAGAGCAACTACTTGTGTTTCACCGAACCTTTCCATTGAATTAGTCCATAAATGGGTAACATAAGCCAGAATATCACCAGTGGATCGACACTAACAGAATCCCTACTGGTGATCATTGATCAGACGGAAGGTTTCTATGTAGTTTAAGAGTTGGCGGTTAATTGATTTCTCCATTACTTTAGAAAGAGTAGAAGTAATTGCAATGGGACGATAATTGGATGGGAGGGATTTGTCACCCTTTTTAGGAACCGGCTGGATATGAGCAAATTTCCAAGCAGAAGGAAAAACACCTTTGGAATAAGAAAGTGAAAAAAGGCGGCAAAGAATAGGAGTAAGTTCAGGAGCACGGGTTTTGAGAACAAGTGGAGAAATACCATCAGGACCTGGAGCTTTCTTAGCATCAAGATTCATCAAAATCCTTCTGATATCCTTTTGACGGAAGACCATGGGAGGCATTGAATGGAGCGTGTTGGGAATGGTGGGAGGTGTTTTACCAAGATCATTAATACATGAGCTGGAAGAAAAATGGGATGCTAGCAGGTCAGCTTTATCCTTAGCTGAAGTGGCAACAGAACCATCTGGTTTGGACAGAGGTGGGAACAAAGATGGGCAAAAGTTGCGGCCAATAGCTTTGGCAAGAGACCAGAATGCTCGGCTACCATTAGGGCAAGAAGCAAGTTTTCTACTCTTAGCCTGTTCAAACTCTAGTTTGGACTGATTAATAACTGCTTTACAACTGTTGTGAGCTTTGGTGTAGGCAGAAAATGAAACTGAAGAATTAGATACAAGCCAATTATGATATGCAACATTCTTCTCTTGGACAGCCTTAGCACATTTATTGGAAAACCAAGGTTTAGATAAAGGACGAGATTTTAAAGTGGAGTGTGGGATAAGGGATTCCATTCCTGCAAGAATAATTTCACTGACACGATCTGAACAAACGTTGACATCAGAAGTTTTGAAACAGTAATCTGACCAAGGAAACGAAGAAAAGAAGTCTCGCAGATCATCCCATTTTGCATTCTTGTAATGCCAAACAACACGTGGTTGGGAATAGCCATGAGATAAAGGTTCCATTGGAGAAGAGACAATCACCAAGTTGTGATCTGAAGTGCCTAAAGGACCTCTCACTTCGACCGTGTACTTAGAAGGGTTGTTTGTGAGAAAAAGATCGTATTCTTGTAGGTAAATGAACAATCTGTGCTAGGTCATTAGTAATTGCAAAAGCCTCAGCATCTCGACCTGCTGGGTTGGTGTGACTAGAAAACGGAAGCCAGCTGGAGTTGTGAACATTAAAATCACCAAGGAAAATTACTTCACTGTTAGGAAAGTTGGACTGGAGAAAGTCAAGTTGCAAAGAGAGGAAGTCAAAGAGCTCCAAGTGATTAGTGGAGTTGGGAGAACGGTAGAGACAACAGATGAATTTGACAGAATGAGGTAGAGAGATTTTAAGCCAGAGAAGATCAAAGAGAGGAGATTCCAAATTGCCAAGTCTCTGACAGGGAATATCAGAACGGACATATGCACAAGTACCACCTTTGAGGCGAAAGGAATCATACAGCGAATAATTTGGGCATCTGAGATGAGCAGTAGATGAATCAACCGATAACTGAGATTCTGTCAGAAAAAGTACATGGGGTTTGGCAGACTGCAAGTGGAAATGGACATCGTTGAGATTAGAATTGAGACCACGTATATTTGTGAAATGAATTAGGAAATCCTTGGGAGGTTTAGATCTTTTCGCAGATAAGCTTGCTCTATTAGTTTGACAATTCATGGTGTATTCAATAGTAAGAAAAAGTAGGTGGGACATGCTGTATGAAGTAATGAAATTTTTGGATATGGCATACATGTGGTAAGAATATACCCAGATCCTTGACATAACGTGGCCTCGACAATGCTCCCCGCATACACACTACTCGGACTCCCTCCAGTCACTATCTGGCAGAGTAGAGGTAGCAAGATTATACACTAGCTGATCCGGAAGCTTCCTAGAGAGTTACCAATAGGTTCAGTCCAGTGTACTAACTAGCGGCCGGCCTGCGAACACCGTTTTTAGAGCTGTACCCTCGAAATGTAAGGAATATTGGATCTCGCCACGACGTTCATCATAACCTCAAAAGTCATCAATCATACTGCACGATGGAAGAGATAGAGACGGGTTGACCGGAACTTAGCTCTAGAGCAGGGGTGGGCAACTTTTTTCGTCAGCGGGCCGAATGAAATTTTCGTATCATGATGCGGGCCGAATGAAATTTTCGCATCATGATGCGGGCCGGAATAGATTGAACGATTTTATTAAAAAAATCAGAACCTAAAAAATGTTATATTACTTGAATTACCAAATTATTAATGTATTTTTAAAAAAAATATCTGGATGTCCAATTATCATTGAAAATGCGGCATTCGGCATCAATTTTTCTTTTTTTTTTAATTGGCTCATTTTATGGGCTATAAATTATATTAAATTAAAAATTGTAATAATTAGAAAAGGCATAAAACATAAAATATCTCGCACCAATATTATTTTTTTCAATAAGAAGTCAAACCCAAAGGAACTTCGTTCGATCGATGCTACAATAATAATTAGGAAATAACTCTTTTTGACGCTGCGTAGAATCACTTGGTTACTGTTGTACTGGCCGCAATTCCCGATTGAACCGAATTAAGCCGAACGTTTACGGCGAGTGTAGTCAGGTATGGATTTTCTATATTTATGCATTTACCGAGGGGGCCGGATTCAACATCATCGCGGGCCGGCTGTTGCCCACCCCTGCTCTAGAGACTAAACATGGGTTCCACCACTTCAAGCCTCCAATAAACAAAGTGGTAGTATTTCACCGGTTGATGAGAGTCATCTACCACCTAGTACTGCCTGGTAACATAGAGGGGCGACGTTCCTCCATGTGGTGTGGGCGCCACACCACCTGGGTGGTCACCCACCATGTACTTGTGCATGGAGGTTATACCCAGGATTACTAAAAGTCCCACCATCGTGAAGGTGCAAGCAGAGGATTTGGCTGTCACAGACCGTCCGGACTTTGCCGAAATTGGGTCCACTTGACTTGAGTGTCACCCGAATATCAGTTCAATCAGCGTTTTAGACTCCCAGGTAGCAAGTACAGCTTGCTACCTGGGAGTCTTGTCTGGCATATCTGAGAAAATGTCTGTGACAACCTCAAGTACCAGAATTGCAGAAGGAATGAGCCATGGTTGGATGAAAGAGGAAGAAAAACTATTCATTCATCAATTCTGAAGAAGATGAAGTAGGCTTCGAAAGAGACAAAACTAGGTTGTGAAAACAGTGATACATGGTCCAATGCATTAAATTTTAGCTAGAGCTTATGCTTTTACTGTACTCGCCTCTTAATCCATGTGGTTGAAGATAATGAATTGAAATTTAAAAAATGCCCTAAGGCAAAAAGAAGTGCACAACTCTTTTCTCAGGTTGTCATGCATAATTAAACTATAATATGGGCCAAGTACCAAGAGTCTTAACGCGGCATTTCACGACATTTCGTGAAATGTCGTCAGTTGGGTATGCCCTGGAAAAGAAGTTGTGAACTTTTATAAATTAACTTAACTCCCAGGATGCACTGTTAAAGCATGTGTTGGAAATTTTATATATGTTAGATGCCATATTGGCAAAAGGTTTGCAGGTAATTTCATATTAAGAATCTCATTTTGTGAATTTTGACAGAACCATTCAACAGCCAAGGCTTCATATGATAATAATTTATAATTAGAATTTGATCTCATTAAGGTTATTGCTGAATCTATTTGAGGGTTATGGTTATGTGATTGTGGGTGTTGGCTGTGCTCTGTTACGGAAATAATTTGACTGAAAATTATTATTATGATAATAAGCTCTAGTATTTACGGTTCTAATTTAACAGTTGTGCTGCCGATATAGCATGTGTTGTTACAATTGTGTTGGCATTTGATAAGATATATTATGTTGTTTATATCTTGAATGTTGTATATGTTTCTTTGTATATGTTAAATAATGTACCTAGTCTGTTATATAAAAAAATCTGCATAATATCAGTACCTGAAAATATGTTACGGATTCATCGGGCTAACTTGACTATGATATGAAAGTATAATTCTGATGCATTATTTATTGTTATTTAATTTAATTGTTTCATTGTAAGAGGGTTATTTATTCTATTTTTTGCTTCTGAAATAGTTTTTTGTATTAACTGTATTGTGTATTTCCTCTTTGCAAAGGCATTAGTTAAATATTGTATTTCTATTTCTAAGTCTTCTTGTGCACGACAGTATTTTATGGTGTTGTAGATTTGATTGTGATACTGATTTTTTTCACACTGTCAGGGTGATGTGAATAAAAATATAAAAATTATAAAAGTTTACAACTTCTCCATGGCATAACCAACTGATGACGTTTCACAAAAGTCATACGTTAAGACTCTTGGTACTTGGCCCATATTACAGTTTAATTGTGTATGACAGCCTGAGATAAAAGTGGTGCACTTCTTTTTCCTTAGTGCATTTTTTAATTCATCTCGCTTCACTTGAATTTTATATCTTCAACCACACATATTAAGAGGTGAGTATTGTAAAAGCATAAGCTCTAGCAAAAATTTAATGAATTTAATGAAATTCATTAAATTTAATGGATAGTATGAATCAGAGCTGTAATACTCAATATGTTCTACGTTGATAATAATATTAGTAAATTAATAAGAGGAGTTTACCTCAATATAGTACGTGGAACACTTCCGTATGATACCCTCCAGAAATTAAAACGGAAAAAACGAAAAAATCGACAACTTACCGGTCCATTAAAGTAAAATATAAATAATTAAAGTAAAATATAAATAATTAAATAATCAATTTAACACAATTCAAAATCAATTCAAAACAATTAAAATTCAAATTAACGTAATTAAAAGAATAACGAAAATATTCAAAACGATCTTCCTTCCTGAAGCTGACAATGCTTTTCGACCGACTGTCGTGATCACAGGAATGAAAATCACCGAATCAGGCAAAACCTGCAACTTAAATAGTGATTATGTGTCTTCGCGCATCCGCGTAAAGGTCCACGCATCGGAGATCAAATATGGCCGCCGAACATTAACAGAATTCTCGTGTAATTTAATTTCAATGGTTTCTGCAATTAATAGTCGCGTATAATTACGTTGAACGTTAAGTATTTTGGCCTCGTTAAATAAAAAAGTATGTTTTTCGTTAATGGCATGAAAGGCTAATTCTGACGCTGCTGAACGAGAAGCACGAACTGAGGCTTCGTGTTGATTTACACGAATATTAAGAGAAAACCGCGTCGAACCCTGATAAGACGAGTCGCAATCACCGCAAGAAATGTTGTATACTAGATCATTAATTTGTGTTGCGAACGCGGAAAGAACCGAGCGATTGTTCAGTATAGTGTGTAACTTCCGTATAGGCCCAGCTATAATTTTAAATTCGGTATCTTTAAAGAATCTGTTAAGCTGTTTGTGCCACTGTTCAACGTATGGGACAGAAATAAAGTATTTTTTGATATTACTATTGTTGATTGGTGCAGTATTTTGTATCCTATCCTTAGCTTGTACCCTAATTCGATTTATTGTGTTAATGGGATAACCCCTGTTCAAGAATCTGCTAGTTAATATTTGTATTTCTGAGTCCAAAGCAGAATCGGTCGTTGAATATTTATAGGCATTTAGAAATTGATTAAAGATAATCGATCTTTTGTAGGTGAACGGGTGGTAGCTATTATAATGTAGAAGCATACCGGTGTTTGTGGGTTTTCGATAGATGCTAAATTGTATTTTGTTCGAGTCCCGGGTAAGCGTGAAATTTAGAAAGTTTAATGATTTAGTATCCGTATCTTCCCTTTCCAATGTAAATTTGAGTCTAGAATGAATATTATTAAACGAATGTAAAATGTCTTGGATAGTACTACTATCGGTAATAACTAGAACATCGTCTAAATACCTCCCATAGTATGTGATACGGGGACGAAAAGGTGTCAAATGTATCTGCTCAATCGTTGAGAGATAGATCTCTGACATTAAGCCACTCAGGCTCAAACCCATTGGTAATCCAAAAATTTGTTTGTACACCTTGTCTCGAAAGGTGATGTAGTTAGCCTCAACTAATAGTTTAATTAAGTGAAAAATTTCCTTAATAGGCAGCTTCGTATAATTAGTCGGTGTCGAGTTTTTATTTAACATATCCCAAATAATATCCAATGTGTATTCAACGTTTACATTCGTATATAATGATGTAACATCTAATGAGAATAAATTGTCATTGTCGCCGAGTCTACAGTCTTTAAGATTATTAAATAATGTATCGTAATTCTTAATCCCAAATTGTATAACCTGTCTAAAAGGTTTTATAATGTTATATACATATGTGGCTAAGGCTGAAAATGCCGAGTTCCTGTAGGAAACAATAGGTCGAATCGGAAATCCAGGCTTGTGTAATTTTACCTGACCAAAAAGTGCAGGAATATTGTATGTTCTGGACTTCAATTCCTTCAACTGAACCATAGTAATGTAGTCGTTTTTACGATATGTGGTTAACGTTTTATTGTATTGATTTACCAAATTGGTAAACAGTGTCGGGTCCACTTCACGATAAGTGGAGGTATCAGACACAACTGAATCTAACTTATTAATATAATCATGTTTATCTAGTATTACCACTGTGTCTCCTTTATCTGCCCTCTGTATAATAATGTCCTTATTTTCTCGAAGTTCTCGTAAAGCTGAACTGTCATGTGTATTCAATTTAGGAAGTCGCGTTTCTTTTATGTTATTCACTACTTGGTTAACTTGTTGAATAAATACATCTTTTTGTGGAACACTACGAAGTCCAAATTCAATATCAATTACGCATTGTTTTTTTGGCAGCTTTCGAGGTGGTAAATTATAATTTAATCCTTTGGATAAAAGTGAAATCTGGTCCTGCGATAGTGTACACGAGGAAAGATTTGTAACCTGTTGATATGTCGGTTCGTTGGATACTGGGTGAGGGGGTGTTCGTGAACTAGCCGACATATTCTGTGGTAGTGCGTTATGTGTCTGTGGGGGGGATGTCACCCAACTCGTGTGAACTTGGTCGCAAGCTCGCGACAATGTGTTAGAATTCGCATGAACGTGTCTTGAACTATTCGATAATGTTTGCAACTTATTAACGTGTCTGTTTTTTATCTCTGAGGCTTGTGCTTCCCGTCGCAAATCTATGGAGGTCTTCAATACAGACCAATCGTTCGGATGTAGATAATTTTTTAATTTATCGCGAAGCTTCCTAACCTGGGAAAGGTATTTTTGTTTATCCGAATATCGAGATTTTAAGGCAAGCTTAACAATATTACGTGATGTCGCCAGTGATAGTTGTTTTATGCCTGAAATTTTTTGATTTAAATTCACCCTGGCAAACTTCGGAACGATGTTGTTTTGAAGGCAATATTTTAGGAAAGAAATATGGTAACTTTGGGCCGAGTACCTTAGTGTAGATTTAATGTAATTTTGTACCAAGCCATTCAAAAAATCTCCCATAATTGTGTGTATCGATTGTATACTACTGGAGAGACAGGAAGTGAATGGAATAGTCAATAAGAGTTTGGAAATTAATTAGATTAGTATGAATTTCATTAAATTTAATGAAAACACGGTACTATAATTCCTTGGTAAAATTTATATAGTGTGTACCAATACTTATATAAGTGGTTTCTACAAAAAAATAGTGAAGGAGTACTGATAAATGAGGTAATTTTGAAAGCATAGGCACCTTAAATTTCATAATCTACTTGGTGGAGATGATGACACATTTAAAGCTTCTGAAGGGGGGCTTTGGAGATGGAATGCTCATCATTGGATATCCCAGGTTAGTCTTGTAGGCAAATCTACATTTGGTGACATTATAGCAGCAGAAGCATCTCCTGAATTTCTGCATAATGTGATTCGAGATAGTGAATTCACAGACAAACAGTTATACGGCCATGTCAAAACACTGGATGTTAAAAAGGCACCCAACAAAACAGGCATGAAAACTAACAAAGAGAGAATTACTGTGTTAGTTTTCATGCCTGATGCCTGATTTACTGATGCATAAAGCCATTATGCATCAGTAAAAGTCAAAGTCCCTGGTGTTTTTAGCATATCAACATGTGTTGGATCACTGCCCAGCTCATCCTTCTGCTGATACCCTGAAATTGAACGATGGCAAGATCAGAGTTGCATTTCTGCCAAGAAACACAGCTGCACTAATTCCTCCAATGGATCATAGTATTATTCAAGCCTTCAATACCTACTGTCATGGTGAGCTACTTGCTGATGTTGTGAACTCAGAAATTCAAGTTCTAGAATTTCTGAAAACATTAACAATGAAAGCCATTGCATACAATATTGGATTAGCGTAGGAGAAAGTAAGCTCAACAGTAATCAAAAACTGCTGAAAAAATGTATTGGAATAGATGAAATCACTAATAATAACCTTGAATTAGCGGCATTTTCAGAACAAGAAGCAAAGGCTGCTTGTAATGTACTTGGTAGCAGTCTTGGAGAAAATAACCTGGCTGCTCTGATTGAGTTGGATGCAGAAGCTCCAGTTGCAGATTATCTGAGTGAGGAAGAAATCGCAGCTTCTGTAAACAGTGGGAAGACAATTGACAATCAGAAAGCCAACAATCACGTAGGAAATAACTCAGAAGATACATGATACTTTCCTTACATGAATGATCCACAGGCACCTCTGTAGCCAGGTGGGCAGGAGCAGCAGTGCGTAGCAGACGCTTCTTGAATACACTGGAGTTCGAGCCCGTGACCACCAAATACGAAAAGGTCAGGGAATAACCACCGCATATCCCTGAAGCAATATGGCCTTAGTTGCGAAAGCTCCAAAAAACCAAATAACAAACAAACACAAACACAACGAAATCCACATTCATGTAAGGAAAGAGCACTAGAAATTAGCAAAGTGCTTGAAAACATTAATGAGGTGTTGGTGTGATTAGAATGTCAGGATGATAGTGAACATCTTTATTTATTGGATCTAACCACTATTAAAATTTTCAGAATGGAAATTTAAATGCAAGTCCATAACAGCATTGTGTATTAGTAGAATGCAAAGGGAAATATAACCTTTAATACTTTTAGCATTAGCAGAGGAATACGATGCAAGAAAGCAAGCTTATGCAGCATCAGCCAAAAAAAAAAAAAAAAAAAAACCATTTCACTCCAGCTGAGCCTTAAATTTATTTAGGCTATCAGCTTCCACAACAAGGGATGGAAGTCTGTTCCACCAACCAGCTATCGGCTGGCTAAGGCTAAAGGCAAATTTCCGCACATCTGTTCTACATCTGTCTTTCCTAAATCTGAATTTATGCCCTCTCAGGTGATTATTCTGAGCAAGAGGAAGAATCCTATCGGCATTGAGCATGATCAAACCATTCAAGGCTTTATGCCAGTGCCTAGTCTCCAGACACTGTAATTTGCAAAACTTAAGCCTTTCTTCATAAGAGCAACCTTTTGTTCCATTCACTAATCTTGTTGCCCTTCTCTGAACTCGTTTCAGCAGCTCTACATCCTTCTTGAAATTAGGCCTCCAGACCTGTATACAGTACTCAAGGTGTGGCCTGACTATTGCCTTATACAAGGGAATAATCACCTCCTTATCCCTGCTAGAAAAATTCCTGTATATCATTGACAATACACCATGAGCTACTCTTGTAGCCTGTATGCACTGCTCAGAGAACTTCATATCTGCCTGCACAATTACCCCCAGGTCCTTTTCATTCTCTACCACTGCCAGTATAGTACCACAGAGTTGATACATTGCTCTGAGGTTGCTGTTTCCCATATGTAGTACTTTACATTTGTCAATGTTAAACTTCATTTGCCACCTCTCAGCCCATCTGCTCAACCTTTCCAGATCCTGTTGCAGCAGCATAGCATCAGTAGTATCCTTAACAACCCTGCCAACCTTTGTATCATCTGCAAACTTGGACATTAAGCTTGATATACCATCATCATCAATATCATTTATAAATTTTACAGTATACAGTACTCTAGGTGTGGCCTGACCTGGGGGTAATTGTGCAGGCAGATATGAAGTTCTCTGAGCAGTGCATATGGGCTACAAGAGTGGCTCATGGTGTATTGTCAATGATATACAGGAATTTTTCTGGCAGGGATAAGGAGGTGATTATTCCCTTGTATAAGGCAATGGTCAGGCCACACCTAGAGTACTGTATACAGGTCTGGAGGCCTCATTTCAAGAAGGATGTAGAGCTGCTGGAACGAGTACAGAGAAGGGCAGCAAGATTAGTGAATGGAACAAAGGGTTGCTCTTACGAAGAAAGGCTTAAGTTTTGCAAATTACAGTGTCTGAACTAGGCACCGGCGAGGTGATCTGATAGAGGTGTATAAAGCCTTGAATGGTTTGAGTATGCTCAATGCCGATGGGATTCTTCCTCTTGCTCAGAATAATCACCTGAGAGGGCATAAATTCAAATTGAGGAAAGAAAGATGTAGGATAGATGTGCAGAAATTTGCCTTTAGCCAGCAGGTAGTTGGTTGGTGGAACAGACTTCCATCCCTTGTTGTGTAAGTTGATAGCCTAAATAAATTTAAGGCTCAGCTGGACAGGTATTTCAAATGAACAGAGGGGTGAAATGGGAGTGGTTTTTGTTTTGTTTTTTTTTTGGCTGATGCTGCATAAGCTTGCTTTCTTGCATCATATGCCTGTACTAATGCTAATGCTGTCAGAAGTCATGGGATACTTGCCATTATAAAAAAACATATTTTCTTCTCCATTCTAGCAATCAAGAAGTACTATGTACAGTTTGTACAGCTACAGTTGTCTTCCTTTGTCATTATATACAAATTACCCCTCTCCTCAAACTTCCGTATTATGTGGCATAACTCATTTTGTGACTAAGGAGAACATCTTGATCTTTTTTTATATTGTTTGAACAGCATGTTGCACAGGTTATCTTTATCTGAATACTTGAAATGAAAGCAGTTTGACTGTGTGACATTTAGACTCTCTTTATTACTAATGAAATCTCAAAAATCATGTTTTGCAAATTTTTGCTTCTCCACTTCAGTGATTGTAATCCTGCTGTTGCACCATCATGAAAAAAAAAAAAAAAAAGACTAAACTGACAAACCATCACAAAAGATCAGTCTTACAATTTGTCAGAAATGTATGATTTTTAGACTCTGTTAGTAATAAATAGTTTCTAAACTTCATATAAGTGAAGTGCTTTTATTTTAAAAATTTAGATTGCTCTTTTCGTTTGTTAGTGATATTTGCAAAGAGCAATCGAGTAAGTGATATCGTTTTGGTAATAGAGTCCAGTAAAGCACAGTTCTTAAATACAAGTTTAAATTTGAATGTTCTTCATTTTGTTCTAATATCTCTTCCATGGGCACATCATCAGAATATAATTAACATGATTCTTCTGTGCATTACTGTTTTCTCCATTTGTAGCACTTTATGGAACTATTTTATTTCTTTCCTATATTCCTTGCTGGGTTGCCTTGAATTTGTCCATTCTCAATTTCAGCTCTTTATCATTAGCCATTTTCTGGCTTCAGGTTATCAAAGTGATTTAGCTTAATTATAACCATCCTGTACTTCATATATCATTCATAATTAGTTTAAAGAAGCCTTTGTTCTTTCTGTAATCATTATGCATAGTGTTCAGTCTGCCTATTCAGATAATATAATTTTGTTTAGATATTGTTTATTTGTGTAGTCTTTCACAGTGCATTCGACTACTAGCATTTCATAGGATTCCTAGTAGTATTTAATCTTTTTCTAAGTATTATAGAAACACTTGCTAGTTCTTGCATGGATATTAAATTTCTCGTAATGCTTTCCTAATTCTTTTGTGTATTCTTTGTTTTTTTTCTAATAGCTATTTATGTACACCTGTGTAAATAGAGTACAGGAAAAGATAAAATGATTTGTTTGATTACTTAGTTTTCTTGATTTCATAAAACTACATTGTGTTATTCAGTTTATTAAATTTAAGGCCTAGATACAAAAGAATATATCCTATTTATAGTATATATTCATAGTATATATATTTATAGTATATATTGCATGCTTATATCTGAAAAAAAAATTTTTTTTTAATTTAGTTACCCTGGATGATGAGCTGTGGGGATTGTTTGAGGATCGATTGTATTACCACTCATCTCATATTCTGTCTTTTAAAAGTGTAGAGACAAAAATTTCACTGAAAGATTCAAGTTCTGCATACCAAGAAAATGACTTTGAAATACTTTGATTGTCTTCTGATCTAGTCAGGTTTCCCACGAAAACTGTATCCACACAATTGTTTTTATTTTTTGAAGAACTTTTACATATTTTTCATTATCAAAAATATGAAAACTGAATTTCATATTGTAGCAAAAGTATATAAGGTGAATCCAAAAGAGCATCATATGATTTGGCATCCCCTGATGTCACAGAAGGTCAAATTACATTCTTGTTTACAATCCCTAGCAATGGGAAAAACAGATCTAGATTTAACTACAGATTTTGCTATATGGCCTCAGAGAAGTTATAAAAAAGTTTGGAGGACAGTCATCCTTTCAGTGTTTTTCTGGCCTATTTAAACTTCTTTGATAATGCTGTGGATCTGATGCTCTCAGCAGAACAAACTTTGCCTTCACAATGAGTTGTTCTACTTTCAAACAAATGGCCTTGCCAAAATTTATATTATAGCATTAGTTATATTATAAAAATCTTTGCATTTCTAGTTTACACATTTTGTGCAATTTGTTTTTTATACGTTTTCCTCAATTCCAATTTAACTCTTGTTGATTACATGCAAATTCCTTGCACATGTTCTTACCCCTTGAACAAACAGTTTGAAAATGTTGTCAGTGGCATAAGAAAAGCTATCTATCTGTTATAGTTGGTGTGGGGAGGTAGAATCATATACACCCATATATCACAGGTATCATTGTGAATAGGATTAGTAGCATAAAATGATGCAGGCAAACTTATAAATCATCAGTCAAAAACAACTGTTTAACTCCTCTGTCTGATCCCTCTAATAATTTATTTAATTCTTCCTTAAGTTTATCCAAACCTGGTGAAAGCAACTTCTCGCATATTTATTGCATATCCACTGATATTGAGGGAGACAGCCAGAGAGAGTATTGAACTATTGAGATTAATTATTAGGATCATTGGACTTGGGAGAGATGGTATTAGTATTAATAATGGCCGCATGGTGCAAGAAAGCCTATGGCTTATGCTGCACCAGCAAAAAAAAAAAAAAAAAACCCCGAATAAAACAATGATAAAAAAAAAAATAAATAAAATAACAATAAATAATAAAAGAAAAGGAAATTAAACCTAACATCCTATACGCTTCCCTCACCCGAAGGTACTATCCAGATGACCTTTGAATTTCCCCAAACTGCCAGCCTCTACCACCCATGTAGGCAACCTATTCCAATAATTTACAACTCGCTGGCCAAAATAAAACTTCCTGCAGTCCAATCTAAACATTTCCCCTCGTAACTTGAATTTATGTCCCCTAGTTCTAGCTTCATATATAATCTTGAAAATTTCTTCCCCATTCATTTTACTGATGCCACTCAGAGCCTTAAACACCTCAATCAAATCTCCTCTAAGGTGTCTAGTTTCCAAACTCTGCAAGTCTTTCTGCAAAAAAACTCTGTAAATCTTTCCAAACTCTGCAAGTCTCGAAGTCTTTCTTCATAAGGATGCCCTTTTGCCGATCTCACCAGGCGAGTTACCCGTCTTTGCACCCTTTCAAGAAGCTCAATGTCTTTCTTTAGGTGCGGTCTCCATACTTGAACACAGTATTCCAAGTGTGGTCTAACAAAAGCCTTATATAATGAGATTATCACGTCCCTATTTCTACTTGCAAAAGTTCGATAGATCATAGATAGGATGCCATGGGCCTTCCTTGCAACCTGTTTACAATGCTCAGAGAATTTCATGTCTGACCGTATCGTAACACCCAAGTCTCTTTCCTCCAATACTGAGTTTAGTTAAACTCCACCAAGTGAATAGGTTTTTTTGGGATTACTGTTTCCCAGGTGTAATACCTTATACTTTGTTGGATTAAAGCATAGCTGCCATTTTTCTGACCATTCCTGAAGTCTATCTAGGTCTCTCTGAAGAAGCTCAGCTTGACAGTGATCATTAACTACTCTACCAATTTTAACATCATCTGCAAATTTAGACATCACGCCCTCTATCCTTCCATCGATGTCGTTTATGAAAATTAAAAACAACAGTGGTCCTAATACTTATCCTTGGGGAACCCCACTTCTTACATCAATCCAATCTGAGGAATAGCCATTTATCACTACCCTCTGCCTCCTGGAAGAAGGGTGACATGATTTTTAAATAAAAAAAAATCATGTCACCCTTGTTGAATAAAATGCATTGTAAATTTGCAGTGTATTTTACTCTAAAAAGTAATTTATTGTTCATTAATTCTCAGAACTTGAAATTTAATAAAATTAAAACAGATTGCAGTTCAAAACGATTCCTATTTTTTTCACTTTGAGTATAATGTTATTCGAAGTATCTCCTAAGGTTTTTCCACATGTTTGCCTCTAGAGATAATTGCTGGTGTATCCCACAAGCAGTAATTTTGAGCTACTGTCTGTTCATTTTCATTCGCAGTTTTAGCATTTTCCATTGATATTCAATATTATTTTTGTTCACCCCTGAAATTTAACATAAAGTGCTCTTTATATTTCACCATTAAATGGATGAAATATCTGCCTCTTAAGTTTCTGATTTTGTTGTAGGCTGACCATCATATTATAGCCATCGTTATTAGCCATTTGTGCTATGTATATTTGTGGGCCAATCAGCACGTTTGCAGACTGAAAAACCAGGAATAACTCAGGAGGAGGTGGGGGGAACTCTACTTCTTTTTCTGCTTGAAATTGGCTAGCACCAACTGAAGAGGGCCTTTAAGAGGTTTTCCAGTTTCTGATGGGATTCAAATCCACACCTCTCCAAATGAGTGATAAATGGCAAAAAAACAACTATATTGTCGCAAAGGATATTTTTGGTGCTACCTTTTCTTTTATATACAGCATTCTTAGCAAACTTTTTACCTCTCTGTTCTTTAGAAATTAAGTATGCTAATTCAATTCTCTTTCATATATTCAAAAAAAAAAAAAAAAAAAACATTATTTATTCAGTTATGTTTAAGTTTTATTGGCAGGATTTCAATTAATAAATTAATGAATCAGTCAAGTAATTTCAAACTGTAGACAGATCAAAGTTATGGGTTCCTCATAAACAGTTGAGAAAGAAGTAGGGTGAGATTATTTTCCTTGCTTTATTTTTAATTGATCATCATCACATCATCAAAGAGGCCAAGTGTATTTATCATTGTTTAAAAAGTGTTGGTTACTATGAGGAAAAAATTTAATTAATCTAGAGAGTTTGTGTGCTTTTTTTTATTATTTTTAACTATTTAAAAATCCAAAATTTCCAAAATTGTGTGAACAAATTTGAATTTTTCAATTTTTCAGGGGCACAAAATTGTGCCCCTGAACATTACGATTTGATGCAAATTTTTTTTTAAATCAAAAAGATTTATCTTTTTGATTTAAAAAAAGTCTTACACTATACCAGTGATTGTGCCCCAAAATTCGACCTCAAAAAGGAAATAGAAACTTCAACTAGCTGATACATGCTATGTTAATATATATCCAATTGTGTGCACTGACTGCTGATCAAAGCAGCTGGCAATTTGCTTCAACCAAAGTTTGTTTTACTTGGGCTTGAATTTTGCCCAGTAGTGTTTATTTAACCATGTTCATAGAATATGTGCCAAAGCTCAAGTGAGCTTTTCTTGACAAAGATTGGATGTAAATAAATCTCCATAGGTGCCTCCGTAGCCAGGTGGGCAGGAGCAGCAGTGCGTAGCACATGCTTCTTGATTAGACCGGGGTTCGAGCCCGTGACCACCAAATACGGAGGATGCGGAAAGGTCAGGGAATGACCACCGCATATCCCCGGAGCAATATGGCCTTAGTTGCTAATGCTCCTAAAATCCAAATAACAAACAAAACAAACAAATCTCCATAGTCAGATTGTGTTATCTGAACAAAGAGCTGAGCCCCTCTGCTATAATAAAAATAGTAGCATTTTTATTATAATAGTTAGGGCACTGGGGATGAGGCACCCTACCGTGTCATTCAACATTTCCTTGATAACTTTTGCTACATCAACTACTTAGGCCATAGTGCACTAGTTCTTATAATAATTCAGTATAATTGTATTTGCATATAAGTAAAAGTACCGGGTGATTTTTTTTTTTTTTATTCATTTCATTCACATTTGAAGGGAAGTGATATGCCTGTACAAGTGTGTTCATGGGCCAATTTTCTTGCTGTGAGGGCTGAAAACAGAATACTGTAATCAAAAGGAGGAACCCCCTACTCCCTACAAATTGAAAAGGCCTTTAAAGATTCTCTGTCTCCAGGAATCAAGCCTAGATCGCTCTCCAAATGAATTAAAATTGCTAAAACCATTATACCATCACAAAGGATTGCCGTTTACCCAGGACCAAATTGGATATCTGCATACTCCTACCTAGAGTACTGTTGTGTAGTACATAAGTTTCTATAGAATGTCTGTTGTGAGGCTGTTCAATTTTTAAAGATCCACACACCCCTGCACTTCTGTGTCACCTTATCATTTTGATATCAAGTCCCCAAATTTCATTCTATGATTAGTTGTGTGTCTGTTGTACAACTTCAAGGATGAACAACTTGAAGTTAGGTGATTTGGAAATTCCTAAATCTCCCTAACTGATGACTTTTCAGATGTACCTTCTTCAACGCAAATGTCTGTTGCACAAAACTGTAATTTAATCTTCTTTTGCACGTTGGGACAAGTACAGAGTGATTTTTTTTTATTCATCAAACCATTTTAGTTATATATATTTTTCTAATTCTTACAGTCTTAGAACTAAATACACTTTATTTTAAAAACTTTAGTTATAAATTTGGAATATACTGTATATTGGCAACTTTGGAATGGCTCCATTTCACCCTAAACATTATGATAGAAAACATTACCCTGAGCCCTAATGTTTTACCCTAAACATTACCCTAATGTTTCACCCTGAACATTACAATAAAAAAAAAAAAAAAAAGAATACTACAAAAATGGAAATGGGAATATTCTTTGCAGGATTTATTTTATGCAATACACCATTGAAAAACACTACTTTCTGTTTGTAGAAACAAGTTACCTTCTCTCAATCAGATAGAAGGGATGTGCTAGGCATCTATCCATAGCGCATCTGATATTCATGTTTTGTGGGAGATATAACATAGTTTTCTTTTGACATCTCAATATTTGATGAAGAAGGCATCCAATATCTACTAAACACCGGACAATATTTTTTGTTGGTATAGTATATGAATTGAACTCTATCATCATTTCTTTTATAAGAATTTCAATTTGTTTATTATTTCATTATGAAAGCCTCCTGTTGCATACTTTATTCATTCATGATGTTTGAAATTAAAATGGCACAGTTACAAAGTTTCCGACATAAATTCTGCATATTAATAATAATAATATATACCTAGGATCTTAACTTTTCAGTTACAAGGCTGCAGAATTGTAAAAATACACACAGCTAAAATGGATTCAATGAATAAAAAGTTGCTCTGTAAAATCATATACATTTTTTTGGTGGAGGCTCTTTTGCAGTCTGTTTATTAATATTGGTTATCATTTAGAAAAATAAACTATACTATAAATTAAATTAAACTATAAACTAATAAGCCATAATTAGTTGGTAAAATTAAAATTTTTTACAATGTTTTTATAGCAGATTGTGCAGTGATAATTATCAGCACATTAGAATATGCTAAAAAAACTATTCGTGTAAGAATTGACTACTATCAAATACATTGGTATCAGATTTCCACAAGGGAAACTTCTGTTTTACTGAGAGAAACTAAAGAAAATAACTTTACATAAAAGATTGTACTTGAATAGTTGAATAGCACATCCCTATTCCTGATTTGCAAAATAACTTTTATTGAAAAGATGAAGGTCTCTTGATATGGATATGTTTTTCATATATCCAGAACTGACGCCACCTTTTCAATGAGTTGCAATTACCAGATGATGAAACGGAATACCATTTCATCAGCTAAAACAGCTAGAGGGTGGTGGTGGTGGTGCCACACTTTTTTTTTTTTATATCTCACTTCCAAAATGCAATTTATTTGAAAATAGTGTAACACTAAGGCAAGTCACTGAAAAGCTGTTACTGGTTTTTTGTGTGAAAAACGTGTCCATCTGAAAATATCTTTGTCTTTTTAATACAAATTTATATTTGCTCAGTAGAAATAGAAAACAACTACAATATCATCCAATTATATTATTATATCATTCTTAAATACAATCTTTTCCTCTTAGTCATAGCTGAAAATATATTTTTTTTAAATAAAATTTTTAATCTCCATATGACATCTTGCCTAAAGCCATTTCTTTTCTGAATTGTTTCATTAAGTTTCTTTATCTTGGAAAGACAGCAGTATAATAAAAATAATTATTAGTGCAATGACAATAAATAGCAAAATACTTCTATTTTGGGTAGTGTTATTTATTTTATAATAATAAATAAATCAGGACAACTCATTGAAAAGGTGAAGTTGATTCCAAGTGTGAGAAATAAGTCCATGGAAAGTGCCAGGAATAATATGTATGGGCAGTATAGTGCATCTGTTCTGGGTATTATTCAGATTATTTTATAATTTGAAAGCAGTTAAATGAATCTGTAATATTGTAGTTCAATACAAGTTTTAAAATGTTTTTTTTTTTAAATATTGCATTATAGTATATAACAGAACTATGATGCTCAATACGTTCTACGTTGATATCAATATTTGTAGAAGAATAAGATAAGTTTACCTTAATATGATACATAGAACACTTGAAATGTTTTACATATTCTTCTACATATATTGCATTATGTATATTTGACTGTTGCCTCACCTGTGATATAAATCATTTGGTTGTATATGTGCTGAAATAATTCATCTCAGAAATATTATATACTGAATAGTTTTGAGATTAATATTATACCAAGAGTTTTATAATTAAAACTTTTTGTTTGGAATAATTTTCAATTTTGATTTGAATTATATAGTGCTGTAATTTTTATCTAACTAAATAATCTAGAAATTTTATATTTTAAAATTTAAACTATTACACATGCATAATAATCAAGACATTATCATATATTCCAGTTATTACACACTGGATCTGTCACCAGAATGTCTACTCTCATCAGAGTAAACGTGTATGTACACCTCAATTAATAAATGTTCTAATTTCATGTCAGATTTACAATCTGAACAGCAAATTACGCCTTCATTGCTGCATATGTCCACCAACCAACTACCTTATGATCAAATTTAATTGCTTTGATATTTACTCAAAATTATTATTAAAAAATTTAAAACATACCATGTACTATATAAATGCAGTTTTCTTTATAATGCTAGGCTGTTTCTTTTTTGAAAATTATATGAATGCAGTTTTGTGCACAATCTTATGGTTCTTTTATACTTTAATATATAAAATAAAAGAATGAACCACAGTATAATGCACAGCATACAGCATAATGACTTCTTTGAACTAACTTCATTGTAATATAGTTTCTTCTATAATCACTGCAACATTTGATAGGTGCACAGGACCAGGGTCCTGTTCCACTTATCAAATGTTGCAGGGGCAAAGGTTAATGATGTTGTAGAGCAGATATCATTTAAGAACACAAAAGGTGATATTGTTGTACACATTGGCACTAATGATATTAAGAGTAGGAGACTAGTGGAATTACTTAACAAGTACAAGTCAATGTTGAAAAAAAAGCCATGAGTTAGGGTTGAATTTGAAAGTGTCTGCAATTCTGCACAGACATGATAGGAGGGAGTAAATTATGAGAGCCTTGTTGATCAATTCGGTCCTGCAGAGATTATGCAAGGCTCAAGGGGTAAAATTTTTCTCAGCCTGGTCTATATTTGTTAACAGCAGAAACTGCTTCAACAGGGATCGGATACACTTAAATAGAAAGGATGCAACAATATTTGCTGATGCTATCGAGGCAGTGTTAGGCGGGTCAGAAAACTGCTAGCTTGAGGGGCTACATGGAATAATAGATTAACAGTAGCTGTGGCAGAGGCAAAAGTGATTCTTGCATTGCTTCTATTGGAATGAGCAGCATCCTGGAAAACAAGGTGCAGGGGATTTCAGAGAATGCGCGGAGTCATTGCGGAACAAGTAACTACATGGGCTCTGTTATTACAGTAGCTAAGAATAGGAACAGGTGCATGTATAATTGTGTGTACACCAATGCTAGGAGTTTGGTAAATAAATATGATGAATTTGAGATGTTGGTCAAAACATCAAAGGCAGATATTGTTGGGATATCAGACTTGTTGTGGCACACAGATATAAGGAATGCAGAACTGGAATTTGGGGAGTACAATGTGTACAGGAAGGATAGACAGGACAGGAAGGGAGGAGGGGTTATGCTGTTAGTTAAGAAACACATAAAATCCAGAGGTACAGTCAGTCGACATGGCTAGACAGTTCAGTGTCAAGTCAGTTTGGTGTGACCTAAGTACTGGGAAACCAAAATTGAGGGTACGAATGTGTTATAGGCCTAATGACTCTGATGAGTATAATAAACAATTATACAGAGAAATAGAGTGGGCCAGTAAATCAGAGCATCTTATAATGGGGGATTTTAATTTCCAAGATATTGATTGGAATTTCTGGGTTAATCACTGACACACTAGCAAGGCTTTTGTGGATTTATTGGATGATTGTTTTCTACAGCACCATGTTTGGGAGGCAACCAAATGGAATAATACTCTTGATCTGATTATCAGTAATGATTCTTCATGCATTAAGAATTTGCAGATAAAGGAACCATTAGGTGGCAGTGATCACAATGTGCTGAAGTGGGATTTACTGAAAGAGGTAAGTACCGTCAGGGGTAAAGGAAAAGGTTTTTGCTTTTGTAAAGGTGACTAAGGTTGTCTGAGACAGTATTTAAATTCTATATGGTGGGACCAACTGATGATGTTACCAACAGCAAATTCAAAATGGGAAGCATTCAAAGAATTAATCTTGGAAGCTACAAGGCTTTTCATACCAACTAAGAAATATTGTTCAAGGATTAGGCCTAAATGGATGTCAGATGAACTAATGAGACAATGTGACAGAGAAGAAAAAAATGCATGGGATACATATAATTTAATAGGTGACACAGAAGCCTATGATAGATATAAGCTGGTCTGTAACCAAGTCACAAAGGAGGTTAGGCAGGCAAAGGCAGATTACGAGAAATCTTTGGCAAAGGATGTGAAGAAAAACAGCAAAAAGTTCTTTACTTATGTAAACTTTAGAAGGAAGGGGATTTTTTTTTTTATGTAAACCCCAAACATGAGAGGTATTAGAACCCATAGTACTTAGTACCGTGCTTGGGTTGAAGGTTGAAAAGATGAAAGAAGATATTTTTTGATATTGGACTTGAACTTCAGTAGACTGTTATTTTCAGGAAATACATACGAAGGAAGGTTGTTCCAGAAAATGGCAGTTGAATGAATAAACGAGGAAGATGAAAAGTTGGTTCTGCGAGTTTGAAGTTGGACATTAAATGGATGTTGGCTGGTGGCTGCATGTGTTCGGACTGTTTTAAAAGAGAAAGCAGGAATTGTAGAAGCCAATTCAGAAGAACAGTGCTCATGGAAATATCTGTAGAAGAGGCATGCAGCAGAAACAGTACATCTATGAGACAGCGAGTGGAGAGACTCTGTTAGAGATGAATCATTAATTAACCTAACTGCCCTCTTCTGAATGGAATCAAGAAGCCTGAGAGAGGTTTTGGGGGCACCACTCCAGATGTGAGAACAATATTCCATGGTAGGACGGATTTGCTATTTGTAGAGAGTGAACAGCTGTTTGGAAGCAAAATAACGCCGAGAACAAAAGAGAAAACCAAGTTTTTTAGATGCAGAGTAAGCAATATTTGTAATGTGCTTTTGCCAAGAGAGACTAGAAGTCAGAGTAATCCCCAAAAGAGATATATCATTTTGCCTACTAATTAGATTGTCACCAAAGATAAGCATAGGAGCAGAAGAATCATTTTTGCAAGATATAAGACAAGACTGAGTTTTAGAAGGATTGAAATCAACTAAGTTGTCTTTGCCCCACTGGAGAATTACCAGAAGATCCGCATTTAAGGAATTGGTAGCAGATTTTCGAGAAGTTGAAGTTGATTGAGCAGGGCAAGGTTTCTCAAAACGGAAAGTGGAATGCAATGTGCTATCGTCGGCATAACTATGGATAGGATTTCCAGTCAATGGAAGAAGGTCATTAATATACAAAAGGAAAAGAGTGGGGGAAAGAATTAAACCTTGGCGGACACTGGCATTAGTGGAGAAGTTAGAAGACAGAACACCATCTACCATCACTCTCAGTGAGCGATCAGAGAGAAAACTGGATAACCAATTACAAAAAACAGATGGCAAACCATAAGATGAAAATTTGTTTAGAAGACTTTTATGCCAAACACGATCAAAAGCCTTTGAGATATCAAGAGCAACTACTTGTGTTTCACCAAACTTTTCCATTGAATTAGTCCATAAATGGGTAACATAAGCCAGAATATCACCGATGGATCGACACTGATGGAATCCATACTGGCAATCGTTGATCAGACTGAAGGTTTCTAGGTAGTTTAAGAGTTGGCGGTTAATGGATTTCTCCATTACTTTAGAAAGAGTAGAAGTAATTGCAATGGGACAATAATTGGATGGTAGGGATTTGTCACCATTTTTAGGAATTGGCTGGATATGAGCAAATTTCCAAGCAGAATGAAAAACACCTTTCGAATAAGAAAGTGAAAAAAGGTGGCAAAGAACAGGAGTAAGTTCAGGAGCACAGGTTCTGAGAACAAATGGAAAAATACCATCAAGATTCATCAACATCCTTTAGATGGAAGACTACAGGAGGCATTGAATGGAGCGTGTTGGGAATGGTGGGAGGTGTTTTACCAAGATCATTAATACATGACTTGGAAGAAAAATGAGATGCTAGCAGGTCAGCTTTATCCTTGGTTGAAGTGACAACAGAACCATCTGGTTTGGACAGAGTTGGGAGCAGATATGGGCAAAAGTTGCGGCCAATAGCTTTGGCAAGAGACCAGAATTCTCGGCTACCATTAGAGCAAGAAGTAAGTTTTCTACTCTTAGCCTGTTCAAACTCTAGTTTGGACTGATTAATAACTGATTTAAAATTGTTGCAAGCTTTGGTGTAGGCAGAAAATGAAGCTAAAGAATTAGAAACAAGCCAATTACGATATGCAACATCATTCTTCTCTTGAACAGCCTTAGCACATTTATTGGAAAACCAAGGTTTAGATAAAGTATGAGATTTTAAAGAGGAGTGTGGGATAATGGATTCCATTCCTGCAAGAATAATTTCACTGACACGATAACTTGAGAACGAGAGTAGCCTGTGCGGACGTAGCTTTTTGCCGCTCGTGGAGCAGAGAAGTTTTTTCTGATTTCTTTTCTGTTTTATTAGCTAAAATTGCCATATTAACTTATTTTCTAGAGTAGCTTTATATTCCTATTTACAATACTTAGTTTAAAGTAACTTAGATAGAGATTTTGGAGGTATTACTTAGTATCGGTAAGGGTATCAAATCCACGTGTTTACCGTTCGTAAATTGCCGCCATTGTCACGCGATACAAAATATCTCGAACTAGGTTGCATAAGCTTAATATAGTATAGTATAGTACATAATATTGTCAATTAATCAGTAAAATCTATTAATCTTGTTGAACTTCATTGTCAATTAAATTGTACTTTTCACTATACATATAACGACTTAGGTTACGTAACATAAATAATTAGTAAAAATAAATAATTAATACTTAACTTGATACGGAAGTTACATAAAGGGATTTCGTAGATAACACTCGATACTGAAACATAAATATAGCGTTATAACTGTGTTGGGATACAAGTTTAAGGTTTTAATTTTGTACTGAAATTGAAATTTTATTGAAATTAAATCAAAATCATGACTCAGAGCAGCAAAGCAAAAGGCTCAAGCTAATGGGAGGGCTGTGGCTCAGGGGAGAACTGAGGGGGGCAGTTGCCCTCTGAATCACAGCCTTTTAAAATGCACTACTTGCTTGATGTTTGTGGAGCAGTCTAGTACGGGACATGATACTGCCATGGGGGGATGTCTTTGTGTGTGCGCGATGCATGGAGTGTAAGGAAATCAGGTGACAACTCAGCGTTATTATGGGCCTATATGAGAGCTTGAAGGACAGGGTGGATGCCCTCGAAGGATTAAAAGTGAGGGGCATATCAAGCTCTCAGCTGCCCACACCAATGCCAGAGCTTGCACTTGGTCATCATGCAATACAGCGGCAGCCCCCAAGGCAGAATGCGCTGGTCCCAAAGGAACTAGTAGTTGTTGGTGACACTATTGTCAGGGAAATGGGAAACATGCTTTGTAAAAAGGATAGGTGGAACAGGACCAGGGTATATCTGCCAGGGGCAAAGGTTGATGACGTTGTAGAGCAGATATCATCTTTTAAGGGCACAAAAGGTGATATAGTTGTACACGTTGGCACTAATGATATTAAAAGTAGGAGACCAGCAGAATTACTTAACAAGTACAGGTCACTGTTGAAAAAAAGCCGTGAATTAGGGTTTGAATTTGAAAGTGTCTGCAATTCTGCCCAGACACGATAGGAGGGAGTATATGATGAGAGCCCTGTTGATCAATTCGGCCCTGGAAAGATTGTGTAAGGCTCAAGGGGTAGAATTTTTTTCAGCCTGGTCTGTACTTGTTAACAGGAGAGACTGCTTCTACAGGGATGTGATACACTTAAATAGAAAGGGTGCAAGAATGTTTGCTGATGCTATCGAGGCAGTGTTAGGTGGGTCAGAAAACTGCTAGACTGGGGGGATACAAGGACTAATAGGTTAACAGTAGCCACTGGCAGAGGTGAAAGTGATTCTTGCACAGCTTCTATTGGAATGAGCAGCAGCCTGGAAAATAAGATGCAGGATATTTCAGAGACTGCTGGGAATCATTGGGATACAAGTACAGTAATACCCCGAAGTTACGCAATAGGTGGGTCCGACGAAAATCGCTTAAGTTGAATTCGCGTTAAGTCGGGGTACAACTTTGCATATAACTACATATAAATTTTGTTTAATTGGGACCAAGGACTAACAAAAACATTAGTTTAAAAGAAAAATATTTAATAAAATTGCAGTTATTTATACATATTAATACAAATTATGTATTAAAAAAATAAATGAGTTACGTAAAAAAGTTATTTCGTTGTCGATGGCTTCATAAAATCTAACAAATTCGTCTGGCGACACAGCGCCTTCTTTTTTTCACACAGAATTTCTTCGTAGCAAGCTAATAATTTTTTATTCCTTGCTTTGTAGCTATAACGCATTCTTCGTTGGGGTCTGTTTTCTAAAATTTTTAAGCCCTTTTCAATTGAGCTGTGAGACCTTCTGTCAAGATTGCAATTGTCATGTGCTTTTCCGGTGGAACTGGGTCTGAAATGTCGGATAATTCAGTGACGTTTTGCTCACGCATCTCTATGAGCCCATTCATTGTCAGCTCCTCACTATGTGAATCCAACAGCTCGTTGACATCATTACCATTGACTTCCAAATCTAATTGCCTGGCAAGATTAACAACTTCTTCTATCATATGAGCGACATAATCAGTTTCTGGCGTTGTTTTCGTCTCGTTTTTGAAAAAAAATGGACAAAGTTTCTTCCAGACATCATTCAAAGTTTTTTTGTGAATTTCATCCCAAGATTCTTCAATGATTCTTACAGCATCTAAAACATTGAATTGTTTCCAAAAGTCTTTAACAGATATCTCACTATTTTGTCTCATAGCTTCATTCAGACGTGCAAACGAACGCCTCGTGTAGTAGGCCTTGAATGTTTTGATGACTCCCTGGTCCATCGGTTGAAGCAAGCTGGTTGTGTTTGGAGGCAAAAACACAACTTTCACACGTGGGTCAAAATTAATTAGGGTGGCAGGAGGGTGACTGCGTGCATTGTCAATAAGAAGCATCACTTTAAATGGAATCTGTTTTGACTTGCAATAACGTTCGACTTCGGGTATGAAGTGGTGACCAAACCAGTCGTCAAAAACAGAAGCTGTCACCCAAACTTTATGATTTGACTTCCAAATCACTGGTAATCTAATTTTAGATATATTTTTTAAAACTCTTGGGTTTTTGGAGCGATAGATTAAGAGAGGTTTTAACTTGCAGTCAACAGCTACATTCCTGCCAACCATCACTGTCAATCGGTCTTTCGAAACCTTAAAGCCTGGAAAGTTTTTTTCTTCATGAAAACGATGTAATTTCCGACAAAAGTTGAGCAAGAATTCGAACGTACACATATAAATATGACAGTTGGAATGCAAATCCTTGTATATGTGTGCAGCTCATGCGGCAGCAAAGTTGAATTTTGTTCTTCTTTCGCTCTCACTCTCCGCCGTCGCACCATATATCGATAGCATATGAAAAACGACCTTGAAGATAGTGGGCTGCAGTGTTGCCAAATGAAAAAAATCAAGAACCGCGTAACTCCGAGTTCGCCTAAGTCGGGGTATTACTGTAATACAAGTTTCTTAGCTACCCTAACACAACCCAAGTAAACACATGGGTTGTGTTAGGGTAGCTAAGAAAAAGAACAGGTGCATGTATACTTGTGTGTACACGAATGATAGGAGCTTAGTAAATCAATTTGAGGTATTGCTCAAAACATCAAAGGCAGATATTGTTTGGATTTCAGAGACGTGGTGTCACACAGATATAAGGAATGCAGAACTGGAATTTGGGGAGTACAATGTCTACAAAAAGGATAGACAGGATAGGAAGGGCGGTGGGGTTATGCTATTAGTTAAGAAATAAATAAAATCCAAGAAAGTGAAGCCAGTTGACATCGCTGGACAGTGCAGTGTCGAGTCAGTTTGGTGTGACATAAGCATTGGGAGATCAAAATTGAGAGTAGGAGTGTACTATAGGCCTAATGAGTCTGATGAGTATAATAAGAAACTGTACAGGGAAATAGAGTGGGCCAGTAAATCAGAGAGTCTTATAATGGGGGATTTTAATTTCCCAGATATTGACTGGAATTTGGGGGCTGGTCACTCACACACTAGCAAGGCTTTTGTGGATTTATTGGATGATTGTTTTCTACATCAGCATGTTCGGGAGGCAACTAGAGGGAGTAATACTCTTGATTTGATTATCAGTAGTGATTCTTCATGCATTAAGAATCTGCAGATAAATGAACCACTAGGTGACAGTGATCACAGTGTGCTGAAGTGGGATTTACTCAAAGAGGTAACTACCATTAGGGGTAAAGGGAAGGGTTATTGCTTTCGTAAAGGCGACTACGATGGTCTGATACAGTATTTAAATTCTATACAGTGGGACCAACTGATGATGTTACCAACAGCAAATTCAAAATGGGAAGCATTCAAAGAACTTATCTTGGAAGCTACTAGACTTTACATACCAACTAAGAAATATTGTTCAAGGTTTAGGCCTAAATGGATATCAGATGAACTAATGAGACATATGGCAGAGAAGAAAAATGTATAAGATATATATAAATTAACACATGACACAGAAGCCTATGATAGATACAAGTTGATCTGTAACCAAGTTACAAAGGAGGTTAGGCAGGCAAAGGCAGATTACGAGAAATATTTGGCAAGGGATGCAAAGAAAAACAGCAAAGAGTTCTTTACTTATGTAAACTCTAGAAGGAAGGGGATGAATCAGATTGGTCCCCTTGATATCGATGGGTCAACTGTTGATGATCCTGCTCAGGTAGCTAACAAAGTAAATGAATATTTTGCATCGACATTCACACATGAGGAGTTATTCAGCGAGGGGAATGCCAGAGGTGTATTCAACTCTGGCAGTAAGCTAGAGAATCTTGTAATAACTGAGAGTAAAGTGGAGGAGAAACTGTTGAAGATAAACACAAGAAAGGCAGCTGGGGTGGATGTGATCTATCCAGTTATATTAAAGGAGGCAGCAAAGGAAGTAAGCAAGCCCTTAGCCGTAATTATGAGAGCTTCCTTGGACTCAGGGGAGGTACCCATGGACTGGAGATGTGCAAATGTGACCCCAATTCACAAAGGAGGATCAAAGGCTGACACAAGTAATTATAGACCTGTGAGTTTAACATCTGTTCCCAGAAAATTAATGGAGGCACTGGTTAAAGAAGCACTGCAGGATCATCTAGACAAGACTTCAGTTATAGCTCGGACACAGCATGGTTTTGTTAAGGGGAAGTCTTGCCTGACCAATTTGATTGGATACTATGATGCAGTCACAAAAGAACTGGATGCAGGGAATAACTTTGATATTATATACTTGGATCTTAGAAAGGCTTTTGATACTGTTGCACATGGAAGACTGTTGCACAAATTGGAGCATTGTGGCATTGGAGGCAAATTGCTGCTATGGATAAAGGGGTGATTGAGGGGGAGAACACAAAGAGTGGTAATCAATGGACACTGCTCATCGTGGACTAATGTTAGTAGTGGAGTCCCTCAGGGTTCATTGTTGGGTCCATTATTGTTTTCTGTATTTATAAACAATATTGATGATGGTATATCAAGCTTAATCTCCAAGTTTGCAGACGATACAAAGGTTGGCAGGGTTTTCAAGGACACTACTGACACTATGCTGCTGCAACAGGATCTGGAAAGGTTGAACATATGGGCTGAGAGGTGGCAAATGAAGTTTAACATTGACAAATGTAAAGTACTACATATGGGAAACAGCAACTCCAGCGCAACGTATCAACTCTGTGGTACTACACTGACAGTGGTAGAGAATGAAAGGGACCTGGGGGTGGTTGTGCAGGCAGATATGACATTCTCTGAACAGTGCAGACGGGCTGCAAGAGTAGCTCATGGTGTATTGTCAATGATATATAGGAATTTTTCTAACAGGGATAAGGAGGTGATTATTCCCTTGTATAAGGCAATGGTCAGACCACACCTAGAGTACTGTATAGAGGCCTGGAGGCCTTATTTCAAGATGGATGTAGAGCTGCTGGAATGAGTACAGAGAAGGGCAACAAGATTAGTGATTGGAACAAAGGGTTGCTCTTATGAAGAAAGGCTTAAGTTTTGCAAATTACAGTGTCTGGAGACTAGGCACCAGGGAGGTGATCTAATAGAGGTGTATAAAGCCTTGAATGGTTTGATGGGATTCTTCCTATTGCTCAGAATAATCACCTGAGAGAGCATATATTCAAATTGAGGAATGACAGATGTAGGATAGATGTTCGGAAATTTGCCTTTAGCCAGCAGGTGGTTGGTTGGTGGAACAGACTTCCATCCCATGTCGTGGAAGTTGATAGCCTAAATAAGTTTAAAGCTCAGCTGGACAGGTATTTTGAACGAACAGAGGGGTAAAGTGGAAGTGGTTATTTTTTATTTATTTTATTTTTTTTTTTTTTTGGCTGATGCTGCATAAGCTTGCTTTCTTGCATCAAATGCCTCTGCTAATGATCTGAGCAAATGTTGACATCAGAAGTTTTGAAACAGTAATCCAACCAAGGAAAAGAAGAAAAGAAATCTCGCAGGTCATCCCATTTTGCATTCTTGTAATGCCAAACAACATGAGGTTTTGAATAGCCATGAGATAAAGGTTCCATTGGAGAAGAGACAATCACCAAGTTTTGATCTGAAGTGCCTAAAGGACCTCTCACTTCAACCGTGTACTTAGAAGGGTTGTTTGTGAGAAAAAAAATCAAGCGTGTTGGCTGTATTATTAGGATTGTCCAGTATTCTTGTAGGTAAATTAACAATCTGTGTAAAGTCATTAGTAATTGCAAAAGCCTCAGCATCTCGACCAGCTGGGTCGGTGTGACTAGAAAACGGAAGCCAGCTGGAGTTGTGAACATTAAAATCACCAAGGAAAATTACCTCACTGTTAGGAAAGTTGGACTGGAGGGAGTCAAATTGCAAAGAGAGGAAGTCAAAGAGCTCCAAGTGATTAGTGGAGTTGGGAGAACGGTAGAGACAACAGATGAATTTGACAATGAGGTAGAGAGAATTTAAGCCAGAGAAGATCGAAGAGAGGAGATTCCAAATTACCAAGTCTCTGACAGGGAATATCAGAAAGGACATATGCACAAGTAGCACCTTTGAGTCGAAAGGAATCATACAGCGAATAATTTGGGCATCTGAGATGAGCAGTAATTGACTCAACTGATAACTGATATTCTGTCAGAAAAAGTACATGGGGTTTGAAGACTGCAAGTGGAAATGGACATCGTTGAGGTTAGAACATATAATTGTGACTACATATAATTGTGAAATGAATTAGGAAGTGTTTGGGATGTTTAGATCTTTTTGCAGATAAGTTTGCTCTATTAGTTGACAATTCATGTTGATTCAATTTCATTTTCTGCCTACTCCATGGCTTTGGTGTAGGCAGAAAATGAAGCTGAAGAATTCGAAACAAGCCAATTATGATATGCAACATTCTTCTCTTGAACAGCCTTAGGACATTTATTGGAAAACCAAGGTTTAGATAAAGGACGAGATTTTAAAGAGGAGTGGGATAAAGGATCAATCAAGTTGGTCCACTTGATATCAATGGTTCAACTGTTAATGATCCTACTCAAGTAGAACAAAGTAAATGAGTATTTTGCATCTATATTCACACATTAGGAGTTATTCAGGGAGGAGAATGTCAGAGATGAACTAAACTCTGGCATTGAGCTAGTTGATTTTGTAATAACTGAGAGGAAAGTGGAAGAGAAATTATTGAAGATAAACATAAGCAAGGCACCTGGGGTGGATGGCATCTATCCAGTTATGTTAAAGGAGACAGCAAAGGAAGTAAGCAAACCTTTAGCAATAATTATGAAAGCTTCCCTGGACTCAGGGGAGGTACCCATGGAATGGAGATGTGCAAATGTGACTCCAATTCACAAAGGAGGATCAAAAGGTAACACAAGTAATTACAGACCTGTTAGTTTAATTTCTGTTCCAGGGAAATTAATGGATGCACTGGTTAAAGAAGCACTGCCGGATCATCTAGACAAGATTTCAGTTTATAGCATGGGTTTGTGAAGGGGAAATCTTGTCTGACCAATTTGATTGGATACTGATGTGGTCACAAAGGAACTGGATGCAAAGAATAATTTTAATATATATTTGGATCTTAGAAAGGCTTTTGATACTGTTGCACATGGAAGACTGCTGCACAAATTGGAGCCGTGTTTCATTGGAGGCAAATTGCTGCTATGGATAAAGGGATGGTTGAGTGGGAGAGGACAGAGAGTGGTAATCAATGGAAATTGCTCTTCGTGGACTAATGTTATTGGAGTCATCTTAGTCATCTTAATGTTATTGGAGTCATATTAGTGGAGTCATCCAGGGTTCAGTGCTGGGTCCATTGCTGTTTTCTGTATTTATTAATGATATTGATAATGGTATATCAGGCTTAATGTCCCAGTTTGCAGACGATACGAATGGCGGCAATGTTGTTAATGACACTAATGACAGTATGCTGCTGCAACAGGACCTAGAAAAGTTAAGCAGATGGGCTGAGAGAGGCAATGAGAGAAGGCAAGCTTGCTTGCTTGCCTTCTCTCATTGCCTCTCTAACGTGCAGTTGTAAGAAACAGTGATCCAATAAATCGAAAAAATTACTGTTCTTACCGATTTATCAGTTGTTGTTTTTTTCATTTATTTCTTCTTCTTCAAGAGGAGTGTTTCCATTTACAATGGGTTTCCTCAGTCTACAAGTTGTTTCTTGTTAGGAATTTTTTCCCGCCATAAAGTGCGGTTCAAGTTGTCTTGGTTGGTTAGGCCTCGGGCTGTCGTGCACTCCCGTAATCCATCCATCCATGTCCTCCTAGGTCTTCCTCTTCTCCTTCTTTCAGGAGGTATCCATTCCAGGATAGCCTTTGGATATCTGTTTTCTTGCATCCGTTTTACTTGTCCATACCATGTTAGATGCTTTTCTTTGGTGGTGTCAATAATACTTCTTTGTACTTCTATTTTTTCCCTTATGTCTTCATTCCATTTTCTGTCTCTTCTAGAAGTTCCTGCTGAGCATCTCCAAAAATTCATTTCTGTGGGGAGCAATTTGTTTTCCGCTCACCTATTCAGTGTCCAGGTTTCCGCTCCATACAATAGAATTCTTTGTACAATTGTTTGCATTATAAGTTTCTTTGTTTTATTTAGGATATTTTTGCTCCACCGAACAGAGTTTAACATGCCGATAGCCTTTCTGCCGTCTGCAATTCTCTTATTGGTCTCTGCTTGGGATGATCCATCACTTTGTAAGATTGATCCCAAATATTTGAATTTATCGACTTGTTTGATTTTAAAACCTGCAATATTTAGAACATGTCCTGGCCCTGAAGACAACATTTCAGTCTTGCTAAGATTTATTTTTAGATATATATTTCTCAAACAATTGATGAAATGCATACTTTGCATCTTCTAAGTCTTGTGCTATCATCACCTGATCATCTGCAAAAAGTAAATTGTGAATATAGGTGTTCTTGTTAATCGGCAATCCTATTTTATTACATTTTTTTGACCAGGGTCTTAGGCAGATGTCGATATAAATTTTGAAAAGCGTTGGTGACATGCAACAACCTTGTAATAAGCCTTTTGAATGTGGAATTCAGGTGACAAAGCTGATCCCACTTTAATTCTGCATCTATTATTCCTGTAAATTGCCTTAATAATGTTAATCAGTTGTCCATCAATATTTGGCTCTTTCAGTGCTTCCCATAAGAATTTTCTTGGAACACTGTCATATGCCTTTTCAAGGTCAATGAGAATCATAAAGATTTTTTTCCTTTTTGATTGGCATTTTTCAAGGATCTGTCGTACTGTTGAGATATGGTCTATACATAACCTCCCGGCTGAAAAACCACTTTGTTCTTCTGATACCTCGATTTGGGCTTCTAAATGGTTCCTGATCCACTTTCCAAGGATCTTTAACAGCGGGTTCAGGACGCATATTCCTCTGTAATTTGAACAGCTTTTCCGATCGCCCTTCTTATAAATTGATGTAATATATCCTGTTATCATTTATTTCGGTATTTCTTCTCCTCTCAGTATACTATTTAACAGTTTCTTATCAGAACAGCCACTCCTCTTCCTCCTTATTTCAGAAGTTCCATGTAAACTCCTCCAGGTCCAGGTGATTTGCCATTCCTTCCTTCCTTCCTTTAGCAGGAGTTCTACTTCCCTAACAGAAACTTTTAAGCCCGATTCTTCTACACCAAAATCGTCCATCCTCTTGAACTCTTCCCAGTCTTCGTTTAAAAGTTCTTCATAGTACTCCGTCCAGTCTTCCAAAGGTATTAATTGCAAACCAGTGTTGTGTTTATTCTGTTTTCTCAAGTCTTTAAGGACCTTCCACGATTCTGCTGATTGCTTGAAGCCCAATTTTCTATTAATAGTTGCGCATTTCCTTTCCCATTCTTCATTTTTTGCTTCTATTACCAACCGATTGGCTATTTTCTGTTTTTTCACCTTAAAGGTTCCTATATGCATCATTCCTATCACTCGGCCATTTCTGATATGCAAGTTTCTTTTCCTCTACAGCAGCTTTTACTTCCTCTGTAATCCAGGTCTTTTTTGGTCTTTGGCTTTTCTTTTTGCCTAGGATTTCATGAGCTATTTTTTTAACAGTATTTTTTAAATATTCGTAGATTTCTTCAGTATTACCTTTTATCTCTATGTTAATTGCAGCATCCAGTCTCTGGGTGAAGTTGTTTCTAATGCTGTCATCCTGGAGTAGGTCAACGTTAAATTGATCCACTTGTAGCATTTCTCCTTCCTTGCATTGTTGGTTGTCCACACATATTTTCTTAATCCAGTTCCACCTCAGTGTTGTTTTAACAAGAAAATGGTCAGATCCACATTCAGCTCCTCTATAAACTCTGACATCTTTCAATACATATGTCCCTGAATGTTTTGAAATAATGTAATCTATAACTGATCTAATTTGTCTTGTCTCCTGTGACCAAGTATATTTATGGATATCCTTGTGTTGGAAAAATGTGTTGTTTATTCTCAAGTCGAACTGTTCACAAAGATTGCATAGTCTATCTCCGTTGTCGTTCCTCTCTTTCTCTCCAAATCTTCCAATAACTTTGCTATTTTGTTCATTTCCTACTCTTGCATTGAAATCTCCCATTAGAAATATCTCTTTGTTCTTAGTAATTTTTTCTATTAGTTCTCTCAGATCCTCACAAAATTCATCCTTCAAGGTATCGGCGGTGTCATTAGTCGGGGCATATATTCCCAAAATACATATTTCTCTCCCATACATTTTCTGTTCCAGTGAGATCATTCTTTCATTAATAAATTGCCAGTTTTTGATGTTGTGTCTCAATTTCTTTTTAACAGCAATAGAAACTCCTGCTCTTGCTCTTTCACTGTTATCGACTCCACTCCAAAAATGGTAGTATTCTCCCATTATTTCCTCTCCACATCCCTTTTTCTTTGTCTCTGATAACACGATGATGTCTAACTTGAATTTTTGCAGTTCATCCGGAAGAAAGTTTCTTTTTGTTGAAAGGCCTTGAATATTCCAGCATCCCAAAATCATAATCCTTTTCCGTTTGCTGAGTCGTGTCCGAAAGTGCAGTCCATTTTCATTTTCGCTTGTAGGTCGTTTAGCATTTGTGTATTTTTTACACTGAACGAGGAGCTAGCCCGTTGCAGCAACCCCCAACCTGGAGGGCCGGGGTATCTCTCTTAGTCTGGCCCCAACCCTTTGACCTGTCCGGCTTGGGAGGCCCTACTAGTAGTTAAGCTACTGCCGACTTAGCTCTCCGGGTCATCGGGACACGCAAGACCCCCCACTGCGACAAGATGGAGATTCATTTATTTAATCAGTAAATTACTGATTTACTAGTCCACTCTTTTCTTTTTTTGTTTCATTGCAATCCTACTGGAATTTTTGTTTTCCCAGTGCTTATGTCACACCAAACTGACTCAACATTGCACTGACCATCAAAGTCAACTAGATGCACTGCCTTAGATTTTGTGTACTTCTTAACTAAAGCATAACTCCCTTTTCCTCTTGTCCTTTCTGTACATATTCTACTACCCGTATTCAAATTGTTCTTCCATTATGTTCAAGTGACACCATGTCTCCAATATCTCTACAATGTCTATATTTGATGACTTAACCAATACTTCAAATTAATCAAATTTATTCACTATGCTCCTAGTTTTAGTATAGGCTTATACACTAATACACCTGTTATTATTCTTAATAAAAACAGGTGCATTAGTGTGACCGTTTCTACTAAGGTGCATATACCTGTTTTTACCCTAACAGAGCCCATGAGGTGTGCTTAGCAGGCCTTGAAATCCCCGATGTCTTGCTTTCCAGACCACTGCATGTTCCAATTGCAGTACTGGAAGAATCACTTACACCACCTAAGGCTTCTATTAGTCTATGTATACATTCAGGCTAACAGTTTTCTGACCCATCTAACATGACACTGCCTTGATAGTCTCATGTTAACAAGCACAGACAAAAATTCTACCCATGAGCCTTGCAAAGGCTCTTCAGTGTCAAATTGATTAACAAGACTCTCATCGTGTCCTCCCTCCTATGGTATCTGTGTAGAATTTCAGACATTTTCAAATTTAATTCCAACTTACAGTTTTTTGTCAACATTGTCTGGTACCTAGTGTTAGCATTAGTAGAGGCATATGATGCAAGAAAGCAAGCTTATACAGCATTGGCCAAAAAAAAAAAGCTTTCCCATTTCACCCATCCATTTGGTCTAAAACTTTGTTTTTCCTTGAATTTATTTAAGCTATCAATTTCCACAACAACAGATGTAAGTTTGTTCCAGCAATCAACTACCTGCTGGCTACAGATCAAAATGGACATTAATTCTCCATGTTCATAAAAGGGATCAAAGAGGTAAATATATTAAGTAATTACAGACCTTTAAAAATAATGGCCTGAGAACATAAGGGGAAAAAAAAGCACATTGCATTTTCTTAAACAGAAGAAAGATGCAAGTTGAGTGAAAATTGCCCACAAGTTTTGACAAAACTTTATAGCTCTCAGATGTTGTGTGCTATGGTAAGAAGACTGCAAATCTACAGTAAATGAGGAAGTAATGTTTCACTCATAGTCCACAAAAATCATATTGGATCAACAAAAGAATTTGGTGTGCCTCAAAACACAATGTGGAGTGTTTCTTAAGCATTTGCATCTAAAACATGAGTTGCTGATGGTAAAAGCTGTTATGGCTGATGACAAGATTAAACATCAGGCATTCCATGTGGACATTTACTAAGATGGCAGAAGGTGAAGAGCTGCTCTTAAAAACGTTTTTTGTTTAGTGACTACATCACAGGCAAAGTGAACACAACACTGAGAATATATGGAAGTGAAAAAAACCTAATATGGTTTTTAACATGTCTGAGACAGTCCCAGAGTTAATATATTTTGTGCTGCAAGTTGTAAAAAAGTGTATGACCTGTCCTTCTCACAGAAAGAACTAGGGATGACTAGACTAGCCACCAACAACTGATACCCTATGGACAGAAGCTTCTGGTATACTGAGAAACATTGCCCAGTGGCTGAGTTATTGCCCATCAAAATTATTTTGTAAGTCAAAATGCTGCTCAACAGAATTTCATTAAAATAATTTTTATGCATAAAATATATTTAACATTTAAATTCTCAGAAATGTAGAGAAATTAATTATAATGCATCCCCCCCTCCATATGTTTACAAGAATTTAATTAATGATATTTTCTTCAATGGTTTTTTTTTTTTTTTTTTTCGGTTTTAATTTTAATGTGATTTTTTCCTCAAATTTGCATCCTGAGGAGTTGCCTAGTTTGCCTATGAATGGGCCACTCCTGGAAAGAACAACACTGGTCATGTGTATGGAGATTTGCTGGAAACTTATCTGAGCTCATAAATTGCACAAGGAAATTCCAACGACATGCTCTTCCACAAGGTGGTGTAACCTCTTCACTTCCATAAAGACATTTGAAGCTGTTTGGATATCCAGTTTCCAGGCCAGTGGGTAGGGTGTGCAGGTCCACTTCTGTGGCCTTTTCATTGACCAAACCTCATACCATTGGACTTTTTTTTTTTTTGGAAGTTACATTAAGGACCAGACACCACAGGTCTTCTCTTGCCGGCTGATGTTAACAACTTGAAGTGTCACTGCAGCGATTGACATCCGATTGATGCTCTGTAACATGGATGTTACTAGTTTGCACTAGCCATTTTAGAGTGCATCTGGAAAAAGGTTGTTACCATCAGGATGTGAGCTGCATTCTTACTGGAAGTGAAATAGAAATGCATAACTGTTACTTCCACTGCAACTGTGATGGTTTTGTACTAATTTTATCCCAGTAGAATGTTTCTTATTAATAATAATAATAAATTATTATTAATATAATAATAAAAGCAAAACATAATAAAAAGTTATAAGGCACCAAATGTGTGAAACTAATTCTGGGTTATCTAGTTATGACATTTTACGTTCATCAAATTCATATCCCCAAATATTAATGAAGTTTGTACAATAATTTTTCAGGTAAGTATATTATATGAGATTAATTGCCTTCAGGAAATGACTATGTAATTGGAAAAACAGAAAATCATATGTACTGGAAATCACAACCCTGAACAATTTTTATAATTTCTCTGACTCTAATTTATAAGATAGATTTAACAGCTACAAATAGAAATAATAAACTTGGTAATATGCATTTTTTCAAAGCTGCACTTTCATGTGCTGAAGAATGTTTATCATCAAAATTAAATTTTGATCTATGCTTCAGTTATATAATAGAAGTGTAGATATTCTCTCGATAAACAGGATTTTGTATGTTTGTTTATATTGAATAAATGTATACAACCAGTGATATTTTACTGCTGATATAATTAAGGTATAATAATAAAAGAAAAAATAATTGAAATTTGGAGTGGAAGCACATTATTTTATGCTGCAACAAAATTGTGTGTGAACTTACATGTATAGCATGTAATTTCTGAAATAGACAAAGGAACTCATACATATCATATCAAGTTTTCTTTCCATTCAAATGATATGCAGTTTGGAAGACCTTAGCAACAACTCTTTTTTTTTTTTTTTTTTTCTGTTCCAAAAGAACTAGGCTACGAGGTGTTAATGCATTGCCCTACCCGAAATATTTGGACATTTCTTCAATGTGTGTATGGTGCTAGCTAGATATATGCAAAACAAGAACAAGTTAAAAGTGTGTGCAATATCAGATATCACAGTAGAAAGACAGTTGCGGTGTTTCAAACAGACTTGATATTCAGATGCCATTTTATAAATTGCCATTGTAACAGTCACACATTTCATCCCAAGGAAAAAAAAAAAAAGTCAAGTGCAGCCATTATCAACCCACTGCAGGGTGGAAGCCTCCTCAACAATTCATGCTGAGGGAAATGGACCATAATCTGCCACGCTGGTCCAGTGCGGGTTGGCAGATCGACCGTATTCAGCATTCAGGGGCTTGAACCCCGGTCTACTCAAAGAGCGTGTGCTACTGCACTCCCGCTCCTGCCCACTCGGCTACGGAGGCCGTTTTCATCCCATCCCAAGGAGGTCAGCCATAACTGATGTGGTGAAAGCATAGAAAAAGCGAGCTATGTAAGTGTATGCAGCAAGTAAGCTAAAGCAAAAGGAATAAAAGCTTATTAGTATTGTCGAGCCCTGATATAAAAAAAAAAAAAATGTGAAGGTGAAATGTGTGACATCCTTAGAAAACATTACATGTAACATTTTCCAAGATTTCCTCAGAAGTATCAACATCCCCAGATTTCTGCAGGAGTATAAGTGTGTCTACTGCCCATAGGAAACTGCATACCATGGATTTTCATGGCAAAGCTATGTTTGCTAACTTCACATTACATATATGAATGTCAGATGCCCTTTGGTGTCCCAGCCCATGTTTTTTGCACCATGGAACAGAATAAAAAACCAGTGGAGCAACAAGTTATGTTACATAGCCCTCATGGGTAGCACAGTTGGTAGGATTGCCATCCTCCACACACTAGGTGGAAAAAGACTAGTTTGAGCCCCTCTGATGATGGAATTTTTATGGGCCTTTATCACAACGTGACTGAGTTAGTCAGTGTCAGGAGAGGGCAGCATTGTTTTTCTCTCCCAGAAACTCATGTTTTTCTTCCAGCAAAACAGAAAATCAACTTCAGAATACAATTTACAGACAATATACATGGAGCAATATGGCCTTAGTCACTAATGCTCCTAAAACCCTACTACAACATGTTGCATAGTCCGGTATGAAAAATGGGCCATTTCTAGTGGTTCATAATTGGCGCCATTGATTGTAGTGTGGGAAATCATTATTATCGAGCCATCATACATTCGCAACTTGTACAACTTCATGGTACCCATGAGCTTTGCTGAGAGTAGTCTCCATGTTCCAGCTTGATAATGCTCCATCCTGTAAGGCAAACAGTTTTACTTTGAGAAAAATGAAGTTGAATAATCCACATTGTCCATGTGTGCCCAGTCAATTGTTATTGGGTTTTAGGCACAGCAACTTAGGCTGTATTCTGCCATATATATATATATATATATATTGTGTGTGTTCTGTGGTTGTTGTTTTTTTGTTTTCTGGACAAAAAACCTGAATTTCTGGAAGCAGGCGAAATCCTAGTGAATTTGGAGCATTTCAAAATTTTCTTCATGAATATGTAAGTTTCGGGTTTTCAGGTGCCCCCTTGAATGTTGGTGCCCGGGTGCAGTGTACCCTTGGGATGGCCCGCTCCTGTCCGGAAGAACAAAAAAAAAACATGCCGCCTCTGCCTGAGGTTGACTTAGTCAACCTCAGGCAGAGGCGGCATGAGGTTGACTTAGTCATTGTGAAAAAGACCCATAGAAGTTGCTTGCATCATTGACAGGATTGAAATTCAGGTGTTTTCCAACAGGTGTGGAGAGGACAGTGATTATATCAACTTAGTCCACAACTGATTCTGATCAAATACCTTTGGTTTAAAGTGGAATGTTGCTCGTCTACAGTGTTCCACAACCAATCAATGCTGTCATTGGGCTGTAGATGGGAATACCTTGATTTGAAAGATAAAATTCATGAAAAAGGCCCATAAAAAATTCCTTACATCATCGGGATTCAAATTCAGGTCTTTTCCAGCCAGTGTGGTGAGGGTAACGATTCTACCACTTATGCTACTTGAGAGCATGTTAGCTGGTAGTTGCATGTGTTGCCTTCTGGAAAGTCAGGTTTCTTTCCAAGAAATGAACAATTACATACATGACACTCACCTCGTAGCTAGTTTTGGCACTTAAAATACATCAGACCTCTCCTGTCACTGAACAAAAAAACCTGAATTTTCATTTGCAAAACCGTGCAACCCTCTTCAAGGCTAATAAGGTCTAAAAATAGCCCAAAGTCTTAAAACTCAAGTTGAAGGCTTTTACCACACAATGTGGAAGGCCAAAAAAATTCTCCAAAGAATACCTCTGCCAGTCCTATGCTATTGAAAGAACGTTTATCAGGAGCTAATGGGATGTGAAGGTTCTCAACTTACAAAGCTCTATGAGAAAGTTCCAGGATTTCATCCTTATACACCACAACAATCACATTTCTTCACTATAATTGAACCCATTGTGGGTAGCACAGTTGGTAGAATCGTAGATCCTCCTCACATCAGATGGAAAGACCCAAGTTGGAGTTCCATCAATGACAGGAGGAATTTTTGTGAGCCTTTTTCACAATGTGGCTGAGTAGGTCAGGTGAGAGTGGCATGGTTTTTCATCCAGCAAACAAAGTTGACCTCAGAACACAAGCAATATATTCAGAACAATATGTCTTAGTCGCTGAGCCCCTAAAACCCTGCAACTATAAATTGAGCATGGACTCATGAACAATGCATGTAATTATTGGTCTTTATTATTATTATTAGCCATATGGTCAAGAAAGCCTGAGGCTTATGCTGAACCAGCCAAAATTTCCATTACCCTGAGAGAGAGAGAGAGAGAGAGAGAGAGAGAAGGGAATCACCAAGAAAGAAGAATGATGATATCTAGCTCAGGACCCTGGGTGTGCCAAGCCCATACCCACCAGATGTGAGTGCCTGGAAGGCATATTTTCATATACAGTATTGTGCATGCTGTTATAGATATGTATCTTAGAATTATTTGCCTTTGGTATGCAATGATTATAATCTCTGTCCTTCCCCACCATCTGGGAAACTTGAAAATCACTTCTCGATGGAACTTTTATCGGCTTTTTTCTCATTATCTCCAAATCAGATTGTCATGTGCGAGGATTGCATAATTTTTGATCCTGGAATGGCGAGGGTGGCATGGCTCTTTCTCCTGGAAGCTTAGGTTTATCATCCAGCAAACGGAAAATCAACCTCAGAACACAAGCAATTTACAGACAATATGCTAGGAGCAATATGTCCTTAGTCACTGATGCTCCAAAAACCCGACAACTATAAATTGAGTGTTGACTCATGAACAATGCATCTAATTATTGCTCTTAGATCCAATGGAGGCATATTTTCATATATTGTGCATGATGCTATTTTAGATATGTATCTTAAAATTATCTGCTTTTGCAGGTGTGCAATGGTCAGTGGCATAGCTACCATGTAGGCAGGCAAGGCAATTGCCTTTGGGCCTGGACCCTTTAGGTGCCCAGCATCTTTGGCTGTCTCCTGTTTTTGCAATTTTCATTAATTAAGTATGGGCGCAAACATGTTCTTTGCCCCTGGGTCCGAAAAAGGGTAGCTATGCTACTGCCAATGGTAATAATCTCTGTCCTTCTCCACCATCTGGAAAACTTGAAAATCACGTCTCGATGGAAAGTACTTTTATGGGCGTTTTTCTCATTATGGCCAAATCAGGTTGTCGCATGCGAGGATTGCTGATTTTTGATCCTAGAAAACCCCCAGAAAAGACATTGCCATGGAATGCACGGTTTTCACAGACATACCATGCTTCTCATGGCCAGAATTACCTCGGTGCAAATTCAAAGGCACTTTACCCTTAAAATTCTCCAAAATTCTTAAAATGGAAATAGCCAAACTTCAGTAGTTGCCAATTAGATAATTTTAATTTTAAAATATAGGAATCCAGAATCCGATTCTAGTGCATTACAGACCCAGAGCGTTTAAAGAAAGTTTGTAAATGAAAAGGAAATTTCAGGAATTCGTTAGCATTTCTGATATTGTTTAAGTAGTTTAATTTTACTGAGATGCTCTTCATTTTTTGCTTAACAAATCTGCGTTTAACTTAAATATTCATGAATCTGTAACCCACACACGGCAACATGTTTAAATCTCATATCGGACTCATAATCACTTAACTGACGACAATCTTCTGAAATTTAATTGTTGTTCAGCCAAATATATTTCGAATATTACACGAGTTTTGAAAAGATTCTCAAAATTGCCACAATACCATCGGGTATATTTTAGTATTCGTAGACTAGATTCTCTTCATCTGAAGCCTCACTGTATCAAACATATTAAGATGTGTTTCATTAATCTAATTTTTTAAAAGAAATTCGAAATCATTTTGACTTCTTTGTTTTGAAGTTCTCCTGGTTTATGGAGTTACCTTGATTGTCCTTGTTTATGACGTTATCTTGTCTATCCTTGTTTTATGACGTTCTCTTGACTATCCTTCGTGGTTTATGAAGTTATCTTGACTGTCCTAGTTTGGAAGTTATCTTTAAAACTCTTGTTCCAATATTAACTTGCAATACGAAAATTAGATTAATCAGGATAGTCAATATAGCTCCATAAACCAAGACAACTTAAAAACCAGGAAGTGAAGAAAACTTCAAAATTTATAGAAATGCTTTCAAATTTCTTTTTAAAAATTAGATGACGAAGGACATCCTAATATGTTTGATATAATGTAGTGAGCCCTCGGTTTCTAAACCCCATCACTTGCAATCATTACTACTAAACGTAATAGTTATTTGTACTTCTTATAGTAGAAATATGTTACTGCTATAATTATAACAATGATGACTATTTTTATTCCATTTATGTGGATAGAACTTTAGTTAACTTTACACCGTAAAAAGTTTTATTTATATTTTAGGCTATCTAAAATATAAATACAATTTTATATAGTTGCGATATTATATAGTTGAATTTGCTAAATTAGTGTAACGGCAATTAAGGCCATAATATACTGTATAACGCCTGTTTTTTCTGAAATACACACCATATATTGTATACTAAAGAACTATCAGTGTAAATACACAATACTTTATTCGTAATAGTAAACTATAGTAGTAGTAGTGTGAACGGCATCGATTTAATTGTACCTCATAATTGTGACTACCTTCACAACGAGTTACCATGTATTGCACTACCTCGAATAAGTAACGCTTCACCAATGGAGAAGGCTATTATTACTTGTTCTCAATGGATACACTACCCAGACCGCACCATTTCAAACTGGATTGGCATGATTGTAAAGACAACACTGATGATAGGACAACAAGCTTGTTGGCCTATCATCGGTGTCGTCTTCTCCATTGGTGAAGCGTTACTTATTCGAGGTAGTACAATATATGGCAACTCGTGAAGGTAGTCACATTGAGATACAATTAAATCGATGCCGTTCACACTACTACTGTAGTTTACGATAACGAACACACAAAGTATTGTGTATTTACACTGATAGTTCTTTGGTAAATTGCAAGTTCGTAATATATTATGCCTTGTGTATTTATTTTTATTGGTAATATTATTATGTTCATATGAACAAATGTTCAAATATATGGAATGTGAAACGCCGGAGTCACCCCGAACAAATTAAATTATGACTCTTGTTAACTAATTTGGTTCAAGGAAAAAAACTAGAAGCCTTCTAACCATTCACAAAATTGAAAACTTTCACCTTCCCGCTTAGTAGACATGTTTATGCGTACCTGTCTAAATAAAAAGGTATCTTCTAGCTTTGGAAGAACTATCATAAAATTCAGAAGTATGAACAATTCGGTTATCAGTGATACACTGCAAACAAATAGTACCATTTCCATGCTTTAATTAATTGTGTTTTATCCAAACTCTGAAATTACCAAATTCTTATATGGACATTTTAAACTGTTAGTTGGTTATTTTATTATGTGAAACATATTAATAGAAATATCGTAAACTACATTTCAGTTTGTAGTTAAACATAAGTGATTAAATGGCCATTGTGCCTAGCTGTATCCATAGGAAAGAAACATAACACAGACATGGAGGGGGGCAGCTTCAGAAAACATAGTACTATTAAAAGTTATCTTAAATTAAAATCCGCCTAAATCGACATCGAACCCGCCACCAAAATCAGTACCCATGTCAGTATCAAAGCCACCTCCAAAATCATTGTCAAATCCACCAGAAACAATAGCGTCATTATCAATTGTTTGCTCTGTGTTGTTAATAGTATTGTGAGTGGTCATATCGATGTCATTGTTAACCACTGTGCGATCCATGTCATAATTGTTGATATAAATATTTGTATCATGATAACCTCCCCAGCTATGACCCCCACCCCAACCATGTCCCCATCCCCAACCACAACCCCATCCAGAATTGAGAGCCCCGCCCACCAACATTCCCATAGCAAAATCTCCATCATTCCTTCGGTCTTGGACGACTAGAGTTGTGTTATTTGCTGGCAACTGGCGCTGCTGTTGCTGTGTTGTGGGATAGAAGCTGGAGTAGGCTGGTTGTAAAGGACCTCCTGATGACGGATACTGACCAGGAATGGGAGCTGAAATAAATGAAAGTAATTTACTAGAATGCACTTCAGACGCTATAGAATAAAACTACATTTAGAGAAGGGAAAATATTAATAGCGCTAGTTAAGGATTATTTTTCATGTAAGCTAACTATACTACATGGCCACTTCATTAGGATCATAGAAGGTTTGGATCATAAGCAACAATTTCTGCAAAAATATGTAAATCGAAGAGGTCACATGGTACTGACTAATTCCTTCCCAAAATAAGTTCACCTATAACAGATATTTCAAAGAGAACAGACATTACAGACTTCCAAAGAAATCTGTGAGATACTGTTTCACGTTTAGCAGGTTGTACAGCAAAGAGGACAGCTACACTTTTTCAGTGTTCAATGATACTAGTAGTTATAATCACTGTACTCTCCACACTGTGTGGAAGAGGTCCGAGTTCATATCCCGTTAATAACGTGAGGAATGTTTATGGGCTTTTTTCACTCCACAGCCGAGTTAATTGGTCTCAGGCGAGGATCTAAGGTTTTTTGTTTGTTTTTTTCACCCAGAAACTCCGGTGTTTCACCCAGGAAAACAAACAAACCAACCATAGAACAAATGAATTTTATAAACATAATATACACAAGTAGATGAGGTAATTCTTTTGAAGTCATGATCTCACATCTGATAAGTATGGGCTTGGCACACCCAAGGTCCCGACCTGGATATCATTATTCTTTTCTTTCTTGGTGATTCCCTTCTACTCTGACTCTTGCTCCCTCTCTCCTTCTCTTTCTGAGTAACTCTGAGTAGCTGACAAACTGAATGAGTATTTTGCATCTACATTCACATATGAAAAATTCTGTAAGGAAGGGGAGGACAGAAGCTTACTAAACTATAACAGGGAACTAAATGATTTTGTAATAACAGAGAGCAAAGTGGAGGAGAAATTATTGAAGTTAAACATAAAAAAGGCACCTGGACAGATGGAATCTATCCATTTATATTGAAGGAGGCAGCAAGGGAAGTAAGCACACCCTTAGCCATAATTATGAGAGCATCCTTAGATTCAGGGGAGGTCCCCATAGACTGGAGTACAGGCTGCTGGAAGGGGCATAATAGTATGGTTCGTGGCATACCTTTCATCTCCTGATTCTACCGGAGGGCATTGAACATCAGAGCATATCTGAATATCGTTTCATGATCAAGCACACCTGCAATTCTGCATGTTTACCGCAATAGGGGAAACACTTTCAAAATGAAAATGCCACTACTGCCAAAGATGCAAAATAGTGGTTTGAGGAACAACAGTCTGACCAACTCAATTGACAGCTCTAAGTACCATTGAACGAAGGCGGGACGAACCTGAAAGGCGTGTTCTTCAGCACATTCTACACGATCCACATTAATCCTGGAATTGAGGACAGTTTTTATACGTGAATGGTCCAATGTTCGTGCTGTCAAGTTTCGATACCTTGTTGACTTCATGCCGCGTTGTATCGGAACAGTAATTCGGGCCAACGGCAGTCTGACACGCTACTAGCCTATCATAATATAATGGCCATAATGTAAAATTTTAGGTTTTAGCAATGAATGGTAGCATGATATGTTATTGTAATGTGTGGCAGACCTCAGAAATAAAATTTTACTGAACGATTTATCCGGATGATTACCTTATTTTAATTTCGGCAGAACTCATCTGTTAAAAGTTTTTATATTCCACTACCATCAAATGGCAAGTGTAGTTGACAATTTCATTGTTTACAGAATCGATAATGCAACGCTCAGTAACAATGGAACGTAGCCGTTTTTTATTTATTTATTTATTATATATGAATGAATTAAGAATTCCAAAGTGCCTATGAACGACTACTCATGCTATTTCAGGATCATAGTCAGTCCTAATTCTTTTAACAATCTGCATTTAAGTTAAGACAGTAAAATAGAATGATACTTTATAGTGTTGCAAAATGTAAAAGTTTCCTGAATAAAGCGATTGAGTAGTTGTTTTTTTCCCTCCCCTTCCCATGCATTTTTAAATTACGTTTTAGTATCGTTTTATTTTAATATATAGGTTGTAATAGTTTCTTACAAAGAACTGTAATACTGTATGTAAGTCTTATTATTATTATTTTTTTTCTCTTAAACGTATATGGTCTTTTGAACGAAAAGTTTAAGCTTCTTGGCAAGAACTTTATACAGGGATCTTCGCATTTAGGAACATTTGGTCTTAGAGTAGGAATGTTTAACCCTTACAGTAGGAATGTTTAACCCTTACAGTAGGAATGTTTGTGCGAAAAGTGTCAGTTCTATTTACAAAGGGTAAAATGTGTAAAGTCGATTATACCTTAACTTTTCTCCCCAGTGTACATAATTTCCGCAGAAACAGCATTTACACCAGTTTTTCCTTGAAACAGCTGACGAGTTCTGGCCGCCTGTATTACTAAATATTCATTTTTATCTCACGCCTTCTAATCTTCCTCCTTTATTCCGAATGGTATTATCTTAGGTATTTATATGACATTCCAAATAAGAATCATATCTTGATATTCCAAATCAATATCATATCTTAATATTCTTGATATTCCAAATAAATATCATATCTTAATATTCTTGATATTCCAAATCAATATAATATCTTAATATTCTTGATATTCCAAACAATATAAAGAGTTACTATTTTTTGTTTTTTAGTTCCAGGTAATTGTGGAGGAGCCTCTGTTGAACCCAAAGTGGAGTAATACTGTTGATAGCTATGCTACTCCGATGGTTGGAGGGATGGCCTCATCCATCTCAACATAATTGTCCTCTTCCTGCTTTTGGAGGAATAGTATCTGGTTCCACTAGTCACCATTCCTTTAATAACCCTGCAAACGACTAATTAAATACTCTAGAGAAGAGTACATGTTGAATACAAGTGACATCAGCAGAAATGTCGTGTGATAAATAGAAACAGTACCACGTTTAACGCATCAGAAAAACCTTGCCATGCCATGTGGAAAGCTTGTATCCAGAGGAGGGCTCTACACCTTAGATAGGCCAAAATACGCAATTTTAGACCACAAGGATCCCCTTGAGATATTTGCTTCTCCCCTACAAAGTAAATGTGACCAAATCAGTGGTCTCCTGCCATAGTTTGTTCTCCACCTTTTACACCAGAGTTTTTCCTTGAAATCATTCTTTACGATGACAGTTCATTCAAGAAATAGTTATTCTCGTGCTATAAGTAGATATAAATCACCTCTAATTGCATTCTGCCGGTGGCAGTAGTAGTAGTGGCATGTGATGCAAGAAAGCAAGTGTATGAGCTTATGCAGCATCAGTCAAAAAAAAAAAAAAATACAAAACAATTCCCTCTAAATGTTTGTCCAGTTCCTCCTTAAATTTATTTAACCTATCAACTTCCACAACGACAGATGGAAGTTTGTTCCAGCAATTAACCACCCGTTGGCTAAAGGCAAATTTCCGCACATCTATTCTACATCTGTCTTTCCTCAATATGAATTTATGCCCCCTTAGGTTCGTAATCTGAACAAGTGGAAGAATCCCATCAGAATTCAGCATGCTCAACCCATTCAAGGCCTTATACACCTCAAACAGATCACCTCAGTATCTGCAATGATTCGCATACTGTAGTGTTTTATGGAACTGTCTCCAAATGAATATCAAGTTTCTCGATATATTATGTTATTATACCATCTCATCTTGAAAATTCCTCCTTTAAATCTTGCAACAACTCTTCACCATAAAGAATCTTCCAAATAATAATAACTTGCCATTTTTCAGACTAGTTGATTGGTGTGCGAATTAAACTCCTTGTCTGGTAAGGCATATCATCAGTATATTATATCTAAAAAAAAACCTATTATATTTAGGCCACCCGAATGCATCTGCCGTGCTGTATCTTATGTCTGTTAATTGCGTGTGTTCTATGGTCGATGTCTGTTTGCTGGACGAAAAACCCGTTTCTGGAGGGAAAACCTTGCTATCTACGCCTGAGACCGACTAACTCAGCCACGGAGTGAAAAAAAGCCCATTAAAGTTCCTCGCGTCATTGACGGGATTTGAACCCGGGCCTTTTCCACCCGGTGTGTGGAGGACGGTGACGATATCACTCTGCGCGCAGACAGTATATTACATCTGTAATGGTGTCTATTCCCAGTCGGTTTGCCTCCTTGCTTGGCAAAAAAAAAAAAAACACCTGGGTTTCCATAAATCAAATCATTCATTCTCCGCCAAACAAAAAGACTAACTAGCTTTACCATGTTGTGAAACAAGCTGATAAAAACTCCTCCCGCAGAGACGTTATTCGAACCTAGACTTTTTTTCTTTTTTTTCACACGTGTGGAAGGACGGCGATTGTAACCGTTGTTCTAGCTACCAGGGCCATTCTCCAGGCGAAGTAGCCAAACGGGCTTCTCTACGAGGGATATCCATGAAATGACGCAAGTTTATAGCTGTTGCCTTTTATAGGTTTCGCTGATTTGCACGTTGCAATGCAGTTTCGATTGGATATTCAGAATTTGCACATAAAATTACATACAACAGCTTATTTTCACTCTGTGTAAGTGAAAATAAGCTGTTGTATGTCTGTGGATAAACAACTTATTTTCGGTTAAAACACAGTACTGTACTGTAATTTACATCAAAAGTGATGTGGCTGATAAGAACCAAAATATGAGAAACTTACGTTGCGTAGTAACAGGTACTGTTGTTACTAAATGAGACGGTGAAGGAGAATTAGGCATAGGTGGCGCTGTTGCTGTAGTGTAGTTCACCTGGCCCTGAGGGACTTGTGGAGGTTGAGGTGGCGGTGGTAACTGTCATTAAAAATCAGAAAAGTGTTAATTATGATATCCATCATAATATCTACTAGTTTCCTTATATCTGATTAGTTTACAGGATCTCCCGTTATGATGCCATTCAAAAATACATAAAAGAAACTACAGATAATCGCTGTGTAGCTTGCAAGGGTTTTGCAATTACTGTAGTAAAATTAAAATTTATTCTTTCAATAGAAGAATGTAGAATGTAGTTTTCAGTAGCCAGATTCTGCGGAAATTGTTAAAAAAATAAAATAATAAAATAAAATAAATAAATAAGGGGAAAAATTAATAAAAGCCTACATTAAGGAGAAAATTTAACGCATACTGAGTGAGAGTATACGCTATTTGCTCTATTAAGAAAAAAAAACAGGGTATGTGGTGATATACGCGATATACGCCATACACCCCCCTTTTATTTACTATATATAACTTAAAAAAGGGTATAAAAAAGCAAAACATTTGAAAACGTGGAAATAGTTAAACAAAACGCAATGAAGCAGCTTTTGGTAATTTCGAAAACTGTTTCAGAGTTGTAGTAGTAGTGGCATGTGATGCAATAAAGCAAGCGAATGAGCTTATGCAGCATCAGCCAAAAAAAAAAAAAAAAAAATAGATAAAAAATAACACCATTCCCTCCAAATGCCTGTCCAGTTCCTCCTTAAATTTATTTAACCTATCAACTTCCACAACGACAGATGGAAGTTTGTTCTAGCAATTAACCACCCACTGGCTAAAGGCAAATTTCCGCACATTTATTCTTGTGGGTTGGTCACTCACACACTAGTCAGACTTTTGTGGATTTATTGGATTATTATTATTATATATATATATATATATATTTTTTTTTTTTGGTTTTTTTAGGAGCGTTAGCAACTAAGGCCATATTGCTCCGGGGATATGCGGTCGTCATTCCCTGACCTTTCGCATCCTCCGTATTTGGTGGTCACGGGCTCGAACCTCGGTCTAATCAAGAAGCGTGTACTACGCACTGCTGCTCCTGCCCACCTGGCTACGAAGGCGCTTGTTTATTGGATGATTGTTTTCTGCAGCAGCATGTTCGAGAGGCAACCAGAGAGAGTAATACTCTTCATCTGGTTATCAGCAGTGATCATTCGTGTATTAAGAATTTGCAGATAAAGGAACCACTAGGTTGCAGTGATCACAGTGTACTGATGTGAGATTTACTTAAAAATTTAATTACCATCAGGGGTAAAGGAAAGGGTTTTTGCTTCCGTAAAGGTGAGTACAGTTGTCTCAGACAGTTTTTAAATTCTGTACAGTGGGATCAACTGACGATGTTACCAACAGTAAATTCCAAGTGGGAAGCATTCAAGGAATTAATCGTGGATGCTACTAAAAGTTTCATACCTATTAAGAAATATTGTTCAAGGTTTAGGCCTAAATGGATGACAAATGAACTAACGAGACTCGTAACAGAGAAGAAAAATGCATGGGATGCATATAAATTATCAAGTGACTCAGAAGCCTGTGGCAGATATAAGCTAGTCTGTAATCAGGTCACAAAGGAGATTAGGCAGGCGAAGGAAGATTACGAGAAATCCTTGGCAAAAGATGCTGAGAAAAACAACAAGCATTTCTTTACTTATATAAACCCTAAAAGGAAGGGGAAGAATCTGATTGGTCCACTTGACATCGATGGTTCGACTGTTGATGATCCTGCTCAGATAGTAAACAAACTGAATGAGTATTTTGCATCTACATTCACACATGAGGAATTATTAAGGTTTGAAAATGGCAGAAGGTTATCAAATTGTAGCAGAGTGCTTAATGATTTTATAATAACTGAGAGCAAAGTGGAGGAGAAATTGTTGAAGTTAAACATAAGAAAAGCACCTGGGGTGGATGGGATCTATCCAGTTATATTAAAGGAGGCGGCAAAGCAACTAAGTAAACCCTTAGCTATAATTATGAGAGCATCCTTGAACTCAGGGTAGGTTCCCACGGACTGGAGATGTGAAAATGTATTCCAAATTCACAAAGGGGGATCGAAGGGTGACACGAGTAATTACAGACCAGTTAGTTTAACTTCTGTTCCGGGTAAAATAATGGAGTCACTGGTTAAAGATGCATTGCAGGATCATCTAGACAAGACTGCAGCAATAATTCGTACACAGCATGGGTTTGTTAAGGGAAAGTCTTGTCTGACAAATTTGATTGGTTATTATGATGTGGTTGCAAAGGAACTGGATGCAAAAAATATTTTTGATACATATATTTGGATTTCAGGAAAGCTTTTGACACTGTTGGGAATGGAAGACTATTGTACATCTTAGTAGCCTGCAAAGATTCTTCCCATCAAATGCAGCGAAAATATTTAACTCACTACACATAGATGCCGAAAAACTCTGTGAGGATGCAGCATACCGGAAAGAGATCTTCCAGAATTCGTACAGACTTACCGAAATATGAATCGGCTGCAAAGTACCAAAGAATTGAGAGTAAAAGAGAAACTTTCTATTTTAAGAACAATAATAATTTGTTGACCAGAAAAATATACCTTCTGTAACAGATATGTAAGTTATATGTGGAATTATTAGTGAATTGTAAATATATGAGTTGTATAATGTATGTACAGAATCATTAATGTGTAAATACTGTATATATTAAACATAAAATGTGTATATAATATTTCGGGACGAGACTACGTGTTCAGTATATGTAACCCACTGCACGTAGTATCTCGTACCCTGATATGTACTTAGCACCCTCCTGGCACTTTGCCGTCCCGGGGCGTTTCCTTATGGAAATAAACAGATAATAATAATAATAATAAAAAATTGGAGCAGAATGGTATTAAGGGTAAGTTGCTACAATGGATAAAAGGATGGTTAAGTGGGAGAAAACAGAGGGTGGTAATCAATGGGTGCTTCTCTTCTTGTTTTGTTTTGTTTTGTTTATTTATCAATGATATTGATGAAGGTATATCAGGCTTAGTGTCTAAGTTTGTAGATGATACAAAGGTTGGCAGGGTTTTTAATGACAGTAATGGCAGTGTGCTACTGCAACAGGATCTAGATAATTTGGGCAGATGGGCTAAGAAGTGGCAACTGAAGTTTAAGCTTGACAAATGAAAAGTACTCATATGGGTAGAAGTAACCCCAGGGTAAAGTATCAACTGTGTGGTAGTACACTTAAGGTGGTAGAAAATGAAAAAGACCTGGGAGCAATCGTGCAGTCAGATATGAAGTTTTCTGAGCAATTCAGACAGGCAGCCAGGGCAGGTCATGGGGTTTCGTCAATGATATATAGGAATTTTGCTAGCAGGGAAAAGGAAGTGATTGTCCCTCTGTATAAGGCAATGGTCAGGCCACGCCTTGAGTACTGCGTACAGGTCTGGTGGCCTCATTTTAGGAAGGATGTCGATTTGCTTGAGCGTGTACAGAGAAGGGCAACAAGATTGGTGAGGGGAATGAAGGGATCCTCTTACCAAGAGAGGCTTAAGTTCTGCAAATTGCAGTGGCTGGAGACTAGGCTCCTGCGCGGTGATCTGATTGAGGTGTATAAGGCCTTGAATGGGTTGAGCACGCTGAATTCTGATGGGATCCTTCCACTTGTTCAGATTACGAACTAAGGGGGCATAAATTCAAATTAAGAAAAGACAGATGTAGAATAGATGTGCGAAAATTGCCTTTAGCCAGCGGCTGGAACAAACTTCCATCTGTCGTTGTGGAAGTTGATAGGTTGAATAAATTTAAGGAGGAACTGGACAGGCATTTGGCGGGAATGGTGTGATTTTTTTTTTGACTGATGCTGCATAAGCTCATACACTTGCTTTCTTGCATCGCATGCCACTACTACTACTTCTACTGTTTCTCTGCTGCATGGCCATGATGTTCTGGCTCTCCAAGTGGTCTGATATATTCTTGGTTATGCAGCTGGTCAGAATTTTGTAGTGTTGGGGGGCAAAGTGACAGATCTGTACTTCGCCGCGTTTGTGGTGTCTTTGACCTTCAACTTCAGAAAAGTGATTTCTTCAGTCAGAGACCCTGGGATTGTGTCAGGTCCCTCTTATTTGTGTGAAGAGCTCTGCTATATGCCTGTGGTACAGCTGAACTTCTTGTAGCAGTAGTTGTATATGGTATCTATTCCTGGGATTCGTCAGTTGTCGAACTTCCTGATCGAATATTGTACGTCTTCCTCCCGAATCTCCCATTCTGTCATCTCTTGTATGATTTAGAATGGAAATCTATCCAAGCCAATATGGTTAACTTCGCTGCTCAACAGGTTTCCCCAGAACTCCTCGAGTAACCTCTGGTTTGGTAATCAGTGCCTTCCTTCTCCTCTTGTCCAATTTTCCCGTAAAATGTTCTCTGGTGTTCTTCAAATGTCCTATTGTTTGTTTCTTCTGGGCACTCTCCCTAGAACGGCGAAGTCTCTTGCTGAGCGCCAGAAGCTTCTGCTTGAGGATATCAAGGTATTCTTCGATCCTCTTATTATAGGACTCGTGTTTGCTGCGGATGTTGTTTCTCTTGTGTATGGCTTCACTTTTCTGACCAACTTCTTTCTTACTTCTCTTTCCCCGTTGTTACTGGGTCGGTTGGCTTGTCTTCACCTTATCTCTTCTATTTTTTGGCATAGTCTTCTTTTCCAAGCTGGTGGTTCCTTGTCTTTGCCAATCCCAGATACTGGTACCAAGTTGTTTCATTGTTATGTCCGGTTACTATTAATTCTGATCCTGAACACCTGTAGGACAGTCAGAGGAACTTGCTTAGTATCCTACTGGTGTTCAGGATCGCAACTTTCTGGAGTTCCATATAAGTGTTCTCTGGGAGGTCTATTACTACTAGGCTCTTTGCCACCAAGCCGTTCTTTGACACGGTGAACGGAAATGTCATTACTGTGCCATATGCCACATTTATTTGACTTCCTGTCTTAGTTCTGTGTACTTACTGATCTTTTCCTTGTAGGTTTTACGGAGATTACTGGTGTTGGGTACTGCTATATTGATGAGATTGGTAGTATTTTCCTTTCTTGTCAGTGAGTGTGATGTCCGTTCTGTTGTGCGGGATCATCTTGTCCGTCCCAGTACGTCTCGTGGGTAGGTTTGACTTTTTCCGAATTCAACCCTGTACGTGGTAAAATCTACATATTACAATGTTTTCATTTCTTCATACATTGTTCACAACATTAAGGATGACAATTTCGAAGTCCAAAAAAACTGAAAGTGAAAATTATAACTCATTTCATTATCACTTTATTATTATCACTTTCAATTACTTTCAAATATTGTATTGCTTCATTTTTTTAAAACTATCACAAGGATGCTAATTGAGTATAGAAAAAATAATTCCGCCATTTGGGAAATAATTAATTATGCCACAGTAATGCAGCTGATAGATTAAATTGTTTTCTTGAAATATTTTAGTTAAATTGAAAGCAAATCAATACAAACACTTAAAATATTTCTCAATTGACAATAATCTCGTAGCGCCCCTCTTCATTAATTTGAATTCCATCAATATCTGATTTTCACAAATTTATTTAATGATCCGTAATCCTCGAGTAGCGAACCTCTGAATTACAAACCTACAGTATTAGCCTAACCTGGTATCTTCATTTTGTACAGCGTTTATAACAGCTGAAATAAACGGAGATCGCATATTAACTACAGTTTATGTGCTATACGAAAAAAAAAAAAAAAAAAAAGCGTCTATACAGTTATTCTTTTTAGCATATGGATCTTTTTTCGAAAAATTCTGGAATCATTGTCAAACATGCACGTGTAGTTTGACACTGTAGCAATCGCCAGCGCTGTGACAACGAAGACAGAAATTTTTCTGAGACATTATCGGTTCTACATTGACTGGTCGCAGGCATGGTCTCTTTAAAGGTGTTTCGCTTCCACTTTTCCACTGCAAGTTCTTCACATATTTAGATAATTGTGTATGTAGGATTGGTTAGAATGTTTCACTGGCTTTTTTTATAGTTGAGGTTAGGGAGAGCATACTGCAGTGAAGAGCTCAGTTAAGGTCATTGTTTGCAAAACAAGGGGCGCTTTCACCAAATTGCTAGAAAGAATATTAAATTGACAGTACTTAAAATTCTATAACAAATGAAAATATAAATATTTTATTTGTATTTTGTGGCTGATTTTCATTGTTAAAAGTTCTTACCGTATTGCTGATAGCTGTCATCCATGTTCTGGAAAAAAAAAAAAAAATAAAAATAATAATAATAAATAATAAATAAATATATAATTAGCATTCTGACTTCGATAATATCAGATAACATTTGAAAGGGCATTCAGTCTATTATGAGTAGTTTAAAAATAATCAGGAAAATGGCTGAAGTAAAGAATGATACAAAATTTTTACAATGGCTGGTCTCAGCGGCGATAGTCATGACTTTGGTTATATTTTAAACACGCAATTTCACCTTAATCCTGCACTGGTGGCTTTTCCAGTTGTAACAAAGACAGGCCCTGACAAGTGACAATTTTCTTTTTAATTTCTGAACAAAGTTTTGGAATTTTATAAATTCTGCTTGAACGTGCATTCTTTAGTTTTTAATAAAAAATATTTTAAAAAATACTGTAATTTTTACAACTATTTACAATTTTTTTATTTAAAAAACACGAAAAATTACCAATTCTCCTGAAAATTAATAAATATAACCATGTTTAACCGGTTTACGAAACATTTTTAAATTTTTAAACACCTTTAAAACAGAAAACGAATAACGTTTTTATTTAATTTTTTAAACCTATATAATATCGGTGTAGTTACACCATAGATAACTCTTAAGAAACTACGATGGTAGTGTGGGAGGCATCATTTGCTCTATATCTCATATTGTGCTCTTCCTTCACAATGAATTTTTTTTTTTAATTTTTTAAAGGAATTTTAAACTGGAAAATTTCATTTTCACGTGCAGATGCGCATATTTTGCTGCTCATTATATGTATAAATAATTAAAAAAAATAGATATATTAGATACTTTCATTCAGTTCCATTTTTTAAAAAAATTTAGTTTAAATTTGGCACGCCGTCAATTGCAGCATTAATATCAGTCAGGTTTCCTGTCTATTATGAGATAAAAATAATTCTAAACAAGCTAGCGCCTCACCTGATAGGTTCTCTCACGCAATAACTTTTGGGGAAAGAACTATATACCAAGTAAACATTTGTCTATACTTAAGAAGGTATAGAAATTTGCAGATTTTTATTTTAAAACAACAAGGTAACGTACAGTTATTTTTACAGGAATAAAAATAATTACTTCCCCTTCCAAAATATACCATCCTGCGTAAAGTATATTCTGAAAGCGGAAAAGTATAAAGTTTCACACAGTAACTTCACTGAAGTCCCAGTGTCGATTGTATTTGACAATACCACCTTTTTTACCATACTCTTGTGCATGAGTTTTGAAATGTTACGATCCACTGGGCGACTTAAATTTTCTTTTAGGCAGCATTTGGGCAAATAAAACTGGATGAAAAGCTGTCGTGTCGTTGTTTACAAACGACAATCTAAAAGTTCAAAAACATATAAATGCTAAACATGTAGGCTTAATGTATGATGCAAGAAAGCAAGCGTATGAGCTAGCATCAGGAAAAAAAAAAATTTTTTTTACACATCCATTACCTCTAAAAGTTTGTCCAGTTGCTAGTTCCTCCTTGAATTTATTTAAGCTATCAACTTCCACAACGACAGATGGAAGTTTTTTCCAGAAATAAACTACCCATTGACTGAAGGCACATCTATTCCGCAAAAGGCATCTATTCTACAAAGGCACATCTATTCTCCAACTGTCTTTGCTCAATTTGAATTTATGCCCCCTCAGGTTCCTAATCTGATCAAGCGAAAGAATCCTATCAGAATTCAGCGTGCTCAACCCATTTAAGGCTTTATATACCTCAATCAGATCACCTAGCAGGTGCCTAGTCTCCAGCCGCTGCAGTTTGCAGAACTTAAGCCTTTCTTTGTAAGAAGACCCCTTCGTTCCCCTCACCAATCTTGTTACCCTTCTCTCTACTCGTTCTAGCAACTCTACATCTTTCCTAAAATAAGGCCTTCAGACCTGTACGCAGTACTCAAGGCGGGACCTGACCATTCCCTTATATAAACGGATAATCACTTCCTTTTCCTTACTAGAAAAATTCCTGTATATCATTCACAATACCCCATGACCTGCTCTGGCAGCCGGCTGCTCCTCTCAGAAAACTTCATATCTGACTGCACAATTACTCCCAGGTCTTTTTCATTTTCTGCAACCCTAAGTGTAGTACCACACAGTTGGTACGTTTCTCTGGGGTTAATTCTACCCATATGCAGTACTTTGCATTTGTCAATGTTAAACTTCAGTTGCCACTTCTCAGCCCATCTGCCCAACCTTTCTAGATCCTGTTGTAGTAGCACAAACGTTTATGCTGGAATTTGTATATAATATACCACTCCGTTCTCCTGCTGGCTATTGCTGTTAAGCAAACTTTTGCTGTTATTTAGTTTGATAAACACAAATAAATGATAGGAAACACTTCGAGAACATTTGCTTTTGTTCTCAAGTTAGAAGACAAACAGCCGTCTAATCTCCAGAAAGTGAGTTAAACTGGCTACCATTTGCAAAATATAGTCAACAGTCCATAAGGGTAACTTCTTGGCTGAGTTAGTTGGTCTCAGGCACAGATAGTAAGGTTTTTTCCCTCCCCAGAAACTGAGGTTTTTTGTCCTGCAAAACAGACAAATCGACCATAGAACACACGCAATTAACAGACATAACACACACAGCACGACATAGGAATTTAATTATTAATGGAGTGGCCTAATATAATATTTTTTTTTTTTTTTTTTTAGTCCATAAGGTTTGGAGCCTGTTTAGAAAACTTTTTTTGTCAGACGCCATCAGAAGCGTTAGAAATGTTACGAGCAACTGCTTCAGTTTCACCAAACATTTCTACCGAATTTATCCAAAGGTAAGTAACATAATCCGAAGTATCTGCAATGGATCGACTCCGATGAAATCCATATTGGCGATCACTGATCATATGGAAGGTTTCAAGTATTTTAAGAGTTGGTGATTGATGGATTTCTCCATTATTTGGAAAGAGTAGCGGTAAGTGCAATGGGACAGTAAATTGTAAGGGATGGTATGAGCAAATCTCCAAGAGAGGAAAAAGCAGTATTCGAATTGGAAAATATTAGCAAGTAGAACGATAGTAATTGGCAACAGAAACGTTGCCAAATACTATCGTGCATATATAATGAAAGTAAAATATAACATTAATATTTATATAATGAATGTTGTTTTCAACATTCATTATGTATTTTGTCGAAAGTTTATTCAACACATGCAACCGCTATATGCCATATTGTGTCTTAATGTCTGAACTAATGGCTCAGATATATTTAAGCCATTATTTGTTGTTTTAAAATTGCTCATGAACTTGTAAATTCGCAATGGCCATCTGATTATTTTTAATTTTATGATTGTTTTTTTTAGAAGTTTAACAATCTGAAATTTAAGTTGTTGTTTTTTTTTTTAATTTTAAGCAAACTTTTCAACACCCGTGTTCTGGTTCGTTTTTGCCCAATTCGAGCAATTTCTTAGCAGAATAAAATGAACCTCCCCCTTCCCTTCGCCTGTGAGGATTTCCTACCTGTAAACAACGTATTGCAACAACCAGCAATATTCTTCTTAATTTTACCAAATTCATTTAACAGTGAATTTAAATTTAGATTTTGGTATAAACAAATAATACATAATAAAATATAAGCTATTAAAATCTCTCTCAACAGTCTTCTCAAACTTTAACCCACGCACGATAATGAGTACTATGGGTATGTATGTTCTGATACTTTCCGTGTTTGCAGTTTATAAAAAAAATATATATTTTTTTCTTCAGTAAAACTAAATAATATGTAGACGTCACTGCTAGTAACGTGCCGTTAGTGTATTGGAATTTGGTGATGTTAATTTTGTGCTGTGAAGTTGTTGTGACTAATTTTCCTTTTTTTGTTAGGTAGCTAACAGTTATCTCAGTGATATTCATATCTATTAAGTTTGTTTATGTCCTGACTTTAATAGTGGTAAGTGATTTTTTTTTTAATTTGCAATTTATCATTGAATTCGCTCTTGTATCTACAGTAAGCCTTTTCAGGCTTAACTCTGAACAATCGTCTGCCTGTCACAAATTTGTCAACAAATTTGCCTGTATCGTGTGATTATATTCAGTGTACAGTAAAACCAATAGGCGATCATACATGACCGATTTTCCTCGCAGATCAGGAACCGTGGCAGACTAGATCCGCGGGATAAAAATGCTCGAGTGAGGCTTGCTATAAATATTAAAAATTTCAAAAATTTATAATCTTCAGTTTATAAAGTTTTAAAAAATAATCATTTCGTAAGAAATTACTGCAGGTAGTGAAACCGAAGTTGTCCAGATCTGCGGGAAAAACCGTGTGTGGCCGCCTAATAAAGCTCTTCGCAATGCCGGGGTGGACTTGCAGATGGATTGCTGGATGAAGCGTATGGTGTTGGGGGGAATATGAGACCTCTAACAAAAAATAGGGGATGGCTCCGATCAAAAAAAAAAGAAAATATAATTTTTAATGACTAAAGCAACAATTTTCTTTAAAATTGCATGAAAATATATTAACCATAAGGCTGTAAATCTCAGTATAACTGTGTAAATACTGTTATACTGATCGGGTGTGATTGCGTGGATGATTGCGAAATTCAGAATTCACACGATGTCATATTATCATAATAATGCATAGATATCTGGTGCAAGTGAAACAACATTCCTCTGTACTTATTTTTAATTAATGAAAAAAGTGGTACAGTAAATTTTATAAATAAAATGATAAAAATATTCAAATAAAAAACATATTAATAAAGAAAACTGCCGAGCCGACAATAAATTTTATTTATTTATTTATTTTATTATTATTTTTTTTTTTTGGCTTGGTTGTTGACCTTGGGACATCAGATTAGATGGCAGCTAAAAGAGTTAATAAAATACGATTTGTGAACATTTTTCAATATAATCGGTACTGGGAACTAGAAAAATCTCCCAGGAAAACTTAATATTGGAAACTGTAGCATATTCAAAAGCAGGGCCGCTGCGACCCTATGTGCCTCCAGTAAGCGAAATCAAATTTGACGCCCCAAAATATTCAAAAAATAAAATAAATAAATAATTATTATTAATTTATTGAAAAAGAAAACAATTACAGCATATCTCACATATAATATAATGAAAAGACAAACAAAAATAACAATTTCATTCGGAAATTCTGGAAATAATCTTTAAATTATAATCACATTAATCGTACTCTATTACAATAATAAAATAAAAGTAAAATTAAAATGTTATAGAAATTTGTTTCCTTGCTTTAAGAGACGCGAATTTATTAATTATTTCATTTATGTTTATTTGTTCCAAATGATCATTTTCTATTGAAATTATTGCCAAATTAGAGAGGCGTTGTCGAGACACTGTCGTCGTATATAATTTTTAATTAATTTTAATTTTGAAAAACTGCGTTCAGGCTGAGGCAACTGAAACTGGTAAAGTTATAAAAACTGGCATTAGCATTAGTAGTGGCAGATGATGCAAGATAGTAAGCTTATACGGCATCAGCCAAAAAAAAAAAAAAAAAAAGGTGGGGAAAAAAACCCACTTCCCATTCACCTCTCCATCCGCTTCAAAGGTTTGTCCAGTTCCTCCTTGAATTTATTTAAGCTGTCAACTTCCATAACGACAGATGGAAGTTTGTTCCAGCATTCAACCACTCGCTGGCTAAATGAAAATTTCCGCACATCTATTCGACAACTGTCTTTCCTCGATTTGAATTTATGCCCCCTCAACTGCGTAATGTGAGCAAGAGGAAGAATCCCATCAGCATTGAGCTTGCTCGAACCATTTAAAGCTTTATACACCTCAATCAGATCACCTCGCAGGAGCCTAGTCTCCAGATGCTGCAATTTGCAGAACTTAAGCCTTTCTTGGTAAGAGCACCCCTTTGTTCCCCCTCATCTGCATAAATTCTTAATGCTAGATTTGGAAAAGTATCTGTAAAATCGTTTTTAAAATATATATTGTAACACTTCAGATGGAGTAATATTGTCTTTAATATAAATTTGAAGTACTCTAAGTTCTTCAAATAATGCTAAACCATCAATAACAGACGCATTACGATCAATGTCACTTAATTTAATATGTAAATCTTTTCAATGATTTAATAAATCGTCATCTGACCATTTTTTTAATTGAGAAATATTAAAAAAATATTTTAAATATTTCTACATGTTCTTTCATATTTCTAAACCTTTCAGTTAACGAGAAAATTGTTGTGTCCATAATTTGAAAGAAAAAATTAGCGGAATCAAGAATTTTTTGAAATGCTTCTCTGTTCTATTTTCTTGAAAATATTTCGTGATTTCCCGTTGGTAGGGGTGTAAGGCAAGGATGTTCCATGTTTCCCATGATATTTGATTCATACGCAGAGCACTGATGAAAGAGTTCAAAGAAGAGCGGAAAGGAGGTATAAAAGTCGGAGGGGAGAAGATAAAGACAATATGATTTTCAGATGACTAGATATTGATTGCTAATAATGAAGAATTACAGAGCTCCTTGAACATCTTGAACATCACAATAAAGGAGTACAATATTAAGATTAATAGCAGTAAAACCAAGGTAATGTTAATATCAAAGTGGTCAAGAGGAAGAATCAATATAACATTGGGTGGAATAATATTGGAACAGGTCGACAGATACAGACAGATACTTGGGAAGCATAATGACAGAAATTTGGAAAAGCTTGGAAGAAATAAAATCAAGAATTTCAATGGGAAAAGAGGCGTTTAGTAAGAGAAAAGAACTATTGTGAATAAATTTCAAGGAGGAATTAAGAGAGCAAATAGTGAAAACATTAATATGGACTGTTGTACAGTACTATATGGCTCCGAGACGTGGACACTGGGAAAGAGGAGATGATAGCTAGAAACTTTCGAGATGTGGGTGTGGAAGAGAACGGAAAGGGTGAAATGGGTGGACAGAGTAGGTATCGAGATTTTGAGGAAAGTAGAAGAGAGAACGTTAGTAAAGAATTAAGAAGGAGACAAAATAACTTTATAGGACAGGTACTGAGAAAAGAAAGCATGTAGACGAAAGGGATTGAGGGGTAGATGTGTGGGAAGAGAACTACTGGGAAAAGGAGAATTGGAATGATGGATTGGATGTTAACAGGAAATTATGCAGGAATTAAAAGGATAGCACAAGTTAGAGAATCACGGCGTCAATGGAGCCCTGAATCTGCCTCACATCTGGTGAGCATGGGTTTGGCACACCCAGGATCCTGAGCTGGATATCATCATTCTTCCCTTTCTTTGGTGATTCCCTTCTACTTTTAACCCCCCCCCCCCCCTCTCTCTCTCTCTCTCTCTCTCTCTCTCTCTCTCTCAGGGTACTCAGAATTTTTTTTTTGGCTGGTGCAGCATAAGCCTCAGGCTTCCTTTCACCATATGGCTAACAACAATAATAATAAATATGAAACACAGATCCAGATAAGCAAATTAACGTCAATTTCATGTACTGTATTTATTTCAAATGAATTATTTGCCTGCCTTGTTGAATACTGGTAAGCAGTGGCGGATCCAGAAAAAAAAAAAAAATGACAGGAGGAGCACCAATTTTGTGCCTTGTTTGTGCACAAAGCATAAAATAATGCACGGAACAAAACAAATATGACACTCAAACAGAATGTGACTGGCGGACACAGGCACACAGCTAAAGTCCGAATTACTTTGAAGTAAACATTACGAACGACCAAACTGCGTGACATCTCGAACTAGAATAGCGATCACTTCAGCATCAGAGTTGCCAACTGTAGTCAGTTGAAAATAGCCGAGCCACAATGCAGAAATAGATAAAATCCTATATTAACAATGAAAAAAAAACCAATTTTTTTTGTACCTGAAGAGAATTTAAACGATTGGTGTATATTCTCCGAAAAACGACAGGAGGACACGTGCTCTACCCTGTATTTACCATTGATGGTAAACGATGGAAGTCGTGCTGGTCATCTGATTTCTGGGTACGTGGAACAGGCGGTTGGATAGGTTTTAAGAATAGCACTAAGTTGAAGAATGGTAATCCTTTGGCTTTTAATTCGTGCTTAGCAGCAGCACCAATTGACTCAATTACTTGAAGGCCTGAGGTGCGAACAATGCGTTCCCAGTAAAATCTCTCGTAATCCGTGGTTATATGGAAGTAGTCTTCATTTTACTGAAACTATTTTAAATGCAATTACCAAGGGAAATTTTAAAAAATCGCTATATAGAAAAAAATTCTATAAAGCAGTTCGTTAAACAGAGGTCCGACTTGTACATGTCAAAAATATTTTTGGTGCCCTCCTGAACTGCCGCCCGTAAGCGACGCTTATCTCGCCTACCCACTTGCGGTGGCCCTGTTCAAAAGAGGTAGAGGGGGTGCCCCCAGAACGTTGTACTGCAATAACTGTATTTATATGAACGTAAATATGGAATGTAGACAGCTACATATTAAAATTTTTGTATTATTTCGTCCTCTCTCCCCTCACCAGTTCTGTAGTCGTAAAATTAGCAGAAGGTATACAGTACTTTATGAATGTTACGAAAAACAGAGTATACTGTGCATATCAAGCTTATTAATCGATTTCCAGTTGGATATACGGCATATACCCGTATATATACCGTATATTTACTTATGTATACGCATATATATTAAAAATAAAATTATACGTATTGCCTAAGAATCAAATTCTAATAAATATATTTTTTAATTTTCAGTAAATATTTCAATATCTGTGTTTTTCAAGTCTTCCAAAAACCAGAAGGTATACGCTTTTCACCTAAAAAATCCAGGGGGTATAAGGTGTATATCCGCGTACACCCTCCACTACAGCCCTGCTCCTCACCACCATCAAAGTGACACACTGAGATCCATCACTGATTGGAAAACTTTCATTTTGCCAGTGACTTTGATCTGAAGATGTAAAAGAGTACTAGACCTGATACAATTAAAAAAATGTAGAATAGAAATAGGAATAGAAAAAATGTAGAATAGGAGTAAGAGGAGAATGCCGTGCCAATCAATTAGGCACTGGAGATTGTCCATGGCTCGCGAGGAAGAATTTTTCTGAGCATGATATTTGCATTTTAATATAAGAAACCGTTTTTATAGGGTTGGGATACACTTAAATGAAAGGAGTAGAAGACTATTTGCTGATGCTATCGAAACAGTGTTAGGTGAGGCGGAAAACTGCTATCTTGAAAACTGCTATCTTGGGGAGAGGATTTGCAGACTAATAGTTAACAGCAAGTGGAATCAGGAGTGAAAGTGATTGTTACGCTGCTTCTATCGGTACATGCAGCAACCCAGAAAGCAAGGTATCTGTATGGAATTACAAGGCCTGCCGAGTGAACTCATGACAAGCAAATACGTGGTCTATATTAGACTTACTAATAACAAAAATAGGCGCACGTATACACGCTGTTCACCAATGCTAGGAATATAGTAAACAAATTTAAGTACTGATTAAGCCGTCAAATGCGGGCAATTTTAAGGTTATTGGAAACAATGTGCCAATCAGACCAAAGGGATGCCGAAATTGAATATGGTGAGCGCAATGTAGTAGTAGTAGTAGTGGCATGTGATGCAAGAAAGCAAATGTATCAGCTTATGCAGCATCAGCCAAAAAAAAAAAAAAAAAAAAATCACACCATTCCCTCCAAATGCCTGTCCAGTTCCTCCTTAAATTTATTCAACCTATCAACTTTCACAACGACAGATGGAAGTTTGTTCCAGCAATTAACCACCCGCTGGCTAAAGGCAAATTTCTGCACATCTATTCTACATCTGTCCTTTCGTAATTTGAATTTATGCCCCCTTAGGTTCGTAATCTGAACAAGTGGAAGGATCCCATCAGAATTCAGCGTGCTGAACCCATTCAAGAGAAAACCATGTATTCAGGAAGGACAACAGGACAGGAGAGGGGGATTGAGTTATCCCCTCTCCTTTCCTGTTAAGAATCACGTAGAATCTAAGGCTGTGTACCAAGTGATGCGGTTGGCCAGAGTAGTGTTGAGTCGTGTGAGACATAAGCACTGGTAAAATAAACATGGGAGGAGGATCATGTTGCCGACCGGGCTAGCCCGGTGGGTAAAGTGCCTGCCTGGCAACCCAAAGGTCGCGGGTTCGATTCCCGCCTCGGGCTTGGATCAAAATACTGCAGAAACCTTGGGAGGTGCATTATGGCCACAGAAGCCTATGCGCCAACAACTACAAAAAAAAAAAAAAAAAAAAGATCATGTTGTAGGCATACTGACTGCGATGAGTAATGTATAATAAACAATTATACAGACAAGTAGAGTGGGCTAGCAAATCAGTATGTCTAATAACGGGGATTTTAATTTTCCGGATTTTGACCGGAACTTATGAGTAGGTGGTTCACACAGTAGATGACGCTATTTTAGAGAGGCAACAAGAGAAAACCATATTCTTAATCTGGTATCAGCAATGACCGAATCCCGTCAATGGCTCCAAGAACTTTTATGGGCTTTTTTACTTCGTGGTTGAGCTAGTCGGTCTCAGACGAGAACAGCAAGGTTTCCCTTCCCCCGGAAATGCGGGTTTTTTATCTAGAAAAACAGACAAACCGACCAGAGAACACATGCAGTTTATGGACATACACATCTACCCATTACCCATGTAATACACATGGATAATGGTTAGATGAAGTTGTTCTTGGGTAACCCTAATATGACAGTTTTGTTTTTTTTAATCAGCAGTGTTAGAGGATATGATATTAATTCAGATCATTTTTTAGTGGCTTCAAAAATAGAGTTATGGGCTAAATGAAAGAAGAGAAAAGCTATTAAACAGGGGAAGGAGGAGTTGGGTTATAAAGTATATCTACTTCAAGAAGAAAGTACAAAATTTATATGAAAAAAGGATTAAAGACGAAATAAGTAAAACATCGGAGAGAGAACAAATAGAAGAAGAATGGAATAATATACGAAATATAATTCAAAAGGTAGCAAAAGAGACACTAGGACAATTCAGGAAAAACTATAAAAAGAGGGGGGGGGGGTAAAGATAGGAATGGAGAAATAGCTAAAGCAGTACAAGATAAATATCTTAAATATATACAAAACAGGACAAGTGAGAATGAAGAAATATAGAAACAAGAACGCAATAAAACTAAAGATATAATAAGGAAGGCTAAAGCAGAGCCATGGGATAGATTTATAAGCACAATAGAACATGATGTTCATGGAAGACAAAATTTGGCATATAAAATGATGAAACATTTCAATAGCACAGAGAAAGACACTTCAAGAATAAATATAATAAAGGAAGAACAATGGAAAAAATATTATGAAGAATTGTGGAAAGACCCAACATATCAAACAGAAGAGATACAGTTAGTGACGTAGTTCTGATAATGAAGGAAGAATTGGAAAAGGCATTGAAAGCTATAAAAAATAGGAAAGCAGTGGGAATGGATGGTATAAATGCAGAACTGATCAAATATGGAGGAAGTTTTTTAAAAGATAGGATACTAAATTTATTTAATAAATGTTGGGAACAATGGAAGATAGCAAAAAATATTTCAATATTTAAAAAAAGGAAATAGAAATGATACAAAGAATTATAGAGGGATTAGCATACTAAATACAGTATATAAAATGTACAAATTTTTTTTTGTATAGCAAAATAATAAATAATAGAATTAAAATGATCTCTTATGAAATATTAATAGAAAACAGGCAGGATTCAGAAAAGGAAGATCATGTACAGATAATATATTTATGTTAAAACAAATAATAGAAAAACGAAAAGAGTTTAATTTAGAAACATATTTAGCATTTATAGATTATGAAAAAGCATTTGATCGTAAACAGACGAAAACTATGGGACATATTGAGTAATAAAGGATACCCAAAGCATCTTACAAAAATAATACAGAGTTTATGTCAAGGAACAAAAATAGTAATAGATACAGGTAATACATTAACAGAAGAAAGTATAATAAATCAAGGAGTTATACAGGGATGTAGCTTGTCACCAACGCTGTTTAACATGTATATCGAGGATATGATATGAAAATGGAAAGTAGAAATTAATACAGGTATATACAGTATTTAAATATAAAGGATAGGATTAATACACTGTTATTTGCAGATGATCAAGTAATTATTCAAGATAGTGAAGATAATTTACAAAGAGCAGTATTTAAATTAAATCAAATAACAGAAGAATATAAAGTTAAAATATCAACGATGAAAACTAGAACAATGGCTTTTAAAGGGAAAAATACGGTGAGAACAAAAATAGTTATAGACAACAAAATATTAGAACAAGTAAAACATTTTAAATATCTAGGATGTGATATAACATATGATGTCGAAGAAGATATGAACCAGAAATTGGCGAAATTTCAAAATATATGTGGAACAATAAAAGAAATCTGGCTAAGAAAACAAGGAAAGAAACACAATTGAAATTTTACAAAGTAATGGCAATACCAACACTTCTTTATAGTTCTGAAACATGGATACCGAAACAAAGAGACATTAATAGAATACAAGCTGCAGAAATGAAATTTTTAAGATATGTTAAAGGATGTACAAAATTAGAAAAAATACCAAATAAATACCAAAATACCAAACATAAATATTAGAAAGGAATCAAAGATTTACTCAATTAATGGCAAAATTATAGAATATAGACAAAGATGGAAAGAACATGTAGAAAGAATGGAAGATAATAGATTACCTAAATTAGCTTATACATATAGAACAAAAGGAAAAAGAGACAAGAGGAAGACAAGCTGGGCAGACCTCTTCGAGATCGGAACAGGCGGGTCGCCTAATCCACGGAGGAAGATAAGATAATAAGATTATAAGATCTATCCTACAAGCAAATCTGGGCACCACTCCCTGGAGACGTATCATCATGACAAAAAATGTCTTCACGCTTGCACCGGCTTATAACGAGGCGAATTGATGCTCCATCGGTATCCACATTAATCTCTGGCCCGAGGAGGGCAAGAGGGGAGCACCCCGACTCCTGTCTCCCTCTACGCTTTACGCTGTCAAACATTGATTCCCTGAGGAACATGTTTCCAGCCAATTGTCTTCGGATCTTCAATAAATTTAGGATCCACCCTGATAGGTTCTGTGAAGACAAGCCGTACAGGAAGGAAATCCTCAAGAACTGCTACCAGATTATGAACTTATAATACTCACCTGCTCCTGGACATGACTGACTGTTTTTTTTTTTTTTTTTTATATTTTGTATATTTTTGTATGTTTAATCCTGTAAATATCTCGGGTCGAGCATGCATGTACTCTTGTCTATTGTACATGTGTTCGTCGCACCTTAGTCTGTAAATATTCACACCCTTCTGGCACAGAGCCGTCCCAGGGTGACTCAAGGTTTCTTGGGAAATAAACTGATTTAATAATAATAATAATAATAATAATAATAATAAGATAAGATCAGCAGTGACCATTCATGCATTAAGAATCTCCAGATAAAGGAACTATTAGACGGCAGTGATCATATGTATATTGATACACTGTGCGACAAAAAAAGTAAAGTTACGAACAGCTTATGGTGTGGAGGCCTTATTTGAATAAGGTCTCTACACCATAATTGAATTCAAATAAGGCAAGTATGGATAAGGAATATATTTTCTTACTTCTCCCCCTCAAAACGGTAGTATCACCGTCCTCTTCACGCTGGATGAAAAGAAACGAGTTTGAATCCCGTCGACGACGTGAAGAATTATTACGGGGATGAGTTAGTTGGTCTCAGGCGAGGGTAGCATGTTTCTTCTCGTCTACTCCGATGGTATTTATTCCTGCTGCCACATTCATCTGAATGTCAGAAAAAAATGGGCGTGTCACTATAGCGTTTGGTCTACCGGCGTTATCGGACCCTATAGTGTGAGAATACACTTCAACGTATGGGCTACCGGCAATATAGCATGCGGTCTACCGAACGCTATAGTGCCGATAGACCGCACGCTATGGTAGCACCGCCAGGCCTTAAAATCGTTCAGTTCTTTTTTTTTTTTTTTTTTTTTTTGAGCTTATTCAGTGTTTCAGTGTATCGGACTGAATTCATTGTGATCCCATTTTCCAAATATTTGGTATGAATAACCCAATATATTCCCAGGAAAACGGTTAACATTTTGTTCAAAATGATTCTTTTTAGAACAGTGTAACTTGTAAATGAGCAATGAACACTACTGCACATGTACCAACTATTAGGATGCATGGAATATCTAGTTGAATTTTGTTGTGCCACCTAACGTTGAAGTCATGAACTAAAAGATATTACTTTTATCTGTCCTCTTATTTTATCGATTTCAACATTGTTATTTTATTTTATGCATTCGATTTATTTTGTTAGTTTATTGACTGAAAGTGTCACTAAAAATAGCCCAAAATTATGTAGTAGGCCGCGGTTATATGCCGCGTGAATTTTCAGTTACTTTAAAATATATTTAGTAATAAATTTAACTAATAAAAAAACAAATGCAAGTATTATATTTTATAGAAAATCATTTTAACAACAAAGAAATAGAAATTAAATGGACACTAATTTTATATACAATATAATAGTTTTATCATCTACACAAATATACTCTTTTGTTTATTGTAATTAAAGGAAAATAGTTTATAAATTAACTTGATAAACTACTGTACATACTATATGAGTAAGTAATAAAAACACTTAATACTACGCAATAAGCTGACAGAATAATAGTTAATTTGTTACTAAGTGTTGTACAATTACTATGAGATAAGTCCCAAATAGCCAGATATTGCTCGAAATCTGACTGGTTGGATTTAGGCCGAGGGAATTGAAAAGTTTGAGAAGTAATGTTCTATAGTACGGAGAGAAATAGAATGCAGTACAAGGTCATTCACAAGGCCTATCCATTCCATACACCGTGGAGTGAATGAGAAGGGAGAGAGAGGGGCCTAGCGAAAGCAATAGGATGTCGAGCTTTGTTGTATTAGTGCAGAATTTGATTTATATTTATATTTTATTTTATTTTATTATAATAAAAAATATGCAAGTTATATATTTACTCACATGACATCATCTTCTGTTTGACATAAGAACCAATGGACGGTGTCCTTTCCTCTCGTTCCAAATGCTAGGTACTGGGTCACATTATATCCATCGGGTAATTCAGGTCTGTTTGGTACCCTGTCTGTGTATTGTCCATAGGCCATCAGTTCTGGAGCGTTCTTAATGACAATGCCGCCTTCAGGCGTGCTTTGTCCTTTTTCAGAGAACCAAATAAATGTGCTGTCGTTGTACAAGGTAACAAAGTGATCCCTCCAGTCTTTACCAAATATCCTTTCTGTTAAAATAAGAGCAATTGGCGGTTGTCATTCAATTAAAATCAACATATTCTAAGGCAGCGTTGGCGAACCTTTTCCTGGCGGCGTGGCAAAAATCGTTATATTTTTGAGAAGAAAGAAAGAGAGAGAGAGAGAGAGAGAGAGAGAGAGAGAGAGAGAGAGAGAGAGAGAGAGAATAAGTTAGTTAATATATGTGGTGCTTTACATTTTAGTTACTTTAGCAAATAGTAATGCATGATTAAAAAAAAAAAAAAAAAAGCGAAAAACAAGGATTTTATGCACGAACCAAAAACATTTCGTTTCTGCTTATCCTTTATACATTCCCATTCATTGCTCCTATCAGCACATGGCAAAAAATATAATATAATATAATATAATATGTGCTTCAGGTTACAATGTTCGGTATATGTACGCTAGTCTATGTGATAGGTATGAAAAAAAAAAAAAAAAAAGAAAAGAAAGAAACAATGTCCGCATTTCAATTGATCCCAATTTAACGAAATTTTGGACGACTTGACAAGTTCTTCCAAAAGGGCTGCATGTAAAATTTAATGAAAATCCACCCATTGAGATCCGAGTTATTACATACTGACGGAAAAATAAATAATAATTTTTAGATTTCTAGTGGTTCGATTTTAATGAAATATAGGATCGTACGTCTCGCTCTCTTTCTAATAGAGCTATGTATAAAATCCATCCACGGGATTATATGCGGACGGACGAGCAAAGGCATGGTGAAGGCAATGGGTGCATTACGCATATATGTTAAGGCGCCTGATGACTAAAATTAGTAATGGTATTATAAAAAGGTAACAATACTTGAAACTTTCTAACGAGAACTTTATTGCTACATAATTTTTCCAAAATTGCATTACTGTTTTCACTACTAGATGGTGGCTAACGGAACCTTAAAACAAATGTATCTTCGAATAAAAAAAAAATAAAATAAACAACTTTTTTATAGTATAAATTCTTTGAGTTGCCGTGTGCCGATATATTTTCATATGCCTGCCACCCATTGGAAAACTGGTTCGCCTTCGCTGTTCAACTGTATATAATTCAATTGAAAGTTAATGAAATTAGTGATTTTTTTTTAGTTAACTTTCCAGAAATGGGAAGCTGGTTAATGAAATTACCTTGTGTGTGTGTGTGTGTGTGTGTGTGTGTGTGCACGAGCGTTTCCATCCCCATTCAGTAATTTTTTTCTTTACAGTTTAATTCAAATAAAATTTCAGATATTCTTTGTTTTTTTCGGGGGGGGGGGGGAAGGACAGGACGTTTCTTTAGCAATAAAAAACTGTCAGAGGGCCCTACAAATTCAAAATAGGGCCACCCGTAATCTCTTACATACACCCATATATGTATTATGACTGTAAATTGTGCGTGTTCTTGGTTGATTTGCCTGTTTTGCTGGACGAAAAAACTCCAGTTTCTGGGGAAAAAAAACTTGCTATCTACGCTTGAGACCGACTAACTCAGCAACGGAGTGAAAAAAGCCCATAAGAGTTCCTCACGTCATTTCTCAATTTCTCACCGAGTGAAAAAGGTTCGAGCCTGAGCCTTTTTCACCCGGTGTGGGGAGGACGGTGATGATACCACTGTGCTACCGCGCAGACTAGAGGGGAAAGGCCCTACAGTTAGTTTTTAATGGTTCCGAGTATTATAGTTTAATAAAATAAACATTAAGCATTAAAAAAAAAAATCAACGCCCCCATGTTTTAAAGATATGGGGAACGTTAGAGAATGTTGCGATGGGGCTCAGAATTTTAGTTTCATTATTCAGTTTGATGGACATTTTAATTTTTATCCTGAAATTTTTTCTTTATTTTTAGGCATTCTGATTTAAACCAAATTCACAGTACATGAGCATAGCTTATTTCAATCCATCGAATTGAAATAAGGTGATCATATTGATAAACGGATTTTTGACACCGATCTTAGCTCGAGATCCTCGTCAAACCTGATGAATGCCATTGTCCCAGCACTAGTGTATATTTAGCATTAGTAGAGGCATATGGTGCAAGAAAGCAAGCTTGTACATTATTATTATTATTTTAGGGTTGCCCGTAATTAAATACATTAACCCGTATTTGTGTCTGTAAATTGCGTATGTTCTATGGTCGATTTGCCTGTTTTGCTGGACGAAAAAACCCCAGTTACTGGGGAGAAAAACCTTGCTATCTACGCCTGAGACCGACTAACTCAGCCACGGAGTGAAAAAAGCCCATTAAAGCTCCTCGCGTCATCGACGGGATTCGAACCCAGGCCTTTTCCACCCGGTGTGGGGAGGACGGTGACGATACCACTGTGCTACATGCGCAGACTAAGCAAGCTTGTACAGCATCAGCCAAAAAAAAAAAAAAAATATACCTTCCCATTTCGTGTCTGGGTAGAATTGCATACACTTTCAGTTTTAATCGTCACTCGCGACTTTTTTCCACCATTAACCTGTACTTGTTAAGTAAGTCCGATCTCTTACTCTTAAGGTCATTAGTGTCAACATGTACAACCGTATCACCTTTTTATACCCTTTAGAGATGATATTTGCTCTACAACGTCATCGACTTTTTCCCCTGGCAGACATACTCTGGTCCTATTCCATCTTCTTTTTTTTTTTTGCATATTATATTCTCCATCTCCCTGACAATAACTAGCTCCTGTGGGACCAGCACATTCTGCCTTGAAGATTGCCATTGCGTTGCCTGATGCACAAGAGTGAGCGCTGGCTTTGAGTTGGGCAACTGAGAATTTGATGTTCTTCCCGATTTTAATTCCTTCGAAGGCACCTATCCTACTTTCAAACTCATTAACGCCCATCAGAATGGTGAGTTAGTGCCTAATTTCTTTACACTCTCTACACCTAGCACACACAAAGACTTTCTCTTCTGCTACATCATGTCCTGTTCCAGAATCCGCAAACATTTCACAAGTTACACATTTTTTTTAGGCTGCGATGCGTTGGAGAATCGTCACCTTCGGTTTTCTCCCGAGCCACAGCACTCCCGCTGCCTTGTGCTCGTTGCTCTGCTGCTCTAGTCTGGGCATGATTTCCGTTTAAGTACAAGGGCTGATCATTTAATTCGCGGACTGGTGCAAGATCTTATCTTAATTGTCGTATCTGAATATTCTGTGGATTTCTCCAGGGCTGTAGTGGAGGATGTGCGCCGTATACCCTCTGGATTTTTTTTAGATGAATAGAAAAACCTCCTGGTTTTTGAAAGACTTGAAAAAAACAAATATTATTAAAATATTTAACGTAATAACATGCATGGAGTATACCTTCTGCTAATTTTAATACTACAGCACTGGATTTCTCCTTCTTAAAATACTGTACTTGAACTTTACACACTTTTGCCCTTGTCATTCCTAGGCATTAAGTGCTTCTTGCAAGCCATTTTTTGAAAGACTGCAAAGTGCTTCCGTTGTGGCTCTACGAGCGTCATTGTTCGAACGTGAAATGCTTGCCTTACAGAAATTTTTTTTAGACATGGAAACAGAAATAAATCGCATGGAGCTAAGTTCAGTGAATAAGGCGGATATGGTAGAACCTCTACACTGATGGCAGTGATCACTGCCTGCACAATATTAGCCATATGGGCCTGGAATTGTCCTGATGGAGAAATCAGTTGACACTGGAAAGTTTGGTCCGACTGGAATATGGCCGTCCTACCAAGACATTCATTACCATTGGCTGTTCAATCTGTTTGTCTGACATGATACTTGCCTCAAAACAATCGTCAGTGACACGCGGCTAAAAAACTCTCTTCACGCAACAATAGCTCGAAAAGTACTAGCATGTGCGCACAGAGTCTGCTCAGTAGCGATTAAGGAGAGCGCCTCTAGCGGCAGTTATGGAAAGTTCGAGCGGTAAACGTAAAATCTTTCATCAGTCCGCGAATTAAATGATCACTTCTCTTACAAAATTTAATTGATTACCAACGAAAAATAATAAGATTAATAAATTTAATTTATTAATTGACAATACTACACTAAGCTAATCGATTCTTAAATGCAGTGAGACCTATTATGCTATCTAGTTTCACGTTATACCTGAGCAGAGGTGGACTGACCATAAGACTTAGAGGAAAACTCCCGGTGGGCTGGAGACCGCCATAATTTTTTTCCGGTAAGAATTTTTGCCTCATTAGCCTCAGTTGCTTTGGTGTAATTATAGGAAAAAAATATACAAATTAATGTATGCAGTGCGTTACATTTCAGTCTTGTTAGCAAAATAATAATAATTCATGATTTATATAAACCAGCAAGAAGCAACGACTTTTGTGTACGAATCGAAAGCATTTCGTTTTTGCGCAACCGCCATATTCTCATTCATTCATCCAGTCAGTGCAAGCCAAAAAAACATTATATCCAGTGTTTCAGTTATAACATATTGCTCACGGATAGCCTATAATATATGATATGAATGGGAGAAATAATAATAATAATTGCTGAATTTATATTGGTCTGATTTCAATGAAATTTGGGAAGGCTTGACAAGTCGTTCTAAAAGAACTAAATATAAAATTTCATGAAAATCGATCCGCTGAGAAATACGAGTTCACACATGCGGATGGAGGGACAAAGAAATAGTAATTGATAATTGTCCGATTTCTATTGATCCGATTTAATGAAATTTGTGATTATTCTGTACGTCTCTCCAAAAGAGGTAAATATAAATAAAGCCAAATACAGTAATTGCAAAATTGACAAAGTAAAGATGTTGACAGAACAAAACTGCCAGGTGCCAGTCTAAATTTCTAAATTTTTCGATCAATTTGTAACTTTTTTTTTTATTTATTTAAAAAAAAAAAAAATCAGATACGTAATCTCTCTCTCTCTCTCTCTCTCTCTCTCTCTCTCTCTCTCTCTCTCTCTCTCTCTCAGAGTAAATCAAAAAAAAAAAAAAAAAAAAATTTATTTTGGCTGCAAAAGCGTCAGACTTGCTTGCACCATATGGCTAATAATAATAATAATGACTAGGGGGTCCTGCCCCCTGCTTGTCAACGCGTTTCTACATAAAATGGAGAGGTATGACGGAGAAAGCAAAATCTTTTCTACATAAAAGACACCTGTCGAAACATAGTGGTCGATATCTAAGGAAATGACCTATGTAATTATTTACCTGTGCAATTGTAGTGACTTCATTTCCCCGCCCACTTGTACCACATGATCCGTATCCCTCTTCTCCCATTGGCTACCCCACCACGCGGCATTCTCAAGGTCGAGTAAATATTACTACGTAATAATTTACCTGCGTTCACATAGGTCACTTAGGAAAAGGCCTTTTGCTTCGGGTTCCATAATGCATGAGGAATATTGTTGCATCCGAAAGAGCAGGACTAAAATAATTAACTAAATATTTTACAAATATTTGAAATATTTACAAAATACTAATGTATTTACAAATATACAAACGAGATCTGCTGATATTACTTCATCAGCTGATATTACAATGGAACATCAAATGATGCCAAGCATGGTCATTTATTAGACAGTGAAGCACGTGGTTGAGGTTGGTGAATGTTATGGAGGCAGTTGTCTTTCAGTGCTACAAACGTTGGCATGTGTCCCACATTGTCACCCTGCGTTGGACTAAAATAATTAACTAAATATTTTACAAATATTTGAAATATTTACAAAATACTAATGTATTTACAAATATACAAACGAGATCTGCTGATATTACTTCATCAGCTGATATTACAATGGAACATCAAATGATGCCAAGCATGGTCATTTATTAGACAGTGAAGCACGTGGTTGAGGTTGGTGAATGTTATGGAGGCAGTTGTCTTTCAGTGCTACAAACGTTGGCATGTGTCCCACATTGTCACCCTGCGTTGTCAACAGCAAGTGTCTGATCCTGCCCAGTAACCCATTTCTGTTCCTTCCACTTAACGTTCACCATCCTCGTGCACGTGCTTCACTGTCTAACACATGACCAAGCCTGGCATCATTTGACGTTCCATTGTAACGTTTTTTGTATATTAATGTCAGCTGATGAAAGGGCCCATCATCCCGATATAGTAGAAGATTGTAAATGGTTCGGTTTTGAGTAAATATTTGTTTAGTTTTATATTGTATAGTGTTTTCCATAATAACATTATACTAATATATTAATATTATAACGCACTGGTCGAAATCTAATCAGAAATGACCTATGTAATTATTTACCTGTGCAGTTGTAGTGATGTAATTGGCCTACCCTCTTCTCCCATTGGCGTGAATAAATATCACTAGGAGGAAAACTTTTTTAATGTATAGAGTGATAATAATAATAATACTTCCACTTCATCTTACCCTTTCTATTTGTCCCACATTATATCTTACTTTATCACTTTATTTTGCATTTTTTCTCTAGATTAGATTTGTACATTATGTACACCGATGAGCCAAAACATTATGACTACCTACCTAATATGACGTTGGTCCTCCACATGCAGCCAAAACAGCTCGTACCTGGTGAGGCGTGGACGCTACAAGATTTCTAAACGTGTCTTGTGGTATCTAGTACCAACATGTAACCAGCAGATCCTTTAACTCCTGTAAGGTCTATGGTTGAGATGCCACAGATCAGAGTTGCTGTTCCAACACAAACTACAGATTCTCGATGGGATTGATGTCTGGGGAATTTGGAGGCCAGGGCAATACTTGGAAGTCTTATTCATGTTCCGTGAACCAATCTCAAACAATCCGGGCAGTGTGGCATGGAGCATTATCCTTCTGAAAGAAGGCACCGCCAGAGGGAAAGACCGTTGCCGTGAAAGAGTGTACCTGGTCAGCAATGATGTTTAGGTAGGTGGTAGACGTCAGAGTGCCTGGCACATGGATGATTGGACCCAGGGTATCTGACAAGGCCGATTTGGAAAGTTGTGCGACAACATTTTATTTTGTGAATTTTGTAATTACTTTTTCAATTATGTTTTTTTTTTTATCTCTTATTATACCTATTTTTTGTTACCTTTTATCCCCCTTCTATCACTCTCTCAGTCTCTCTTTTTTTCTTACTTTATTGTCCATGCTCTGCATAGATTTAGCTTTTGTTGCCTGTGACTGCACTAGACCACATACTCTTTTTCTGTTTTTCGCCTTTCTTGTTATTCAATTCGTCCTCAAGACAAATCTCATCAAGAAAACTTTACGAGGTTAAGTTTTTGTCCACATGTTGGACAAGATTTCGCAGCTCTGGCAAACGCTAAGTTTTTGAAAAATATATAGCCGTTCTGTTAACTTAATTATCATATTCATTTATTTTCTAGAAGCAGCTTATAGTCGTAGTGACGCTAATTAGTTATTTTGAATTTAGATAGCGATTTTTAAAGTTAATACTAAGTGACTGTAGAGCCTCCGTTCGTAACTTCCTGCCATTGTTATAGTATATTAGATCGATACCGAATAGCATAACGTATATCCCGAACTTGACATCATAAAGTACAATGTAAAACTAGATAGCATAATAGTAGCACTGTATTAGGAATCTGTTAGCTTATTATAGTATTATCAATGAATCAAAAAAGTTATTAATCTTATTAAATTTCATTGTTAATTAAATTGTACTCAAACGGAATCACCCAGACTAGAGCAGCAAAGCAACAAGCACAAAGTAGCTGGAAGTGTGAAGAATTAAGGTGCCAACTCAGCATTCTGATGGGCATCTATGAGAGTTTGAGGTAGATGCCCTCGAAGAAATAAATATCAGGGACCCATCAAGCTCTCAGCTGCCCAACTCAATGCCAGAGCTCACTCCTGTGCAACACAGCGTCAATCTCCAAAGCAGAATGCCGTGGTCCCAAAGGAGCTAGTTATTGTCAGTGATTCTGTTTTCAGGTAGATGGGGAATATATTATGCAAAAAAGGATAGGTGGAACATGACCAGAGGCAAAATTTGGTGGCGTTCTAGAGCAGATATCTTTTAAGGGCACAAAAGGTGATACAGTTGTACACGTTGGCGCTAATACCTCTGCAGTAAGAGATCTGCAGATCTCTTACTGCAGAGTAAGAGATCTGCAGATTTGAGAAGTACAGGTTAATGTTGAAAAAAAAGTCGCGAGTAAGGGTAAAATTTGAAAGTGTCTGTAATTCTGCCCAGACACGATAAGAGGGAGTACATAACGAGAGCCTTGTCAATCAGTTCGGCCATGGAGAGATTGTGCAAGGCACGTGGGGTAAAATTTTTTCAGTGTGGTCTAATAGGAGAGATCGCTTGCTAATAGGAGATATTGCTTCTACAGGGATGGAATACACTTAAATAGAACGGGTGAAATAATATTTGCTGACGCTATCGAGGCAGTGTTATGTGAGTCGGAAAACTGCTAGCTTGGGGGGGGATTCCCAGACTAAAGGATTAATAGAAGCCACAGGCAGAGGCGAAAGTAATTCCTGCACTGCTTCTATTGGAATGAGCAGCAGCCTGGAGAGCAGATTGCTGGGGATTTCAAGAACTGCTGGGAGTCATCATGGAACAAGTAAACACATGGGCTGTGTTAGGATAACTAAGCGTAAGAACAGGTGCACACCAATAATTGCATGCACACCAATGCTAGAAATATAGCAGATGAATTTGAAGTGCTGTTCAAGACATCAAAGGCAAATATAGTTGGGATTTCAGAGACATGGTGTGACACATACACCGATGAACTTGTCAAACATTATGACCAGTGAGTCGTGAAGCAAATCGAAGCAACTGCAGGTGAACTACATCAAGTGCGCAGGTCGTGACACGGTATAGAAAGCACCTGATGCCTAGCTCTGTTAATCAGCGTTACTCTTGTTTTTCAGATGGGAAAGGCAGCATATCCGAAACGTGCCGTTTCGGATATGCTCTGACCTTTCTATCTGTATGCAAGCGAATGCCCCACAATTTCCGAACCTAATTACATTAATCTAAATTACATTCGCCCAGTAATATTTCCGGCCTTTCAAATTCTAGCGTTATCCCCACTACACAATTATTCCCTGTCTTTTTTTTTTTAGGTCCTAGCAGTCGAAATCTCAGGAAATTAAGCGGCAGGACCTGCTAGAGTAAATCTTAGTTTACTGGTGTTTCCTGATCTGCCTCCACAGGGCAAAAGTGGGATAAGTTGGGCCTCAGCACGGGTGCAGCGGTTAAACGACCAGAAGAAGAATGGTACATAACAGTACACAAATACAATATCCGCACACTTTTAAATCTCTGGCATTTCCAGCGAACTAGTATACCCACAATGAAAACAACGCGGAGAAGGGGGGGGGAACCCTGATGTCGTTTGATCCTAAACACACTTTACACTGTTACACTTTACCTAAACATCATTGCTGACCAGGTACACACTTTCATGGCAACGGTCTTCCCCTCTGGCAGTGCTTTCTTTCAGCAGGATAATGCACCATGCCACACCGCCCGGATTGTTCGAGACTGGTTCGCGGAACATGAGAAAGACTTCCAGGTATTGCCCTGGCCTCCAAATTCCTCAGATATTCATCCCATCGAGCAATTCTGGTTTGTGTTGGAGCAGCAACTTCGATCTGCGGCGTCTCAACCACGGACCTTACAGGAGTTTAAAGGATTTGCCTGTTACCACAAGACACATTTAGAAATCTTGTAGCGTCCATTTCTCGCCGGGTACGAGCTGTTTTGGCTACACATGGAGGACCAACGTCATATTAGGTAGGTGGTTATAATGTTTTGGCTCATCGGTGTATAAGCAGTGCAGAATTGGAATTTGGGGAGTACAATGAGTACAGAAAGGATAGGCAGGGTAGGAAGGGAGGAGGGGTTATGCTGTTAGTTAAGAAACACACAAAATCTGAGGAAGTGCATTCAGTTGATATTGGTGGACAGCGCAACATTGAGTCAGTTTGGTGTGACATAAGCAATGGCAAATGTAAAATGAATTATAGGCCTAATGACTGATGAGTACAACGAACTTTTGTGCAGAGAAATAGTGGGCCAGTAAATCAGAATGTCTTGTAATGGGAGATTTTAACTTTCCAGATATTGACTGGAAAGTTAAACTTGTGGATTGGTCACTCGCACGCTAGCAAGAGTTTTGTGGATTTATTGGAGGATTGTTTTCCACAGCAACATATTCGAAGGGCAACTTGAGGGAATAATACTCTGGATTTGATTATCAGCAGTGATTTTCATGCATAAGAATTTGCAGATAAAGGAACCACTAAGTGACAGTGATCACAGTGTACTGATGTGGGATTTACTTAAAGATATAACTACCATCAAGGGTAAAGGGAAGGGTTTTTGCTTTCGTAAAAGTGACTACAGTTGTCTCAGACAGTTTGAATTCCATACAGTAGGATCAACTGATGATGTTAAAAACAGCGAATTCTAAATGGGGAGCCTTCAAGGAATTAGTCTTGAAAGCTACCAAGCTTTTCATACCTATTAAGAAACACTCTTCAAGATTTATACTTAAATGGGTATGAGATGAACTGTTATTTGTTATTTTGTGTGTTTTTTTAGGAACATTAGCAACTAAGGCCATATTGTTCTGGGGATATGCGGTGGTCATTCCCTGATCTTTCTGCATTCTCCGTATTTGGTGGTCAATGTCTCGAACCCCTGTCTAATCAAGAAGCGTGTGCTACGCACTGCTGCCTGCCCACCTGGCTACGGAGGCGCCAATGAGATGAACTAATAGGGCTCGTGGCAGAGAAGCAAAATGCATGGGATGCATATAAATTTTCAGGCAACATAGAAGATTATGGTAGATAAGCTTCTATGTCGATATAAGCTGGTCTGTAATCAAGTCACAAAGGTTAGGCAAGTGAAAGCTGATTACGAGAAATCCTTAGCAAAGGATGCAAAGAAAAACAAGAAACAATTCTTTACTTATGTAAACTCTAGAAGGAAGGGGATGAATCAGATTGGTCCACGTGATATTGATGGTTCGACTGTTGATGATCCTACTCAGGTAACTGAAAAGCTGAATGAGTATTTTGCATCTCCATTCACACATGAGGAATTCTGTAAGGAAGGAGAAGGCAGAAATTTACTAAACTCTAGAAGGGAGCTAAATGATTTTGTTATAATGGAGAGCGAAGCGGAGGAGAAATTGTTGAGGTTAAACATAAGAAAGGAGACCTGGGGTTATGGAATCGATCCAGTTATATTGAAGTAGGCAGCGAGGGAAGTAAGCAAAACCTTATCCATAATTATGAGAGCATCAGATTCATGGGGGTCCCGATGGACTGGAAATGTGAAAATGTGTTCCCAATTCACAAAAGGGGTTCAAAAGGTGACACAAATAAATAAGTATAGACCCGTTAGTTTAACTTCTGTTCCAGGGAAAATGGAGTCACTGGAGTTCAGACACAGCTTGGGTTTGTTAAGGGAGGTCTTGTGTGACCAGTTTGATTGACTACTACTACGATGTGGTCATAAAGGAACCGGATGCAGAAAATAATTCTAATATCTTATACTTGGATTTCAGGAAAGATCTTGATACTGTTGCACATGGAAGACTTCTGTGCAAATTGGAGCGGTATGGCATCAATTGCAAGTTTCTACAATGGATAAAGGGATGGTTGAGTTGGAGACGACAGAGAGTGGTGATCAATGGACACTGCTCTTCGTGGACTAATTTTATTAGTGGAGTTCCCCAGAGTTCAGTACTGGGCCCATTGTTGTCCAAGTTTACAGATACAAAGGTTGGCAAGGTTATTAATGACAGTAAAAATAGTATGCTACTGCAACAAGATCTAGAAAAGTTAAGCAGATGGGCTGAGAAGTCAACTGAAGATTACTATTGACAAATGCAAAGTACTGCATATGGGTAGCAGTAACCCAAGAGAAACGTACCAACTGTTTTGTACAACACTCAGGGAAGTGAAGAATGAAAAAGACTGGGGATAAGTGTGCAGTTAGATATGAAGTTCTCTGAGCAGTGCAGACGGGCTGCCAGAGCAGGAAATAGAGTATTGTTAATGATATACAGGAATTTTGCTTGCAGAGACAAAGAGGTGATTATCCTCTTGTATATATACAAAGGGTACTAAGAAAGTTTTGCAATACAGCTTTGTTTATTTAATTTTTTTCAAAGTAATTTCCTCTACATTCAATACACCTCTCCATCCTCCGAAACCAATCTTTAAACCAGTTCTGCCAAGTTTCACTAGGGAGTAAAGCACACTCGTTGTCCCAAGCCCGTAGAAGGTCCTCATCACTGGAAAACCGCCTCCCTTTTAGCTTCATTTTCACATGTGGGAACAGTGCAAAGTCGCAGGGAGCAAGGTCTGGACTGTAGGGAGGGTGCTCGAGAAGTTTCAGTCCTGTCGTGGTCAAATATTCGGTGCAGGCTTTGGCGCGGTGATCTGGAGCATTATCGTGATGGAGGTACCAGGTGTCCATTCTTGACTTTGGCCGCAGGTTTTTCATAGATCCAATGACTTTAGGCAGGCATTGTTCAGTATACCACTTAGCTGTGACTGTCTTCTGCGTGTCCAAAACGACACGTTCCACAATTCCACTCGATTTGAAAAATACAGCTATCATTTTCTTCTTTACAGATCGGGATTTTCTGACAATTACGGGTGTGTCGTCATCATCAAAGACCCAAACTTTGTTTTGAGCCTTGGTCGGCAGATCCTAATAGTACAGCCAAGTCTCGTCACCTGTCACGATGTTGTTCACATACCGAGATTGTCCCTTATCAAACTTTTTTAACATCTCCCGGCACCAAGTCACACGTCGTGTCATCTGCTCTTCAGTCAGTTGATACAGCACCCAGAGAGAACAAAGTTTCTTCACGTGCAAATGATCTTGCAGAATCGAACGAATTGCTGGTGCATTTAGGCCCAAAGTATCCTCTATCTGTTGGTAGGTCACTCGCCTGTTTTCGTCAAGCATTTTCCTCACAGCAGTAACGTTTTCCTCCGTAACTGACTTTCGTGGCCTTCCCTGCCTCTCAGAATCTTCCAGAGTGAAATTTCCACCTTTGGAATTCTCTATACCACCTGAATATCGTTGTACGATGTGGACAATCATCATCTAGTGCAAGAGTCATTTCTTCTAAGCACTGGTCTATGGTTAAACCACGCACGAAATTATACCGCAAAACTGTCCTTCTCTCATTTCGTGACCGCGATGCCATCGCAAGCACTTTACACTCTCACTACTAATGAATAACTGAGCCCATCGACTTGGCGCGGCGGCTACTATGCACATATGAACATGTCTCAACATGCAGCAACAAGCAGCTTCCTGTGATTCATTGTTGCGTCATATTGCAAAACTTTCCTAGTACCCTTTGTATATATATATATATATATATATATATATATATATATATATATATATATCCAGGTATGAAAAAGCAAATATTAAATGTTATAATAAAAATATTATAATAAATATTAAGTAGTCACATAACCAATTAATGCCATCTAGTACGATTAAACATTACATCGGTCTGTATAAATATGAATATGAGTTAAGTTGACAGTGGTAAGAGTTTTTAAAGGTTTTTATTCTCGTCACTACCTTTTGGCTCTAACTTACTACTACCATTTTACATATATTTGGACATAGTTATGCTGGACGATGACTACAGAAACGGATAGCTCGTTAATTATGGTTGATACATTGAAAGGGTTAGCCCTCGAAAAAGTCCCTTTCAATGTATCTTATTGCCATAATTAACATTTTAATGGTATTTTTATATATGTTTATAATTTATTGCTTATGTCATAGCATAGATTGATTTTTTTCCAGGTCACGTTGGGTACCAGCCATGGTTTATGTTTGTCTGATAAGCTAGTATATCATATTTTACCTTTAAAAACTCTTACCACTATCAACTTAACTCATATTCATATATATATATATATATATATATATACAGTTATAAGGCAATGGTAAGGCCTTGAATACTGCGTACAGGTCTGGAGGCCTCATTTTAGGAAGGATGTAGATTTGCTAGAACGAGTACAAAGAAGGGCAATGAGATTGGTGAGAGGAACAAATAGGTGTTCTTACCAAAAAGGTTTAAATTCTGAGAGTTACAGCATCTGGAGACTGGGCACCTGCGATGTGATCTGATTGAGGTGTATAAGTCCTTGAATGGCTTGAGCAGGCTCAATGCGAATGGGATTCTTCCGCTTGTTCAGGTTATGAACCTGAAGGGGCATAGATTCAAATTGAGGAAAGACAGTTGCAGAATAGATGTGCGGAAGAGTGCCTTTAGCCAGTGGTAGTTGATTGCTGGAGTAGACTTCCATCTGTTGTTGTGGAAGTTGATGGCTTAAGTAAATTTAGGGCTGAACTAGGTAAACATTTGGAGTGACCGGATGGGTGAAATGGGAAGGGTTTTTTTTTAATTTTTGGCTGATGCTCTATAAATTTGCTTTTTTGCATCATATGCCTCCAATGCTAATGCTATTCAACTTATATATACATATATATGTTTAAGACTTTTAAGACATAACTTTAAGAACAAAGGTTTCTTGTTGGCATTAGTGAAATTCTGTAAATTTCGATTAAAATCATGAAAGAAGGTTCCAAAAAACAGAGGAAGGGGAAAGTCAAATTTGTGTGTTTGGAGTTCTATAGTAAATGAATCTTAATTGGTTGAGGTTTGTGTTATGACTGGTTTGGAGAGAGGCGGAATTACAGATTCCATTCAGAATACCAGTGCCCATGGAAATATAAAAAACGCATGCGGCAGAACTATTTGTGAGACAGAGCCTAGAGAAACTGCATGAAACGGGTCAGTAATTAATCTGATGCTTTCTTTCAAATAGTCTAGGAGCTTGAGATTCTTACAATCAGTAGGTGCTTAGAAGAAAAATAACGCCGACGACGAAAAACCTGTTTTTGATGCGGAGTGAACAATATTTGTGATTTCATATGCCAAGAGAGATTAGAAGTTAGGGTTATCCCAAATAGAGATATGTGATCCTGTCTAGGGATGTGTGTGTCATTGAAGATGGGCATGAGTATTTTCAGTGACACACACGGATTTGCGAGTAATATCTTATTTCTCCGTAACCGAGTGGTCATTATTATTATTATTATTATTATTATTATTATTATTATATTAGGGTTTCCCGTAAATGACTACATAAACCCTTATTTGTGTTTGTAAATTGCGTGTGTTCTCTGGTCGATTTGCCTGTTTTGCTGGACGAAAAAAAACCCCGGTTTATGGGGAGAAAACCTTGCTATCTCCGCCTGAGACCGACTAACTCAGCCACGGAGTGAAAAAAAGCCCATTAAAGTTCCTCGCGTCATCGACGGGATTCGAACCCTGGCCTTTCCACCCGGTGTGGGGAGGACGGTGACGATACCACTGTGCTATCGCGCAAACTAACCGAGTTGTCAGCAGCGGGAGTGCAGTAGCACACGCTCTTTGAGTAGACTATGGTTCAAGCCCCTAACTGCTAAATACTGTCGATGGGCCAACCCGCACTGGACCAGCTTGGCAGATTATGGTCCATTCCCTCAGCATGGATCGTTGAGGAGACTTCCATACTGCAGTGGATTGATAATAGTTGCAGTTTACTTTACTTTATCTTATTTCTCCCAAAAAACAGACTTTTTGTGAGGAATAGAATAGGACTGAGTTTTAGAAGGATTGAAGTTAACCATGTTTTCTTCGCCTCGTCGGAGAATACTTTGCGACCGGAATTTAAGAAATTGGTTGTGGATATTCGAGAAGAATAATATGCCGTTTTTGCAGGGTAATGTTTCCAAAACTAGTAGATGGCATGTAGAGTGCTATCATCACCAAAACTGTATACATGGGTAGCATTTTCAGTGGAAGATGGTCATTAATATACAGGAGGAACAGCGGAGAAAGTACCGAACCTGGGGGGGGGGGGCACCACTATTGATTAATAAGTTAGAAGACTGTTAACTAATATCACCCGCACAGAATGGGGTTGGAGAGAGAGAGAGAGAGAGAGAGAGAGAGAGAGAGAGAGAGAGAGAGAGAGATTTCACGTTCTTAACGTGAACTGCCTGATGACTGCTATCATCTATGTGGCAGTTGAAAATCCTGACGTGCGTATTAAACATGCATTAGGAGTTAGAGTTCATCTCTTATAAAATGAAACCTTGTTTCCCCGAGCACACTGAATCAGCTGGCGATGTGAAACGAAAGTCCGACTTTAGGACTCTTAGTTCTTTTCTTTTTCATAGCCTTTAGTTCATCTTTGACTAGCCGAAATAAAAAAAAAATTGTCTCATTTATTATTATTATTATTATTAACATCTTTTTATTTCCACATCAGTGGGCACCCCCGGAACAGCCTGGTTCGGCTAGAGGAGTGTACATCATAAACAATCAAGGCGATTACATTGATTGAATTAAAAGGAAGGAAAACACATTGTATTTACAAGTAGGCTTAACATTTCTTCATCTGATTGGAAACAATGCAAATCTAGCTGAGCTCATCGTTTTCTTGAAGCAGACAGGAGTATTTAACAGAGAAATTTTAACTGGTAATTGCACTACGGAATAGAATCAGGCACAATATGGCCTTAGTAGCTCTTAAGCCGTTAAACAAAATATCATCCAACAAGTAGGATAATATAGACACAGAAGTTTCAAAACTGTCAATAGTTCTAGTTTATACGCATCTTTCAGCGTATCCTGTCTGTAGCGCTTCGAACTGCATAAAGCTGAGGCATCAATTCCCAGGGAGTTATACGGTCCGAACGTATTCGCCAGAAACACTGATCCTAGGTATTGCAGGTTTTGTAGTGAAGGTCTAAGACAAGATGTTGCACTGCACCTGGTCCGTTCGGTGATCCCAGAGATTGTCATCACTTCCCAGATGTCAGATGGATCCATTCGGCCACAAAGGAGTTGTGTCAATGATGGTATCCCACGGTTTCATGCCGAGGTGTGCGTAGAGCACGCTCCGAGAGATGGTAAAAGGGTAGCCCATCGCCTTGTTTAACCATCTCATGAGCCAATACTCTGTCCCAAGAAATCTCTTGACTTCAGAAGAGGAGGCCCCTGACCAAAGCACCGATGCATAGAGCGGTACGGGGATCAAATTTCTTTGGACATAATCCAAGAGGAACGCTCGAGGCCTAAGACCGACCAGCTCCTGTCGGACTGCCCAGAGAGCCACGAACGTTTTCTGCCTGGCTATGTTGAGGTGGCCTTTGAAGGCTAGTCCATCATTCCACATCAACCCCAAATCGGTGTGAGAGTGAACTTTTTCAATGACGGCCCCGTTGATTTTGAGTGTTATTCCATTCTTCGTCTTCCATTTTGTAAAGGTCATCTGAGCTGCTTTCTGAGGATTCATCTTTAGCCCGAGACATCGTAGATAATCCTGGAGTTCAACTAGGACGTTCTGTGTTTCAAAGGCGACTGCATCTACTTTTTCTGGATCATCTGATATGACGAGCATCTTGAGATCATCAGCATATGAGAGTGCTTCACAATCTTCAGTCATGTTTTAATACGTACATTAGGAGGTAGGTTTCGAGAAATCAAGCTCTGCTATAATCTGCTTTTAGCATATGCTAATAATTACCTTTATTATTATCTTTATTGTCTTTCCCTTTCTTTCCTTCAACAATTGCTATTTTTGCATTATCTCTTTAGTAATGTAAAAATAGCAATGTTGATATGATTTGTTGCTTCCTTACACTCCACTGGAACAGAAAATGACACTGATGCTGTACTGTTTATTTTTTAACCAGCCTTTTGAGACGGGAAGTGCAATTAGCGCAGTATATGAAGGAACGACCCTTTCCTGATCGTCTGATTTGCATACAAAATAAAGAACCGCACACATAACAAACGTTATCTGTGAATTAAAGCACTGTTGTGACATTTTTAAAAGCACGTTCAACCGCAAGTTGCAGCAGTAAATAACAAGAGCACATGGGTTTATTGATATGTAACAACGTTAACTGGAACACTTACAGACCCAACTGCTTGAACTGTCTGGGAGATTTGCTTCACATTTTCGTCTGACATGTGGGGAGCAGTTTGAGTTGGGTTTGGGGGAGGGGGCGAATAGACTATAAACTGTCGATAACTTCTACTCCAACAAAGTCTAGAAAACTCCTGATTCTAGAACTTCTCAATGTGCAATCCAACTAATATGGATAGATATAGACCAAGATCCAATTAGTGAAAACTAAAATATTAAATGTCTTGCGAACTGAGGGGTGCAAGTTAAAAACGAGATGTACATTCGAATTAATCGTTAAAACACACACTCTCCATCACATTTCTGTTTAAAAAATTTTAATGGTTCAGTGTTTTTGGTAAATTATTTCAATTCGCATCTTTGTGCATTGCCATGGTTTCTGTCTGTTTTTTTTTGCCGCAGCAACTAGGTCGCGAGGCATCGTGTATCTTGTCTAAATTTCGCGTACTATGGTCGGATTGATAGTTTTGCTCGATGAAGTTCCAGGATAAAGAGACGAACCAGCTCATGCTGTGGAAAAAAAAAAAAAAAAAAAAAAAACCTATAAAACCTTCCTCCCATCCAGTGTTGAATCCAGGGGGGTGACCGGGGGTGAGTTTTACCCCCGGTGGAATAAAATTCCCTCCGGTGAAAAAATAGTACCGGCAATTTTTATTTTATAGAACACGAATTCAATAATTTATGTCAAATAAACACAACACGAAAAATCACATCAAGTAATGTGGTACTTGTTAGGTGGTACACGGCGAAAATAAATCACTAAAATTCTAAAGACACGAAAATTTCAAAATAATTAAATGGGCAACATTTCTGGCTGCACAAATTGTAACTAAAAGCCACTATTTCAAGTGTCCGCATTTTCGTTTTATGGTTTTCAGGTTCCCTTTATTTTCACACGAACCATCTCTTGATAGTGTTTCACACAAACGGTCTTTTTGTGATTAATTCTTTGTTTGTATATATACAGGGTGATTCACTACCAGTGCGACAAACTTGCAGGAGGTGTAGGGGGCACAAAGACGAATCGGATTCACAAAGCATTGCAGGGTCCGAAATGCCTTCGTCATGCGATAGAGGACGTTGAACGGGAGGTCGCGTGAACAGCGATCCCGCTGGAAGTCAGCATTTGCGAACCGGTTCCCGAGGCAGTAGGATGGAGTTCCCGAGGCGGTAGTATTCAAACGTTGAACTGGCCGACATGCACCTCGCGTATGGAGCTGCGGACTGTAACGGGCGCGCCGCTCTGCGCTTATACCAGGAACGTTTCCCGCACAGGCGTGCTCCTCATCATACGATTTTCGCACGTGTGCACAGAAGGTTACGTGAGACTGGTTGTTTCACGAGAGGTACCATGAATCGAGAGCGAACGACGAGGACGCCAGACAATGAGGAGAATGTCCTACGTCTTGCAGAAGGCAATCCGAGAACGAGTACTCGAGCGATAGGCCAACGATTGGGTATTTCCCAATCCACTGTATGGAGGATACCATCTGCAACGCGTCCAATCATTGGAGCCTGCGGATTATCCACTCCGGAGGACTTTTGCTACTTGGTTTCTTCAACAGAAACGGTTCGCAAATGCTGACTTCCAGCGGGATTGCTGTTCACGCGACCTCCCGTTCAACGTCCTCTACCGCATGACGAAGGCATTTCGGACCCCGCAATGCTATGTGATTCCGATTCGTCTTTGTGCCCCCTACACCTCCTGCAAGTTTGTCGCACTGGTAGTGAATCACCCTGTATATATATATATATATATTTTTTTTATATATTTTTGTTTTTTTGTATGTGCGGCTCCTAGAACAGAAGTTCATCTCCGCCTCGTAGCTCTGTTCAGTTTTTACAGACTCTGTCAAGGTAAAGCCAGTGTGTATCATGTAAAAAAATAATAATAATAAATTTAAAAAAATTATAATAAATAAATTAAAAATTTTTTTTTTTTTTTTTTTTTCCCAATCCACATAGGAATATCCCATGATGGATGAAGATAGATGAAAAGAAAGGCGAGAAAGAGAAAAAAAAAAAAAAAAAAGAAATTTCATCCCGCACGGGAGAAAGGGAAAGAAAACAAGAAAAACTGTGTTTGTGAGCTTATGTGTGTGTGTTCTGTTGTAGCGTGATATGTTTTGGCCTTTTGGCTACCTGGAAGCAGTGATCACCTGGACGACTTCCTCCAGGTACTCGTCCCTAGCAGAAGGAGGGCAAGGCCTCCCTTACTATCTGCACGCCCTCCTCCCTGGGGAATGAGTTCCTAGGGAGGAAAGAAAAACTTGTATAAGATGAAGAGAGGGAAGGAGTAAAGAGGAGGACTATCCCGGCTCAGGATGGATTGCTAGAACAACAACGCAAACATACAAAAAAAAAAAAAAAAATAATAAATAATAATAAAAAAAAAAATAATAATAAAATAATAATAATAATAATAAATAATAATAATAATAATAATAATAATAATAATAATAATAATACAATACAATACAATACAATTTATTTATCAAGAGAATATGTTTACAATAAATGAACTTGTTAAGAAAAGTGAATTTCTTGACAAGTTGAAATTCTTCATTTACAACAGTTTTGTATACAAATTCTTTTACTACCAGAAAAGACAATGAAGTCACTACTCATAGTACATTCCACACTGTATACAGAGATAGTAATTTATCTGTATAGCAATTTTATTCCACTGTATCATTGAGTATCAAGAATTTTCTTATTAGAAATTTTAATTTGGAGATGGGATAACTTCTCTTGAGCCTGAAATCAACACTAGCCAGCAAGTTGTTTATTATATACATTATGTGCCTATCTCCAAATCTATTTAGTACCCTAGGGTGAGGCAAAGTAATTGCTTTTGGGTTCCTTAAATTGTGTGCCATTCGATTGCAGATTTGATTCTTCATAAATAGTGTTAAGATTTTTCAAGAATAAATTTAACTTCAGTTTTTGAACTGGATACAGTATTTTGTATTTTAACAAAAATTGCCTTCTCTTATTCAGGTAATTCCAAGAGTTTGCCCCCATTAAAAGTTTCAAAATCCTATTAATTAAGTTGTTTATTACCCTTATTTCTGTTATATTTGCTCGTGCCCATACATTTACTAAATAATTGAGTTGGGAGTCCACTAATGCATAATATAAGGTAACTTTTGTTCTAAGATTTAACTTATTCTTAATGTAGTAAAAAAAGTACACATAAAATCTCATTTTTTTGTACAGATTTGTTATATGCATTGCCCAACTTAGACTGTAGTCAATCCATAACCCAAGGTAACAATGATTTGAAGCTTCTTCCACAGTTAGACATTTGCAATTCTGGAAATTCTGATCATGTAGGCATTCATGTTTATGTAATTTAATAGAGGGATGAATGTCCAGGGTTTGATGAGGAGGTCTAATTACCAAAAATTTTGTCTTTTCAAAGCTGAGTGCCAATTTATTATCATGCAACCAAGTGTGTAAATGTATTACATTCTGCTGTAAATCTTTTGCCATTTTTGTCAGATTCTTTCCAATTGTTTATATTTCCGATAATAATAATAATAATAATAATAATAATAAATAATAATAAATAAATAAAATAATAAATAAAATAATAAAATAAACGTATAGTGTGAGAGAGGAGCTTTCCTGGTCTGGGGAGCCCCAGCCCAGGTCAGAAAAAAAAAAAGAAGTTTAAATCCCACAACCTGGTCAAGGAAAGGAATAGAGCTGTTTGTTTGTTTGTTTGGTTTTTAGGAGCATTAGCAACTAAGGCCATATTTCTCCGGGAATATGCGATGGTCATTCCCTGACCTTTCCGCATCCTCCGTATTTGGTGGTGACGGGCTCGAACCCCGGTCTAATCAAGAAGCGTGTGCTACGCACTGTTGCTCCTTCCCACCTGACTACGGAGGTGCCTAGGAATAGAGCGTCGGCCAGGATGTCAGCAAGCAGAATGATGGGAAGAGAGAAAAAAGAAAGAAAGAGGGATTTTTTTTTTTATTATTATTAATTATCCCACACGGGATGGATTGCTAGGGCTACTAGTGCTAGCAGATCAGGAGAAGATGAGAGAGAGAGAAAAAAAAGAACTAATTTCTTCCCATGCAAGATGAAAGAAGTGGTGAGTCGGCATTAAGCCAAGCGGCCATTAGTTATTGATTTGCAGAAGCTGCTAGGATGATCCTCCTTCTACGCTTGAATACCTCTGCCGCAAAGTGCTGTAGTGCACCTAAGTTCCTTTGGGATTGTACCAGGAGTTCTACTTGGTCAGGAGAAAATCCCGAAATTGCTGCCTGGAGTTGTTGTCTATGGTCCTCGTAGGTAGTATATTCAAAGAGTAGATGTGCCCAACTCTCGACAGACCCACAGAGATCGGTATTTATTAGGCCTAGTTGGTGGAGTTTCTGGTTGAGGGATCCATGCCCAGTGATCAGAAAGGAGGTTTCCATGCTAATTGAGAACTACCTGTTGACCGCTTTGCTGATTGCGAATGTGACATCCGGTATAAATGTTCTCGTAACCACACCTTTTGTGGTCGTGTTCCATCTTGTCTGTTGTATATCGCAAACAAAATTGCAGGCCGCGAATATGTTCGCCTGAATTCGTTCCTGACAGATGCTATTGTAATTGTAATTATAAAGTGTCTCGCAGCTTTCAGGGGAATCTGCAGCCATTAACTCAATCGTCAGCAGTTTCGCTTTATGGTTTTCACATTCCTTTTATTTGTTTTTTTCACAGCAAGGGTCTACTTGTGGCTAATTCTTCCTTTGTATACCACAAACAAGACGGTTTAGTCGCAGCCTATAAAAAATACATTTTATATCATTTTTATTATATATGCATCAGTCAATGGAGTTATGAAATTTTGTGAAGAACGATGCAACGCAATGAATATTTTTATTAACAGGTCCCGCATATAGTATACTCATCCTCTATTTACAATAATCATTTCGATAATAAACGAATAAAAACACGAGATCGTTTTCAACTCTGAAGTTTAACCGTAGTTCACATTTAGGCCCAAGTGATTGAGTCAGTGCCTAGTTGGCAGGTTGCCAATAAGCATTTTTTAGAGATGATAAAACTAGTCAAAGGAACTGCGGAGCGAGCAGTGCCGATTTCAACAGTGCCCCAAACTTTAATGAAAAAGCTATTAATCTATTTTCAACAAATAAAAAGTGAAGAATGGATTTTATTTTTAAATAAAATTTCGAGATTACCTAAGTCTGTTAATGGTAAGTGTCCAGTTAATGTTTTGTAGTATTTTTAACTTGCTTATTATTATTATTATCATCTATGTCTACATGTCTTATAACCAAGGCAATTTAATGTAACTTTAAGAAGCAGTACTCCCATACATTAGGGTGACGAGCCGCCACTGATATGTATCTGTACTGTAATATCGAAAGAGGTGCCTCTGTAGCCAGGTGGGCAGGAGCAGTAGTGCATAGCACACGCTTCTTGATTAGACCGGGGTTCGAGCCTGTGACCACCAAATACGGAGGATGCAGAAGGTCAGGGAATGACCGCCGCATATCCTCAGCCCGAATAAAAGGTGAGGGTTGGCGTCAGGAAGGGCATCCGGCCGTAAAATTGCATGCCAAAACAATAAAAACGCTGACCCCATATAATAATGGGAAAAGGCGAGGGAAAAAAAAAAAAAAACTGTAATATTGAAAGATTGCATGAAGATAAGTTTAGAGGGCCCGAATGAGTTATCGGAAAAATTAATAAATGAAGTGATTGATACACATGCAAAAAAAAAGCAAAGAAGAATAAGATTATTACAATACAGTACTTGAATGTTTGATTATGATTTGTATTTTTTTTTTTTTTTTTTGCAAATTTTAATCGGTGATTTTCATATTATTAAACTGGGATTATTGTCAGTAATGTGGTTTTTGTGAACTAACTATTGTTATTTGGATGTTAAATAATAAATATTTCCTTTTGTTTTCTCATATTCTCTTATTATAACATTCATAAATATACAGATTTGTTTGTAACATATACATATGTTGCAAATATTAAATAATAATAAAAAATATACTACATGTACCTCCGAAGTTTACATTCTTTCCCCACCCGGTGCATGTACCTCCAAAGTTTACATTTCCCTCTCCCGGTGCAAACGCTCCGGATTCAACACTGCTCCCATCTTGACAGCACTGGAATTTTAGACTTTTCCACTCATTGTGGAAAATACAGCGATCGCAGCCAGTAGTGGTGTACGCTTCCTTTGTGCTCAGTCACCAGTCATTTTCCTACGCAAAGTTTTTTGTTACTGATAGCAGACTTGATATTGCAGAGATTTAAATTATACATAACATTTCTAATGAAACAATTTATAATAATTTCACAAATATTATTTGAAATGAAATTGGGATAATTGCATGTTGATATGAAACGTGCCAAAATGCGTAATTTGGAAGATGCAAGTGTTCTCCTGTAATTAAATGTTGTTTATCATTACTAAAATAGATTGACAGTTAAATGTACAAGAGTAGAAAAGTAAGTGAAAGTAATCTTTTATCAACAGAGCTATATTATACAGGTTGTTCGCAAACCTCTTTGACAAAAGTAGAACGTTATTGTGTGAATAAGGCACATTATACAAACCTGAAGTGACGTCCAGGTGGTAAGGATATCTTCAAGTTTTAATTTAAAGGTGTTTGATGTGAGTACCTTTAGTTGCTCTGCAGATTTGCTGCCTATAATCCTGTTTCTATCATCTCTAGGAACAGGATTATAGGTAGCAAATACCGATGCGTTGTTTCAGCTCCTTAATGGTGCCTAACATATGTGGAATTATTATTATTATTATTATTATTAGCCATATGGTGCAAGAAAGCCTGAGGTTTATGCTGCACTGGCAAAAAAAAAAAAAAAAAAAAAAAAAAAAAATTCCTTATTACCCTGAGAGAGAGAGAGAGAGAGAGAGAGAGAGAGAGAGAGAGAGAGAGAGAAGTAGAAAGGAATCACCAAGAAAGGGAAGAATGATGATATCCAGTTCAGGACCCTGGGTGTGCCAAGCCCATACTCACCAGATGTGAGCCCCTGGGGGTATATACACCCTGTCTTTCTCACAAATTCCCGGAGAGTAAAATCTATAGGAGTCACATCAGGGTATCATGGAGCCACATAATTGGCCCTCTCTTCCAATTCATTTCTCAAGAAAACTGGATATGCACGAACTTCTTTTGGTACTGTGTCGGAGGTCCTTCTGTTTGGAAAATAATGTCGCTACCATTGTCGTATTGCAGTTGGAGCATAAGGAAATTCTGTAAAATGTCCACACACACACACGATGCCCCTGACGGTAGCTTCTCCAAAATCGAAAGGACCATATACTTTGAGACAACTCATCACTCAAAAGGCCAAGTTCCGATGATAGTTTAGCGATTTTGCTGTCATCTATCGAAGTGCACATTTTCCGGTTGGTGAATAAAAATTCTAAGATTTTCCTCTATAACATGGAAGTGATTTCCGGTTTGTATCATGTACTCTATTCGCACAATAACGTTCTAGTTTTGTAAAGGAACTTTGTAAAGGAACCTGTGAAAACCTAAAAATCTTGTAATTCTACTACATAAAGGCTTGTATACTTACTTTTATGGTATAACATGCAACCGTTTTTAACTTGTGTCGCCATTCCTAAAAGAAAAAAAAGCAAACTATATTTTCTATAGAAGTGATTCCTCATAAATATGCACTCAGTACCAAAAAAAAAAAAAAAAATTGCCCATCCTTAAAAAGAGTTAATGGAACTGAATTTTTTACAGTATATTAGTCTATTGTGAAGATATGTTCAAATGATCAAAACAGGCTGTAAGTTCGATGCAGTTGAGTAGGATTCACAGTCACTGAAATAGCCATTGTAACAAATGCCGTTATTAGTTGTAAAAGAAGACATAATACTGTATTAGACACAGAATACCATTTGCCAGAAAGGCTTTTAAGATGCCCAAATGATATGTACCAGCAGCTACTCAGCTAAATTTGTTTAATTAAACAGTTTCAAAGTCAGTAACTATAAGGCCAAGCGTTACACCCGGGATAATTGCTGTTCACCGAGTACGAGACTGTATAGGTCAGTCGGTTCTGTTGCCGCAGGTTCTAGGGCAGCCAGACAAACATTCATAGTTTGAAGACCAGATAATTCATTGGCATGCTACGGCTAATATATACGGTTGGGTTTGATTGGATCGTTTTGAATTTTTGATGAGGTCTAAGGTTGTTGTTATTTGGTTTTTAGGAGAATTAGCTGCCCGGCCATATTGCTCCTGGGATATACGGTGGTCATTCCCTGACCTTTCCCATCCTCCGTATTTGGTGGTCACGGGCTCGAACCCCGGTCTAATCAAGAAGCGTGTGCTGCGCACTGCCGCTCCTGCCCACCTTACTACGGAGTCGCCGAGGTCTAAGGTCATAAATCATCAGTATTATTGTTTGCACATTGAGTTGCCACTTTATTATGTACACCAACTCTTATGAAGTGAAGCGCTGTGTCAGTGACAGCGTCAGTCGTTCCTACCGTGAGATATACGAGATACATATAGATATACTCTACAGTACTTCTAAAGTGGGTAGGCAGATACGTAATAATTCTATATGTGGGAAATTCTGTGAGAATCGGCAAGGCGAAAGATTTAAGTGACTTAGAACGTGGTATGGTAATCGATGCCAGACGCGCCAATATGAATATTCCGAAAATTGCAACTTGCTGGGGTTTTCGCGTACTAATGTGTCCCGGATGTATCGAGATTGGTTCAGTAATGGAATAGCATCCAACCAATGGTAATCCTGTAGTCGGAAACAGCTCGTCGATGTGAGAGGCCAACTCAGGTTGATGAGACTTCTGTTGGGTAACCAAAGGGATTATTTGACAGTCAGGCAAATAATAATTCAGCACAACGGTAGTAACCAAAGAGGCATTATAGAACGCACAACTTGTCGTACCTAGTAACGGATGGGGTATCGTAGTCGACGGACAAACCGGGTTCTGCCTCCTGTCAGCAAAAATTCAAAGAATGCACGGTAAAAGTGGGCTTAGGAACACAAACGGTGGACAGTTGTTGATTGGAAAAACGATTTATGCTCTGATGAATCCAATTCCTGCTGTTTAATGCTGATGGGAGGACCAGAATTTGGTGAAAAGAGCATAAATCCATGGGCCTATCCTGCCAGGTGTTAGCAGTGTAAGCGCGTGATGATGGTGCATTTTGTGTTTGCACATTTGGCTCCTCTCTAAGAGGGGAGAGGCCCAAGTGCGCCACAAATTTGGATGCCACAAGTTATCTGGAAGTTGTTTCCGACCAAGTGAATCCCTTCATGATTGCACTGTATTCATTTGCAAAAGGGTACATCCAACGGAATAGTGCACCATGTCACAAGGACAGAATTGTACAGAACTTCCAGGAACAGGAGAGCTTAACCTGCTGTGGTAAGAGAAAGTTATTGTGGGGTGAAGGGTAACGAGCTTCGGAGTAAAAATCCGCAACCATCCAATTTGCAACAATACAACTATGGGAAAGCAGATGAATCAACATCGTCTGTCATCGCTTTCAACATCTCATTGATTTCATGCCATGACGAATCCAAGCTATCCTGGGGAAAAAAGGGAGGGGGGATTCTAGTCGCTATTAGGTAGTGTACCTAATTAAGTGGCTAATCAATGTAAATTTTGTTGTATTCTATGGTCAGTTTGCCTGTTTATTGAATGAAACTCTCGATTTTCTGACGGAGAAAATCAAGTGACCATCACCGCCCGAGACCGACTAATTTTGTCACGCTGAGAAAAAAAAAAAAAGGTTATAAAGCTTTTTTCCCGTCAAGATGGGATCCGAACCCAGGCTTTTCGGAATGGTGATAATGAACGGCAGTTATAATCACTGGAGTAGCCGCTGTCAGATACGCCTCTCTGAGCCAGAAAGATGAGAGGCCATGTGAATTCATTTTTGTGACGCGCTTGTGATTAGCATAGTTTATAATCGCCTTCTGCCACACCGTGTGGAGAAGGCTTAGGTTCGATTCCCGTCGAATAGGCAGACAACTAGGGATGTAGTGGAGGGTATATGCCGTATACCCTCTGGATTTTTTTAGGTGAATAGCGTATACCTTCTGGTTTTTGAAAGACTTGAAAAAACAAATGTTATTAAAATATTTAACATAATAACATTCATAGGTATACCTTCTGCTAAATTTTACGACTACAGCACTGCAGACAACCCATACAAAACACCAATTTAGAGACATAGCACCTTGACGCCTTATGGCTTTAATTCTTGGGCGCAAAATCAAATTCAATTAATTGGAAAGATAAATTAATCAGTATTAATTAAGCTTGACGTTATTAGAAGATGCCTGGCAGAGGCAGGGTTGCTTTCACGTTGTGCAGTCTGCGCGTGTAGCACAGTGGTACGTCACCGTCCTCCCCACACCGGGTGGAAAAGGCCCGGGTTCGCGTCCCGTCGATGACGCGAGGAACTTTAATGGGCTCTTTTCACTTCGTGGCCGAGTTAGTCGGTCTCAGGCATAGACAGCAAAGTTTTTCCTTCCAAAATGGGTTTTTTCGTCCAGCAAAACAGGCAGATCGACCAGAGAGAACACGCAATTTACAGACAAAATACATATATGGGTATATATAATCAATTACGGGTGACCGTGATGTAATAATTTTTTTCACGTTGTGCATTGCCACAACTCCCTGTCACATCTCATTATCTAGTTTGACTTCAGTGAGGTTTACACAGATTGATCCAGCTGGAATGAATGGCGATGGACTGTCTTTAACATAAGAGAACGAGATTAGCTCGGTGCGAGCGAAGTTTTTACGGCTCCAGCTAATAGAGAACTTTTCTTAAATTTTTACCATTTTATTGACTTAATTGACATATTAATTTGTTTTATAGAAGTAGCTTTATATTCCTAGTTACGATAATTAGTTTATTTTGAACTTTGATTTTTTGTAGGTTATTACTTAGTATATCAGTAAAATTTATACCGTTCGAAACTTGCCGCCATTGTGTAGTATCGATACGAAATAGCGTAGCGTACTGTATATCTCGAACTTGATAGCTAACGTACTGTATATCTCGAACTTGATAGCGTAACGTACTGTATATCTCGAACTTGATAGCGTAACGTATAACCTAAAACTAGTTAGCGTAATACGTAGTACTGTAGTAGGAATCTGCTAGCTACGGATTAAATTTATAAATCCTTTTAATTTTTATTGTTAATTAAATTGTATTTAAATGGAAATCATGCCCCAGACTAGAGCAGCAAAGTAGCGAAAGTGCTGTGGTTCGGGGGAAAACCAAAGGGGGCGATTCTCAACGCATCACCGTCTAAAAAAAACGTGCAAAATGAGACATGTTTGCGGATCTCTTTCGAACAGGACATGATCTAGCCATGGAGCTCTTGCGCACTAGGCCAATCTTTAATCCAACACGGGGGCAATCTTTAGGGCAGAATGCGCTAGTCCCACAGGAGCTAGTTATTGTCGGTGATTCAATTGTCAGGGAAACATATTGTGCTAAAAGGATAGGTGGAATAGGACCAGGGTATGTCTGCCAGGGGAAAAAGTTGATGACGTTGTAGAGCAGATAGCATATTTTAAGAGCAAAAAGGTGATATTGTTGTACACAGTTGGCACTAATGACATTAAGTGTAGGAGATCTGCGGATTTACTTAGCAAGCACAGGTCAATGCTGGAAAAATGTCGCGAGTTATGGTTAAATTTAAAATTTTCTGCAATCCTGCCTAGACACGATAGGAGGGAGTATATGATGAGAGCCTTGTCAATCAATTCGGTCCTGGAGGGGTTGTGCAGGGCTCATGGGGTAGAATTTTTCTGAGCGTGGTCTGTGCTTGTTAATAGGAGAGATTGCTGCTACAGGGATGGGATACACTTAAATAGAAGGGGTGCAAGAATATTTGCCGATGCTTTCGAGGCAATGTTAGGTGGGTCGGAAAACTGCATCAGAGGTGGAAATGATTCTTGCACTGCTTCTATTGGAATGAGCAGCACCCTGGAAAGCAAGTTGCTGGGGATTTCAGGAACTGCAGAGAGTCATGAAATAAGTAAATACATGGGATGTGTTGGAGTAACTGAGAGTAAGAACAGGTGCATATATACTTTCACGTACACGAATGCTAGGAGTGGAGTATATAATAAATGAATTTGAAGTGCTGGTTAAGACATCCAAGACAGATATGGCTTGGATATCAGAGACGTGGTGTCACTCAGCTATAAGGGATGCAGAAATGGAAATTGGGAAGTACAATGTGTGCAAAAAAGGATAGACAGGATAGGAAGGGATGAGGGTTTAGGCTGTTAAGAAACACATAACATCTACGGAAGTCCATCCAGTTGATATAGAAGGACAGTGCAATGTTGAGTCGGTTTGGTATGACATAAGCACTGCCAAAAATGAGGGTAGGAGTGTGTTATAGGCCTAATGAGTACAATGAACAATTATAGAGAGAAATAGAGTGGGCCATCAGAGTGTTACATTGGGGGATTTTAACTTCCCAGATATAGACTGGAACTTGTAGGTTGGTCACTCACACACTAGCAAGGCTTTTATGTATTTATAGGATGATTGTTTTCTATAGCAGCATGTTAGAGAGGCAACAAAAGGGACTAACACTCTTGATCTGATTATCAGCAGTGATTATACATGCAAAAATAATTTATAGATAAAGGAACAACTAGGTGGCAGTGATCACAGTGTACTGATGTGTGATTTACTAAAAGATGTAACTACCATCAGGGGTAAAGAGAAGGGTTTTTGCTTTCGTAAAGGTGACTATAGTGTCTCAGAAATTTTTTAAGTTCTATACAGTGGGGCCAACTGAGATGTTACCAACAGCAAAATCTAAATGGGAGGCATTCAAGAAAGGAATTTTGGAAGCTACTAAACTTTGTGTTCCAACTAAGAAATATTGTTCTAGGTTTAGGCCCAAGTGGATGTCAGATGAACTAATGAGACTCGTGGCAGAGAAGAACAATGCATGGGATGCACATAAATTGTCAGGCGACCCAGAAGCCTATGGTAGATACAAGCTGTTGTTGTTGTTTGTTTATTTGGTTTTTAGGAGCATTAGCAACTAAGGCCATATTTCTCCGGGATATGCGGTGGTCATTCCCTGACCTTTCCGCATCCTCCGTATTTGGTGGTGACGGGCTCGAAGAACCCGGTCTAATCAAGGAGCGTGTACTAGGCACTGCTGCTCCTTCCCACCTGGCTACGGAGGCGCCAGAGATAGAAGCTAGTTTGTAATCAAGTCACAAAGGAGGTTAGGCAAGCGAAGGCAGATTATGAAAAATCTTTGGCAAAGGATGCAAAGAAAAACAGCAAAGATTTCTTTACTTGTATAAACTCTAAAAGGAACGGGATGAATCAGATTGGTCCACTTGATATCAATGATTTGACTGTAGATGATCATTCCCAGATAGCTGCCAAACTAAATGAGTATTTTGCATCTACATTCACACATGAGTTATTCAAGAAGGAGAGACCCGAGATGTTTATCAAACTCTATCAGGGAGTTAAATGACTTTGTAATAACTGAGAGCAAAGTGGAGGAGAAATATTGAAGCATTAATTGTAGCATTAAACATGAGAAAGGCACTTGTGGTAGATGGGATCTGTCCAGATATATTAAAGGAGGTGGCAAAAGAAGTAAACTCTTAGCCATAATTATGAGAGTATCCTTGGGCTCAGGAAAAGTTCTCACGGACTGGAGATGTGCAAATGTATCTCTAATTCACAAAGGGGGATCAAATTATTTTGAACAAATACTAATAGTGAATAGCGATTGTAAATGAAGGCATTCCATAACAACGTGGTTTTGGGCATGTAGGCCTCTGCTGAATACACTTCTTTCACCAAGGCAGGCTACACACGGATCATTTTGCCATCGCTTTCCAAGAAGAAGCTCCATTCATCATTAGCATTAGTCGAGGCATATGATGCAAGAAAGCAAAGTTATACAGCATCAGCCAAAAAAAAAAAAAAAAAAAAAAACCCTTCCCATTTCACTGATCCATTCGTTCCAAATTTGTCCAGTTCTTCCTCAAATTTATTTAAGATATAAACTTCCACAACGACAGATGGATGTTTGTTCCATCAATCAACTACCCGCTGGCTAAAGGCAAATTTCCCCTCATCAGTTCTACATGTCTTTTCTCGATTTGAATTTTTGCCCTCTCAGGTTCGTAATCTGAGCAAGAGGAAAAATCACATCTGCATTGAGCCTGCTCAATCCATTCAAGTCCTTATATACCTAAATCAGATCATCTCGCAGGTGCCTAGTCTCCAAACTGCGCAACTTAAGCCAAACAAATTTGCACAACAAATTTGCAAACTTAAGCCTTTGTTTGCACAACTTAAGCCTTTCTTGGTAAGAAAGGTCCGTTCCCCTCACCAATCTTGTTCTCTGTTTTCGTTCTAGCAACTCTACTTCCTTCCTAAAATGAGGCCTCCAGACCTGTGCACAGTAATGAAGTAATGATGGTCTGATCATTGCCTTATATAAAGCGTAACGTCTACTTATCCCTGGTAACGAAATTCCTGAATAATATCATTGACAAAACACTATAAGACAGTCCGCCCTGACAGCCTGTCTTCACTGATCAGAAAACTTCATATCTGACTACACAATTACTTCCAGGTATTTTTTATTCTCCACTACCCTCAGTGTAGTACAACACGATTGTTACGTTTCTCTTGGGTTATTGCTACCCATATGCAGTACTTTGCATTTGTCAGTGTTAAACTTCAGTTGCCACTTTTCAGCTCATCTGCCCAACTTTTCTAGATCCTGTTGCAGTAGCATACTGTCATTACTATCATTAACAACTCTGCTGACCTTTGAATCATCTGCAAACTTGAACATAAAGCATGATATATTTTCATCAATATCATTGATAAATATACAACACAACAATGGGCCCAACATCGAACCCTGGAGGACTCCACTAATAACATTAGTCCACGTAGAGCAGTGCCCATTGATTACCACTCTCCGTCTTCTCCCACTCAACCATCCTTTTATATCCATTGTAGCAACCTGTCTTTAATGCCATACTGCTCCAATTTGTTCAGTAGTCTTCCATGTGCAGCAGTATCAAAATTTTTCGTGAAATCCAGGTATGTGATATCAAAATTACTTTTTGCATCCAGTTTCTTTGTGACAACATCATAGTATTCAATCATATTGGTCAGACAAGGCTTTCCCATTAACAAACCCATGCTATATCTGAATTATTACTGCTCAGTGGTCTAGATGATCTTGCAATGCTTCTTTAACCAGTGACTCGATTATTTTCTTCGGAACAGAAGTTAAACAAATAGGTCTAATTACTCGCGTCATCCTTTGATCCCCCTTTGTGAATTGTGGATACATTTGCACGTCCCAGTCCGTGGGGAACTCCCCTGAGTCCAAGGTTGCTCTCATAATTATTGCTGAGAATTTGGTTACTTCCTCTGCAGCCTCCTTAAATATAACTGGATAGATCCCATCCGCCCCAGGTACCTTTCTTATGTTTAACTTCAACAATTTCTCCTCCACTTTGATTTCAGTTATTACAAAATCATTTAGCTCCCTGTTAGAGTTTAATAAGCCTCTGTCTTCCACTTCCCTACAGAATTCCTCGTGTATGAAGATAGATGTAAACTACTCATTCAATTTTTCAGCTACCTGAGCTGGATCATCGATATCAAGTGGACCATTCTGATTCATCCCTTTCCTTCTAGAATGTACATAAGTAAAGAAGTCTTTTCTGTTTTTACATCCTTTGCCAAAGATTTCTGGTTATGTGCCTTCGCTTCCCTAACCTCCTTTGTGACTTAATTACAGACTAGCTTGTACCTACGATAGTCTTCTGTGTCGCCTGACAATTTAAGTGCATCCACCTTTTTCTTCTCTGCCACGAGTCTCATTAGTTCATCTGACATCCATTTGGTACTAAACCCAGAACAATATTAATTAGTTGGAACAAAAAGCCTAGTAGCTTCCAAATTACTTCCTTGAATGCTTCCCATTTAGAATTTGCTGTTGATAACATCATCAGTTGGTCCCACTGTATATACAATTTAAAAACTGTCTGAGACCACTGTAGTCACCTTTATTAAAGCAAAAACCCTTCTCTTTACCCCTGATGGTAGTTATATCTTTAACTATATCCCACATCAGTACACTGTGATCACTACCACCCATTTAATGGTTCCTTTATCTGTAAATTCTTAATGCATGAATAATCACTGCTGATAATCTGATCAAGAGTATTACTCTTTTTTTTTTTTTTTTTTTTTGCCTCTCGAACATGCTGCTGTAGAAAACAGTCATTCAATAAATCCACAAAAAAAAGTCCTCCGGCTGGTAGGAAAATCTATCTCTGCAGTCCATCCGTTGTTCAAGAATAATGCTTACAGATTCTGCTGGTACGCTGGAATTATACACAATTTTGCCTTTTTGAGGGTTTCTTCTAGATGCACCTTGATGGCTGCACTTTTGCCTATTGAAGATGGCTCTGGAGCGCGAGAAGGCAATTTTATTTCACAAGTTACCAGATTGTTTCACTTAGTGTGAAGAAGCTGCGTGGTTTAGAAAATATTCAATGATTGGATCTAGCAGGCTTTGGAATGTGCAGTGATGATGATGATTTTCTTGGCGGCATCGTAGTTGGATATTGTTTTAATCCATTTAGTTAGGAGATTTATTGCTAGGCTGTAATCAGAACACTGAAATCAGTCTCACGGGATGGCCCGGGGCTGCTTCATGATAGCGTTCTGGTTTCAGATAGTTCTGTCCTGTTATGGTTTTTATTTGCCTTTGACTGAGCTTATTGAAGTTAAGCGTGGGTATGCTGAACCGAATGATTATGGAGTCATGATCAGACTGGAACTGTTCAGCGTATTCCTCAAAAACAGCCTGTAAAGTAATCATGTGCCATGCCAAGTAAATTGGGTCCTCTTGTTGGCTGTTGGTTGATGGTCATTTTTAAAGTCTTGAAGAAGGGTTACAGTTTTCCGCTGAGGTGATTAAATGCGGGTGGAAGACTGAAGTCCCCATGGATGATATGGTAGACTGATGTGTGGAGGTGGTTGATGGGCCAGTTGATCAGCCGTCTATCACCTTTAGATTCGGGTTAGGTGGCACATGGATGCAGTGTTCACTAGGGAACTATGGCAATTTAGAGTAACTGAACAGCATCAATATTATACTACAATCAGCATAGAAGACAAATGAGAAGTGTTCAGAGTTAAAGAGGTTGGCGGCGCCGCCTACTTAGCGACCATGTTTGGAGGCACAGATAGGTGGAAATTTCTGGGACTGCAAAGGGCAAAAAAGTGTAAAGTGTATTCGTGCCTAGCGGCACCGGAGGTTTCCCCCAACTCCGCGTTTCTTTCATTGTAGGTGTAACAGTTCACTGTAAAGGCCAGAGATTTAAAAGTGTAGTGTTGTGTTTCGTTGTTCTTCTGGCCATTTAGCCGCTAGACCCCTGCTGGGGCCCAACGTTGTCCACACTTAGCCTCGTGGAGGCAGACCAGGTACCCAGTAATTGATATTTTACTCTGGCAGGCCCTGCCACCTAGTTTCCTGAGATTTCAGTGGCTAGGGCCTTAAAAAAAAAAAAAAAATAAATAAATAAAAAAATAATAAAATAAAATAATCGCTGAAAAAGGTTTAAGCCGAAAGAGTTTTGCGTGTGCGGTTTGAATTTGGACATATTTTAATTTTTAACATTGTGTGGCACGTTCGCTGGTGTATAGACAGAGTAGGGGAGGGAGACTAAAGACTGAGGGGGAAAAGCCAGAAGTAAGTAAGTAAAGAAGATCTATTTTCTTGATCTTTGTAGGTCCTGTTGGGTCCTTTGATCCATTTATGGCCTCACTTTGGTCGGGGTTGTCTTCTTACACGCTCATTTTGATTTCCTCGTACTCTTTGCAGTCTTGTGGGGTGGTCGGTTTTCTTCGAGCATCTAATTTACTTTCATTCATTGTGGATGGCAATTTCCGTTCTTCTTCGGTAGAAGACTTCTCGTGCAAATTGGCTGAAAGCCGCGTAGTCGTCTTCTGTGTCCAAGAGATGGTGTTCTTTATTTTTTGGTATGTACTGTATTTTAGTTATTAGCAGGCTTCTGTGTTCCTCATAGCACTCACAGTCGTGCATTATATGATGCCATGTTTCAGGCTCACCACAGGTGCAAGTTAGCTCCTCCGTTATACCCAGCATGTTCAATTTTGCCTTGAATGGACCATGGCCCGTTAGTAAGTACGTTGCATTTAACCCCGGGTTAAACCACGGGGGGGGGGCTTTTGGATACGTCTTGGCAACCAGTGGTATGAATTTCTTCGTCACTTCGCCTTTGTTTGATGCTGTCCATCTGTCCTGCCACAGCTGTAGCAGGTGAGCCACGATTCTATGCTTTTCTGCTTTGCGGTTGTTGTTTGGTTCTAGGGTGAGTCTATAGATGGTAGTGGGTGTTCCCTTAGACAGGTGGTACATGAGCCCGCAGCGAGTCACTTCCAGGTCCAGTGGGAGGACTCCTGTCAAGACCTGGAGGGCGTGCGTGCTCACTGTTCTGCATGCACGAGAGATGATGAGCATAATGCTACGCTGGATTGTGTCCAGGTGTCTTTTATTTACTACTGTTCCTGCTTTTTTGTACCATATCGGGGATCCGTAGGTAATGGCTGGGATGAAAATTGCTTTGTAATACAGGGACAGGGTTTTTCTGTTTAATCCCCAGTCCCTGCGTGAGACTCTTGCTATTAATGCTGCGTAATTCCCTAGTTTTTCTTTCAGGTGGATGATATGAGGGGTGGAGGATAAATTATTGTCGATTGTAATTCCTAAGTATCGTATTTGTTTTGCAAGTTTGATGGTTGCTCCTGCTATCTTTATTTGCGTTGGTCTGTGGATGTCAAGCACTCCTTTCAGTAGAACAGAGTTCGTCTTCGTGGGTGAGATCTTCAACATGTGTAGCTTTGCCCAATCCTGTAACACCTGTATTGCCTGGTTTGCATGAGTCTCCAGGCCCGATCTGGAGTCCGCCTCCACGATCAGGACCAAATCGTCAGCAAAGGCCTGGCAGCTCACTTCGTCCAAGTCCTGAGCCAGGAAGTCGTCAAAGACAATGTTCCACATGAGTGGCCCCAAGACCAAGCCCTGGGGTCAGCCGCTGCGGACCATCGAGCCACTTTTCGAAAAGGTGTTACCACCTCAGTTCTTCGGTCAGTTTGGTAATCCTTTATACACTTGTAGAGGTTTGTTGGGAGCGCTGCCTCCCGGAGCCGGCCGAGGACGCTCGGCCACCACAGGGTGTCAAACGCCCCTGCGAAGTCCACTGCAATGACTCGGAAGCACTTCCTGTCGCATTGGGTTGCTTTGAATATAAGGTTTTGGACTGCTTCTATGGTTGATAATCCCTGTTTGAATCCATATTGTTTTGGTGATTCTAGGTTTGCAGCTTTGTAGTGGTTCATAATTCTTTTATGCAACAGTTTACTCAGGGTAGTCAGTAAAGCTATCGGTCGGTAGGAATCCGGTTGTTCCGGTGGCTTGTTAGGGTTCTTCAGGATGAGTTTCAGATTTGCGGTTTTCCAGGAGGTCGGAAATTTCCCCGCTTGCAGGCAGCAGTTTAGAAGTTTGAGCAGGAGGCCAGGTATGTGTTCCACAGCCTTTTTGATCAGCTCCGACTCCAGGAGGTCCGGTCCCGGGCATTTCCTATTTCGCATCTGTGCCGCAGCATTTTGTAGCTCCTCCACGGTGAAGGGTGGCTCCATTTGTTGCGATGCGTATGCCTCGTTCGCTTGGGAGATTTCTTCTTGCTTGTCACTGAGATTGTCTGGGGGTTCTAGAATGATTGTATTTAGAATATTATTAATTGAATCATCCCATGTTTTAGTGAGGGATCCTTGAGGCGTTTTTGTTGCCGTCGTTATTTCCCCCCTGGGGAGCTTATTTGTGGTTCTTTTGTATACAACCCCCCAGGGGTCCTCATTTCCGGTCGCAGAGACTAGTCGCTCCCAGGAGGCTTTCTTATTTTTCTTTATTTTTTCAGTGTAGGCATTGCGTAGCTGTTGGTATTGATGTCTTAGATAGGCTACCTCTGTGGGTGGCCAGGTTCTCCGCGCCCTCTGGTATTCTTTTCTCTTTATTTGAACTTGCTTTCGTAGTCTTTGTAACTCCGGGGTCCACCACGGCATGGCTCCTACGCAGGGTGTCTTCCTTTTCATCGCCATTTCCGCTGCAGTGGTTATAATGTGGGTGACTTTCTCCTGCATCCTGTCTACGTTTTCCATCCTGTCACTCTCCCATCCGGTCACTTCCTCTTGTGCTTTGCGGATCAATTGTTCTCGAAAGAACTCCCAGTTTGCCTTTTTGATGGCGAACCTGCTCGCCATGTATTTGCCATTTGTTGGTCTTAGCATCGTTCTCTTGATATTGAAGGTGATTGTGCGGTGATCCGATGTGGTCCAGGCGTTTTGCACAGTCCAATCGGTCACATGAGCTGCTATGTTTCTTGTGGTTAGCGTGATGTTTATGGTTTATTCCCATAAGGTCAGAGATTATTGGCCTTACTCTAAGATCTCACCGGGAAAAACCTCCTCATTGCTACTGAAAGGAACATTAAATCTCCGTAATCCACCTCAAATTAAAGTAGAAAATACAACTATCAAACTACTCATTGAGATGAAATACCTAGGAGTCATACTGGACAGGAACCAATCTTTCAACCCACACTTGAAACATATCCGAGGGAAAATCAGCAGATATTCTGCCCTCGTTGCAAGAATAGCCAAAAGGGATTGGGGACTCAAGAGGCACACCTTGGGACTGTATTACAAAACGACATTTATACCAGCCATAACTTATGAGTCACCCGTCTGGTTCCAGAAAGAAACTACTGCAGTTAACAGACGGACACTAGATTCCATCCAGCGGACAATACTCCTCTCTATTACACGGGCCTGCTGTACTGTGAGTACACATGCTCTGCAGGTTCTGGCGGGAGCACTCCCCCTGACCTTGAGGTGGTGCGTTGTGCTATGATGCATGTGGACATGTGTGGACATGTGTATATGTAAGGGCGGCACCTAGAACTTTGTTCAACTCCGCCTCGTGTCTCTGTGAAGAACAGTATCACTACAAATGGGCCAGATATGTGTGTGACGTACGTTTGTGTGTTTTATGTGTGTGTTCTGTTGTTATGTTGTGCTATGATGCAGCATCTCGCAAAAGGGCTTCCCTGCACCTTCCTGGGCCACTCCATTGACCCTACAGGAAACCTGAAAAGAGAAAAAACAAAACTCGCCACCCACCTGCAACAGGTCTGGCAGGACAGGTAGTCAGAATCCACAAAAGGGGAAATGACGATGAAATTTCTGCCTAATGTCAGAAGATTATACCCAAAAGCACCATCATGGTTTCACTCTAGACCGTACACAACGTATCTTTTAACAGGTTATGGGGCCCTAAATGCCAAACTAAACGAGTCCAACAGTTTTAAATTAGTGAACGATCCTCGGTGCAGGTTCTGTGGGGAAGTGGAGACATGGTCTCACATAATGTACAACTGTGAAAACTATGAGGATCTCCGCTGCCTCCTGACGACAAAACTGACTTACTTCCGTCGCGACAGGGAATCAAACCTGTTGGACTCGCAAGAGGAGCATAAGGAGTTGACAAAATTCGCCCAGGGACTGTTTACCCGAAGGAGGACATTTATTGCTCTCTAGAGGGAACAAGAACAGACACCACGACAAAACTAACCATCGTTCGACTCAACCAAACTAGCTCTCACCCAGATACAAGACTTTCCTTTGGGACTGAACTAGCATAATAAAGGACTCGCAGGACCCGACCCAAGGTAGCGAAGGAACCCGCTCAAGATTAATACCACGGACCTGACAAACCACAGATGGACTCCAAACACCGGACTGCACGGATGGGATTTATCCCACAAATGATCTTATAATTGGTCTGATCCCTGCTGGGATCAGACTGGGACAACCGGACAGATCGCACCTCTGCTGCCAAATGCTGTTGGGCTATCTGAGTAGGGTGCTCTAACCCTATTCACTTTTAATTACCAAACCCCTGGCAGGGGGGGGAGGAGATTTTTTTCCTCCCTTCCCTGCCGTGTTTTTTTTTCCTCCTTAGCCACGCTCCCTTGTGTGGCCCTTTGCCTCCACTCCCCGGGCGGGAGGGGAGGTTACTTCTGCCCCCCACCCCATCACTGCCCCTCTCTTCCCTCTGGTGAAGCATGGGCCTGCTCCACTGATTTGGGAGTCATGTTCTCTATGGACCCCTTATTTTTGTCTTTTCCTCCCAGCCTTCAGTCTCTCCACCCCTCTCTCTAACTTATAATTACTAGTGTGTGAACCATTGTTAAATTGCTTGAGCCCTACACCCAAAAACTTAATAACATCTATTCGCATAAATAGTACTCCTTTTGGCTGACCACTATCTATAACGGTTTTTTATTTTATTTTATTTTATTTATTTATTTATTTTTATGTTATTTATTATTATTATTATTATTTTATTTTATTTTATTTATTTATTATTTTTTGTTTTTAAGGTCCTAGCCACTGAAATTTCAGGAAATTAGGTGGCAGGACCTGCCAGGTAAATAACTATAATAGTGGTGTACCTGGTCTGCCTCCACGAGGCAGAGTGTGGACAACGTTGGGTCCCATTAGGGTCCCAGCGGCTAAATCAGATCCTTAAGAACCTGACTTTGGCCAGGCACAGTGCACATTGATAAGGGCAGCATAATAATGCCCAATATATTGTAAATAATGTTCAAAGCACGATGTCTTTATGAATATGTTGTAAATAAAGTGAAGAATATCTTTATGAATATAAATATTAATATAACATAATGTAAATATGAATATCTTTATTATTTCATTGTAAATACTGCCAAAAGCATATATCCTGTAAATAATTTGACACTGGTTCTATTTTATTGTTGGCTCTGGGGGATGAGCCCGAACTTCGATGTGGCCCCGTCTCCCCAAGGCTATTGTCCACCAGCCAATGTAAAACCCCTGGCATTGCTGCTGTGAAGGGTCTATTGTATATACCACGTTTGTATACAATAAAGATTATATATATATATATATATAAATGGCCAGAGAAACAACGGTACACGACACTACACATGTACAAAATCCATACACTTTTAAACCTCTGGCATTGATAGTGTTCTGTTTCACACCCACAATGTATAGCACGCGGAGATGGGGGAAACCCCTGGTGCCGTTTGACACTAAATACACTCTACACTCTACTCTAACCATGTCCCTGTGATGCATATAACCCAAGGGTGTTCGAGAAGAGAAGCTGTTCAGTTGTGTCCAGCTTATTGCGGAGCAAGCGAAATAGTTCCCCTCTTTAATTTCATCCATATAAAAAAAAAATAATATCGACATTTCATTCATATATATATTTTTTTCAGATGTACAAGGAAAATTTGTGATAAACTGTAATTTAAGGTTGTTCTAGGGGGGTTTCGCCAATAGACTGTTTTCCACCTGCATGGCATGAGATCTTTGAAGTTTTCTCGTCATTCTCATCCCACTTTTATTTGAAAACACCCACAGTTCGAATCGTAGTGATTACATTGCCTGATTAAAAAAAAAAACGCAACTCCGGTTATCTGATTTATTAACAACTGCATTCAGACAGCCCAGTGGTCACTAAGGTGGTAAACCTTCAGTTTACAAAATGGGTAACAGTAAACGATCGAATTATTCAACCCTCCCAAAAATAGTATGTCGGTACGTCTGTGAATACATGCCTCTGAGTTGAATGATGTTTGAATCGATAATCATAAAATACGGTTATTAGCATTAACATAAAAGCAGTTCTTCCTTGAATTTATTTAAGCTATCAACTTCCACAAACGACAGATGTCATAAATCTGTCGTTTGTGGAAGTTGTTCCAAAAATATTATTGATAACATTTTTGTTAAATAATTAATTGGGAACTCTGAACTACGTGGTCGTTCTAGAGTATAAAAGAGAACGTTCTAGATTTCATTAGATCTTTGAATAATTTGAAATCTGAAAGTAATACATGTATAGTAATTTGAAAACGGCTATTTTGTAATTTGATTGCTAGTATTACAACATAAGCATTATTATTCTGTTTAAATTATATAATAATAAAGTTGCTTTCCCTGGTATGAAACGTAAAAATATAAATTTATTTTATTATTGCTGAAGCAGTTAATTTGTATCGCGTTTCGTATATAATATATTAACCATGTGTAATTAATATAAAGTAAATCATCCCTAGTTAATGAATAATTCCTGAGAGCGAAATAATAATTTATTTGCTTTAATGATGTGAATTTTTTTTTATACTGTACGACAGCCGGACATTGGCAAGGACATTGGCTGATTCAACTACTGCTCATCTCAGTTACCCAAATTATTCGCTGTATTAATTTTGCACAATTACCACCTTTCGCCTCAAAGGTGGTGCTTGTGCATATGCCCGTTCCGACATTCCGTGTCAGAGACTTGGTAATTTGGAATCTCCTCTTTTCGATCTTATCTGGCTTAAAATCTCTCTACCACATTTTGTCAAATTCATCTGTTGTCTCTACCGTTCTCCCAACTCCACTAATCACTTGGAGCTCTTTGACTTCCTCTCTTTGCAACTTCACTTTCTCCAGTCCAACTTTCCTAACAGTGAGATAATTTTCCCTTGTTGATTTTAATGTTCATATTTACCTAAAAGAATATCGTACAGTCCTAACCATACAGCCAACACGTTTGATCTTTTTTCTCACAAACAACCCTTCTAAGTACACGGTCGAAGTGAGAGGTCCTTTAGGCACTTCAGATCACAACTTGGTGATTGTCTCTTCTCCAATGGAACCTTTATCTCATGGCTATTCCCAACCTTGTGTTGTTTGGCATTACAAGAATGCAAAATGGGATGACCTGCAAGATTCCTTTTCTTCTTTTCCTCGGTAAGATTACTGTTTCAAAACTTCTGATGTCAACATTTGCTCAGATCGTGTCAGTGAAATTATTCTCGTAGGAATGGAATCCTTTATTCCACACTGCACTTTAAAATCTCGTCCTTTATCTAAATCTTGGTTTTCCAATAAATGTGCTAAGGCTGTTCAAGAGAAGAATGTTGCATATTGTAACTGGCTTGCTTCCAGTTCTTCAGTTTCATTTTCTGCCTACACCAAAGCTCGCAACAATTGTAATGCAGTTATTAATTGGTCCAAACTAGATTTAGAACAGACTAAGAGTAGAAAACTTGCTTCTTACGGTAATGGTAGCCGAGCATTCTAGTCTTTTGCCAAAGCTATTGGCCGCAACTTTTGCCCATCTCTGCTCCCACCTCTGTCAAAACCAGATAGTTCACTTCGGCCAAGGATATAGCTGACCTGCTAGCATCCCATTTTTCTTCCAACTCATGTATTAATGATCTTAGTAAAACACCTCCCACCATTCCTAACACGTTCCATTCAATGCCTCCTGTGACTTTCTGTCAAAAGGATGTCAGAAGGATTTTGACGAATCTCGACGCTAAGAAAGCTCCAGGTCCCGATGGTATTTCTCCATTTGTTCTCAAAACCTGTGCTCTTGAACTTACTCCTCTTCTTTGACGCCTTTTTTCACTTTCTTATTCCAAAGGCGTTTTTCCTTCTGCTTGGAAATTTGCTCATATCCAGCCAGTTCCTAAAAAGGGTGACAAATCCCTCCCATCCAATTATCGTCCCATTGCAATTACTTCTACTCTTTCTAAAGTAATGGAGAAATCAATTAACCGCCAACTCTTAAACTACCTAGAAACCTTCCGTCTGATCAACGATCGCCAGTATGGATTCCGTCAGTGTCGATCCACTGGTGATATTCTGGCTTATGTTACCCATTTATTGACAAATTCTATGGAAAAGTTCGGTGAAACACAAGCAGTTGCTCTTGACATCTCAAAGGCTTTCGATCGTGTTAGGTATAAAGGTCTTCTAAACAAGCTTCCATCTTATGGTATGTCAACTGTTTTTTGTAATTGGTTATCCAGATTTCTCTCTGATCGCTCACTGTAGGTGATGGTAGATGGCTCTTTGTCTTCTAACTTCTCCACTAATGCTGGTGTCCCCCAAGGTTCAGTTCTTTCCCCCACTCCTTTCCTCTTGTATATTAATGACCTTCTTCCATTGACTGGAAATCCTATCCATAGTTTTGCCGATGATTGCACATTGCATTCTGCTTTCCATTTTGAGAAACCTTGCCCTGCTCAATCAGCTTAAACTTCTCGAATATCCGCTACCAATTCCTTAAATGCCGATCTCAAGTGGGGCAAAGACAACTTAGTTAATTTCAATCCTTCTAAAACTCAATCTTGTTTTATATCTCGCAAAAAGGATTCTTCTGTTTCTATGCTTATTTGGTGACAGTCCGATTTTTGGCAAAATGATATATCTCTTTTGGGGATTACCCTGACTTCTAATCTCTCTTGGCACAAGCACATTACAAATATTGCTTCCTCTGCATCTAAAAAACTTGGTTTTCTCTTTCGCTCTCGGCGTTACTTTTCTTCCAAACAACTGCTCACTCTGTATAAATCGTAAATCTGCCCTGCCATGGAATATTGTTCCCACATCTGGGGTGATGCCCCCAAAACCTCTCTCAGGCTTCTTGATTCCATTCAAAAGAGGGCAGCTAGGTTAGTTAATGATTCATCTCTGAGTCTCTCCACTCGCTGTCTCATAGACGCACTGTTTCTGCTGCATGCCTCTTCTACAGATACTTCCATGGGTACTGTTCTTCTGAATTGGCTTCTATAATTCCCGCTCTCTCTTTCAAAACAGTCCGAACACGTGCCGCAACCGGGCAACATCCATTTACTGTCCAACTTCAAACTCTCAGAACCAACTTTTCATCTTCCTCGTTTATTCATTCAACTGCCATTTTCTGGAACAACTTTCCTTGATATGTATTTCCTGAAAATTACAGTGTACAGAAGTTCAAATCTAATGTCAACAAATATCTTCTTTCGTCTTCTCAACCTCAAACCCCAGCACGGTACTAAGTACTATAGGTTCTAATACCTCTCGTGTTTGAGGTTTTCATTAAAAAAAAAAAAAAAAAAAAAAAAGGAGTTTACAATTACATTTGTTTTTTCTGACAGCTACTGAACAGTGCTTAGTTTATAATGAGTTATGCATGCATTTTAATGGCTACGTGTAGGTTTGAAGGCACAGGTGCTGAGTATCACGTTACCCTAGGATCGCGGCCATTTTACAAGTGTAACTTCGCTTTCTTTCTTCTTTAGAGCTTTTCGCTTTAAAATCAAAAAGGTCTGTGCGATTTTAACTGTACAGAAATTGTTAATGTAAAACGATAGGCTTTCGCTATCCTCCATTTTAATGGAAAGCTGAGGAAATCCAAGCTAAGGTTATTGATATGTTATTCTACTGAGGAGCATATAAACACGAACAAAATCCTTGGTTTCTGTATAGTCTTGTATGTTTTTTCGGAGTCCGCATCGACCATACAAAGAATCGGAATATTCTCTCTTATTGTTATGGTAACACTTCCGAATACCCAACACAATGGCAATGTAACTCACTAGTAGTAGTCCGGCCATTTCAAACACACGTGCACATTATTGATTTCTTAGGTCATGTTCTTAAGTGCATTGGTTGCCATAGTGATATCAGCGTCGTGGTTTATTGTATACAGTATAAATATAAAGTATAAATATTTCAAAGCAGTAACAAAACTTCATACAATTAAATGAATACCATATCCAATTCTCTTTTGTATTTTCAGATATGAATTTTCAATTTCCAGTTTTGAAAAATGCATTGCACCCTTGACATTTTAAAATATTTCTTTAACAAGTCTCTTCAGCTTTTTGAACAGAAACTCTTCTTTTGCGTTGGGATTGTAAAATTTTCTGCCAATTTGAACAAACTTCTTTAAAATGTGTAGGGGTGTCTGAGTTCATAGGCCTATTTAAATTTCAATCGATATAAAAATTTATGTAAGCGAACTAAATCAGGGCGAAAAAAAAAATGTACCGTCATTAAGTTTGTTAACTTCCAGTTCGAATTACCATGGCAACGCAACACGGGGATATTACTTTAATATTTAACGAACTGGCAGCAAAGCGAGTGCTGCACTGTACGAACTGTTATCTAATCTCAAGATACAGTATGATAAGGTGTTTTACAGAATGAACGATGTATTACAGCAGTTAAAAGTACCTAATTTTAATAATAATAATAATCTGTTCCTGATGACTTCTCTATGACTGGTATTTATATATATAGAGTAAATATGTTTTTTCATAGTTCTTCGTACTTGGTTGTAACGAGTCAAAGTCAAACTTACCTGACACACGGACGGCATCGTCTCCGCAACACGACATGGCAGTAGTGGAATTTAAAGGCACGCTCACCGTTTGTTAGTTTAGTGGATATCCATAATTTTTGTAATGGATTTCCATGGATAGAGATTCAATTTCTAGAAGCATAAACATACCGCCTTAAGCGCCCTCAGACTTATCTTGTTTGTAAAGAAAGTGCTTGTTTGTTCCAGTGTCGCCATCTGATGGACTTTTAAGAAAATATAAGCAGATGGATCGAAGACAGTATTTTTGCATTTTCGATATACATTTACAGTACTACATTAATTTTTTTTATCTTTTGAATAAATGTTATTTAATATGTTTGTGTAGATACCTGCAAAAATCATACTGTAATAATGGTTAGTTACACATTTTAATAGCAATATTGAGACTAATATGAACAGAGGGGGATTTAACGGCGGCCGACCGGGCGCGCGCCCTGGGCACCGACTTTACACTTTTTTCTAATGACACCAAGTTTGGTTTCATATGTGCAATTTTAATTACTACCAAGTTTACAATCGGCGGTAAAACCTGATAGTATGTTTATATTCGCTTATTTTCATTATTTCATTACTACGCTGCATACTATACACATACTACGCTGCATACTATACACATACTACGCTGCATAAGCCCCGCGCGACCGCGCTACCGCTCATCGGAGCAATAGAATCGTATTTGCTTCTTTGTACTTACAAAGGTTCTCCTGCAATGCAGATTTACGATATACGCGTATTTGCGATTATCGTATATTGTTGCAATTATATTAAGATAAAATTAATTCCTTTTGTTACATCAGCGCCTGGATTTTCGTAGTTTATGAATAATTTTTGAATTTTAATTAATCATTAATTTATTGCACTATAACAAAAAATCTCTTCTCTAGTATTCTAATCATTCAGACTATTAAATTTTATATTTTTCTTTTCATTAGTAGGCTACCAGTGGTAGCTAGAAAAATGAAACATCTATCAGGGGCTGAAAAAAGACGCGAATATAATATAATACATATATTATATTCAAATTTTATTGGAAAGAAAACATTAATAGTGCATAATATTTTTTATCTATTTAAAAAAAATGGTTAACATGCATTTTTATTTTCCCTGTCTCTCTATTTTTTTTAAGGGACCCAATATTTTCTTCTGCGCCCGGGGCTTCAACCGACCTTAATCCGCTTTTGAATATGAACATAAACCACTTGACATCCTACAGGGTGTTTTTTTTTTTTTTTTATTATTCATCATAATATTAATTTTCTTTGCAGTTTCGCAAATTTAAAATTTTTTATGCCAACAAGATCATTACTCTGTAAAGAAAAGTTTGAGATTTGATTAACAGTACTGAACGCTGTCCAGAGTTTTCTGAAATTTGTGGATTAAATTTTTACAACAATGTGGTTTTTAACCGCTACCCTGCGTAGTACGGGAAAGGACTGATGTGGCCTCGAGTGTCACCCGATTCAAACCTATGTAATTTATTATTATTATTATTGTTATTATTTCTGGGGTTATCTCAAAGACAAGAGTGCTTCAGAATAATCCAAGAACCATTTTTTGTGATTGAAGATGAAGTTTTTTCTGTGTCGAAGGAAGCTTTGGAGCATGTTCTTCCCAACTGCAACACGATATTGATAAACGTAGAGGAAATATTGAACATGTTGTGGTAGGAATTTCCCAATGTTGCTAAATATAGTTCAAGTGTTAATTTGTTTCTAAACAATATTTTATGTTTTTCAGATAAAAAAAAAATCACCCTGAATTTTATCAGGTCACAGAATTTCAATTGTTTATGGAATCACAAATTATTTGGACGTTCGGACATTACAGTGCATATGTTGATTTTCTTAATTATTTACTTATTAATCTTGGTAAACTCACTTATTGTAATGCGCCTCAAATATTTAATATTTTCGATGCAGCTGAACTGGATAGCAGTGACTTCAACTCAATTCAGCTGCATCAAAAATATTAAGGATTTGGGACGTATTAGGAAAATAAGAGCATTGCTAAAGTTACTAAGTTAAGAAAAAAAATATTTGACATACTGTATTCACTGTATTTTACTGCTCTAATATTTTCTTTAAATAAACAGTGATATTAGCGAGTTTAGGTTAAAGAAATACTTGGATTTGGCAGAGGAAGCTGTTGGCTTTTTGGTTTGAATATTTTTAGTCAAGGATTGGTAAATATATAGAATATAGATACAAATTTAGGTCGCGGCATGAGGTATGAGGTATATTGAGGGTCTAGCGGCTCCTGGGATTTCTCCCATCTCCGCGAATGTTCTAAGTATCGGTGACAGTACCCTGTCAAATCCAGAGATTTAGAAGTGTGTGGGTCATGAGTAGTGTTATATGTTGTGCCCATTGTTTATCCGGCTTATTGGCCGCCAGGCCCCTAATGGGACCCGACGTTGCCCATACCTCGCCACGTGGAGGCTAGCCGGGTGTTACCATTGAGTCAATTGTACTCTGGCAGGTCCTGCCACTTACTTTCCTGGGATTTTAGTGGCTAGGACCTAAAATAAAATTGGAACGACCGCGGTTGATTTTAGTTCACTTACATTAAAGCGCTAGTATGGGGTTTGACGCTGAAGGCCTGTTTCTGAAGTGCCTAAAAGGTTGGGCGAAATTTTTTTGGTGTATTTTAAATTTGGACGTGTAGGGCTATACACTGTGCAAGAGAAAGTGCTGGGAGGTGAGAGTGAAGGCTGGGGGGTGAAACAGGAAGAAGAGGGTCGATAGGGTAGGTGATCCCCAATTATTCAGTGAGGCATGCCCATGCCCCACCAGAGGGAAGGAATGGTGTGGCAGGGAAGAGAGGAGACAGCAAGCCGTCACCTCCCTCCCCTGCCGGGTGTGGGAGTAAAAGAATTGCACTGCACAAGAGAGTGCAGAGCCTTGAGCCAATATGGTTCCGTCAAGGCAGCAACTTGGAGTTTCTCTATCTTCATCGGTCTTCTCTGTCATTGGTAGCCTTTGGTATCCAGATTTGCCCTCAGCTATGAACACTGGTCAGGTCCGTTGTTAGTCTGTTATCAATGGCTGCGGTTCTCTTCATCATGGGAAGATCCGCATTTCCATGGGGTTATTCTTGCGATCGCTGGTTTTAGATGATTAGTAGTGAGCAGGTTCCTGAGGGAGGTTCTCCTTGAGTCCTCTCCACGCGTGTTCTGTGTCTCTTTTTATTTATTTATTTATTTTATTTTATTATTTTTTATTTTTATCTTCTTCTGTAGATGGCTATCAGTGTTTTACGCCTACCAAATAGTTTTTGGGCATATTCCTTTAGCTCCCTGTATTCCTCTAGTGAGTCCAATAGCTGTGATTCCAAGTTCTTGGGGAGGTAGTGTATCAGTCTGCACCTGAGGTCCTCATAATAGGTGCAATCGTACATAATGTGCTCCCAGCACTCAAGCTCCCCACAGGCACAGCTCGGATCCACCTCAATCCCCAGTGCTGTCAGCTTGGCTTTAAAGGCCCCGTGACCAGTCAGTAAATAGGTGGTGTATAAGCCAGGTTGAAACCAAGTTGGGGGACTGGGGTACATCCTGTCGATGTTCGGAATGAATTTCCTTTAACGTCCACAGTATAGCCATGGTATGTACAAGGTATTCCTTTCTCTATGTGGTAGCTCATTCCCCTGCGCGTGATCTCTAAGTCAAGGGGGAAGAGCTCCGGCCAAGACCTGCAGTGCGTGGGTACTGGTTGTCCTACAAGCACGTGTAACTGTCAATAGGATGGTTCTTTGCGTTGCATCAAGGATACGTCGGTTTACTACAGTTGCTGTTTTGGGAAACCATATTGCTGAGGCGTAAGTGATGATCGGTAGAAAGGTTGTTTTATAAAACAATGACAGGGTGCGTTGGTTTAACCCCCAGTCCCGCCTGGCGATCCTAGCCACCAATCCAGAGTATCTTTTAATTTTGGCTCTGATATAAGTTAGATGGTGTTTAAAGGTAAGATTACCATCCAGTATAACCCCTAAATATTTTAACTGGGTCACTAATTTTATTGTGGTAGGTCCCACCTTTATTTGTGGCAGTCTACGTATATCAAGCTTGCCTTTTAGCAGGATGGAAGATGTCTTTGTTGTTGATATCGTCAGGCAGTGAGTTCTGGTCCAGTTTTGCAATATCAGCATTGCCTGATTGGCCTTTTCCTCTAGCTGGGCCCTGCTATCTGCAGCAATGGTGAGGACCAAATCATCAGCAAAGGCCTGGGAGCGCACATCACCGAGGTGCAAAGCCAAGAACCCGTCCAGAACCATATTCCACAGGAGCGGCCCCAGAACAGAACCCTGGGGACAGCCCCTGCGGACATCACGATTCACTCTACCATAAGGTGCTTCCACGATAATGCGTCTCTCGGAGAGATATGACCTAATTATGGAGTATAAGTTGATCGGCACTTGTGCCTGCCTTAGTCTTGCCAGTACGCTCGGCCACCAAATGGTGTCGAACGCCCCAGCGAAGTCAACGGAGATGACTAGTAGATATTTATTATTGCAGTTTGCTGCTGATTCCGATAGGCTACGCAAGGCTTCCACAGTAGACGAACCCTGCTTGAATCCGTATTGCGATGTCTCTGTGAGTTTCGCTGCCTGGTAATGCTTATTTATCCTTGTGCAGAGTGGTCTTTCTAGCAGTTTGCTTGCAACCGGCAGTTGGGCTATTGGCCGATAGGAGTTTGGCAGGTGGGGTGGTTTGTTCGAATTTTTGGCGATTAATTTTACCTTTTCTGTCTTCCATTTTTTGGCGAAGATGCTCTTAGCCAAGCAGCTGTTATATAGTTGTAAGAGGAGGTCTGGAACGATCTCCACGGTCTTCTTAATAATTTCGGGTTCTAAGTAGTCCAGGCCTGGACATTTATTGTTTCTTATCTGGGTTGCCATTTGTTGTAGTTCATCCCGTGTGAAGGGTGGCTCCTGAGTGTCTGTTGAGTAAGCTTCATTATCTTGACAGATGATAAGTTGCTCTGGCAGTGTTGGCTCTATTGGTTCTGGGAAGATGGCATCCAATATATTGCTTATAGATTGTTGCCACGTGGTGGTATAATCACCTTGTGATTATACCACCACGTGGTCTGGGTGGTTTAAATGACTTCCCCCCTGGGAAGTTTATTCGTCACTATCTTGTATACCACTCCCCAGGGTTCGGTGTTCCCTGTTGTGCTAACAAAAGTCTCCCAGGCCTTGCGTTTGCTCTTAACGATCGCATTTGTGTAGCTGTTTCTGGCTTCTCTATATCTTTCCCTTAAAGCTTCAACCTCATGGGCCGACCATGTGCGCCTTGCCCGTTGAAATTGTTTTCTTCATTTAATTGTTTCCCGTCTGAGCTGTTGAATTTCCAGGGTCCACCAGGGGACAGCCCCCCGGATCGGGCTTCTTCTTTTTATTGCTGCATTGCTGGCTTCTGTTATTATCTTGGTTACTTTAGTTTGGGTTTTATTGGGTTCCTCGAGCTGATTTGTCTCAGTTAGGTGTTGGGCCGTTGCTGGTATTAGGATTTCCTTAAAACGTTCCCAATTTGCTTTGCGAATGGCATAGCGGCTTTGTATTTGCTTGGATATTGGGGCTCGCGGCAGTTGAACGATGTCAGAGCGTAACTGCCTTTAAATCAGGTAGCCGTTAACAATAGTCTACGTTAGTCGTGAAAGAAGAACTGTTGCGCCATCTCTTAAATTGGTTATAAATGTAAACTGTAAAGGACGATTCAATAAGCTTTAGGTAGCATAAGCTGTACTACCTTTTACTTTGCTCATTAAGTTTACGGTTGCGGATTCTCACCATGGATGAAAGGATAATGGCTAAGGATTTAGAAGGCGCAAAGAACAAAGGTGAGATTGGGGGAAAGACAACTGGATGATAAGTTAGGGGACAGAGATAGATGCATGAATTTAGTTGAAGATATGGAAACAGGAAAATACGGTAGTTATGGAAACAGGAAAATACGGTAGTTATGGAAACAAGGACAATAAAATATTTTTGGGTGGAAAAGAAGGTGATTTTGATGAAAATGGGACATTGGTGAATGAGTTGCTTTCTCACAGCAGGGAATAATCAAGACATACTGAAGGGAAGTAACGATTGCTTGCGTGAAGAATCATCGAATTACAAGGTTGTTCTAGATATAGTTTTTCTGCCTGTTCAGGCAAATTGGATAACAGAATAAATATGGTAAGAGATATGACTGGATTTGGGGATGAGGAAGTTGATAATGGAGAGGATGAATATAGTGAAATCTACGTGACTGTGGGGAGTCATAAGAAAAAAACAGATGCAATAGCCGCTGGAACAATGCAAAGAGTTCTGGAAAGGGTAGGCCGAAGAACGTTAAGAATAAAACCGATGGAACATTCACTAGACGAGATACTCAGGAATAAAGCAGAAGTGAAGATTTGCAGATGACTGGTGATTTGGGAATGGTTACTCCATTCTTTTCCAGAATTCGGTCTCCCGGCTAGGTCTAATAGAGTGGATGACAGTTCAAAGGGCACCCTACCCCGCGGGGCACGGCTACATCGTCATACAGTAGATCCCCTCAGCCTAGGAAACGTACCAAAGGTAAATGCGTGCAACGTTCCAAAGTAAGTACCAGTTTGAAAAATACTATGCACAATGTTCAGAAGGATCTTGATTTAGCCAAGGCAAATAGGAATTTGGAGAAGTTGATGAAATGCACACCACCTGTCCTGTTTCCTTTGGTTTGTGTCCATGTGATGGAACATGGAGTATTCTAGATCAAGGGGATTTTTACCTGGATCGTGCGAGGGAACCTGTAGATTTAGCTGAGAAAATATCTTTTAAAACATGTAGTGAGCTTTCTCTCTGCCTGCGCAAGGACTTCGAGATGGGGTACTTTCAAGATGGCGCACGCTTGAAAGTGCTCTACATGATGTTGGCATTGAAAATGAACGTATAAAGGAGAAGGTCACTGGCTTAGATAGGGTACTGGATGTGAATGAGAAACAACTGAGAGAGCTCCAGATCAAGGAAGACTGGCTTACTAAGGAAATGTTTAATGCTTCTTTGGTGGGAGCACAAAATAAATGCTTAAAGGATAACATTACATCCTTGGAGGTGAAATTGGAGGAATACAAACAAAAAAATTGAGTGACTGAAAAATAAAGATAGTGATATGGTAAGAGAACTATATAGTAAGGTAATCCAGCAAAGAACACCTCAGAATCAGTTAAACATCGAGGGATGAGGGCAAACTAAGGGCAGAAATGAAAGTCAGGTGTGCTTGTCTTCCTCATCATTAGATGGGACAGGAGGACATGTTCTGATAGTTAAAGCAGCTGAGAGATCAAGATTGAAAAATAGTGATGAGGTGTGTTTAGCAGTAACTAAAGAGCTTAAAAACAGCTTAAAGAAAATTAGGATAAGGAGACTTCAGAAGATTAGGGATAATGGTGTGGTATTGGAGATGCAAACAGAAAAGGAGCTACAAGAGGAATGCTCTCGAATTCCTCTTGTAGACAGGGCAAAAAATAATATTGTAGCCAGGGCGAAAAATATTGTATGATGTGGAAAAACGATCAACAAGGAAGACCTGTTAGAAGGCATACAACTAAAATTTAGTAAGTATGAACATCTCTAGGGAGGTAGTGGAGACGGAGATATTTGTCCGTTTTTGTAGTATTAATAAAGCAAAAACAGGAAACAGTTGGGTCCTTTAGGTGTCAAGGCGTATTAGAAGTTACTTGTTACTGCAGGGTAGGATTTTCATTGCTTCATGTAGTATAAGTTCAATGACTTTCATTTAATTACCTTGTGCTATAATTATCAGGGATTTGGTCATACAACCAGAACATGTTACCACAGAGACCCTGCTTGCAGTCACTGTGCAGGTATAGGATACTCCTACACATTCTGTACTCATCAGCGAGAACAACCGATCTGTTCCAATTGTAAGGCAAAAAATCGGGCCGCAAATCATTCTGTAAACAGTAAACAGTGTCCAGAATACTTGAATGTACTTAAGTTGGTCAAAGAAAGAGCACGGAAATTTGATAACGTTAATGGCAGATATTGATAATCACTTTATTCTTAATCAGTACAATGCAAAATCGAATGGTAACCTACGTATACTACAGATTAATGCTCAGAGATCAGGATCGCAGGTTGATGAAGTTAGACTAGTGTGCAGCAGAGAGAATATTGATATAGCTTGCATACAGGAACCATACTTAGTGAAAGGTGGGCCTATAGGATATCCAGTTTCAGCACGCGTACTCTGTGCAGATGAACCAGACTTATGAGCTGCAATTGTAGTGTTTAATAAGGACATAATTATCACTTATAAATTCGTTGTGCTCTTCACAGATGGTGTGCATAGGGGTGGAGTCAGATCATGCGTAATTCTATCTATGTTGTATATATTGTCATCACTCAACAGACATTAATATCTACATCAGGTACATGGAACTGGTTCAAAATTGCTTGGGTAGTAGAGTAATTCAGTAATATTTATGATGGATTCTAACTCAAGATTAGCATCGTGGTTTGATAGAATTACAAATGATCGTGATAGTCAACTAGGTGAATTCTTGGCTTGTGGATTGCTTATACAAAATCTACAAAGTTCAGATAGTAATGGAGAATCAAATTTTTACTTGACAATCTGTAACGTGAAGGCAGCTGGTATCGTGGACGATTGGCAAGTAAGAGCAGATTGGGTCTGCTCTGATCATCGGGCCATTGTATTTTCTATCAGGGACATAGCAAAACTATCTCCATCACAGGAACAGTTACGGCGATTTGCTATCAAAAAAGCAAAGTGTAATAGTTTTGACGAACATATTCATGTCCGACTTGGGAATCTGGGCACTGGGGCATTCAGTCAGATGTCTGGAGAGAATGCAGTGGACTTATTTATTTTTGAGGTTTCCAGCACATCTATGAAGCATAAGAACTGTAATAGGATTCCAGTTAAATGGTGGTCTGGTGAGTTAAGCCAACTTCGGAAGAAGGTTCATAAAGCGCGGAAAGGTACCAAAGAAGTCAGCGTAACAATGGGGGAGCAGGAAGATAATGTATTTAAAGTAGAGTATTAGAGGATACGGAGTGCATATGTGCGTATGATATCTAAATCAAAATTAACTGCCTGGAGAACGTCGGTTAGAACAGTGGGCAATGAGAACCCATGGGAATTGTATATAAGCGATGTACTGGCAAGAGTAAAATAGTAAATGGCACCATTATTCGACCCTACTATAATAGGAGAACCAGTCACCTTCCCCAACCTCCACTTCTGCACCAAAACCAAGTCTGCAACATCACTACCCACAGCTGACTGGACTTGTTCCCGGACAACTTCCAAAGATCTCAACAGTCCTCCTTTCGTACCACTGCTCTGCCAAACCCCACAGTTAAGGCACCACTCCGCCATGATAAGAGTATCCTGAGTCCCCTAGGTGATGGACCCCATAAAATACCAGTCCATATTTCGTCAGGACGTCGAGCCGTTCGCTTTCGAACACGCCAACTCAGAACACCTCCAATCAGGACGGAAGTTCGTCGAACACCTGTCATCAGGGTCTACTTCCAAAATATCAGGTCCATTAGGAACAAACTAGACTCAGCAGAACAGATCTTTCTCTCCCAGGTCGCTGATGTGGTCTGCCTCGCAGAAACGTGGCTTCAACCTAATCAAGATACACTCTTCTGCTCAGCTATTGCTGGTTACAACATGCTGTCTGCATCCAGGGAGCAATCTAGAGGCGGTGGAGTAGCCATACTGTACAACTCCTCCCTATTCTCATATGAGAATTCGACCTCAACTACAACTGAAGATTTCGAAGCGATTATAGTCTCACTACGCTTCCACTCCAGCCACATTGATATCGCATCTGTGTATATTCCCCCAGGGCCTACAATTGAAATTATTGAAGATTTGGGGAATTGGCTCTTAAACCATCTTCGTCCGTCTGCACAACGCCTTGTTTGTGGTGATTTTAACCTGCCTCCAAACCGACATCACCTCTTTATCAGGCTCTGCGAGTTCTTCAAATCCATCAACATGATACGGGTCAATGAGAACCCCACCAGGGGATTGAACCTACTGGATCTCGCTTTTGCTTCAACACCATGCACAGCTGAGGATGATCCCATTGCATTCTTCCTGTCTGATCACCAGCCCATAGTGTTGACATGGTCATTGCAGGTGCCAAACTTCAACATCCCTGACAACAAAATAGTCAAATACGTTTCAGCACCTAAATACCTTAATCCTCAACTCTGTGTAGAAGCAGCATCTTGCATTCCTTGGGATGTCCTCATTGACTGCGACCTCAGCCTTGCAGTGACACTCCTGTCTGACTGGATTAAATCCGTCACCGACTATGCTGCCACCAAACGAGTAACAGTAACTCCCCGTTCCAGATCGTGGTGGACTGCTGATCTTAACAACAGCTTCAAAATGAAACAAGTCCTACATAAGAAATGGAAGCATACAAATGACAGTAAAGACAGAATCGCCTTTTCCCGTGCCAGGGCCCACTTTAATCGAAAGAAAGCTGACGCAATCCAAGTGAACCTTAACCGCACTTTGAGGAAAGGAAAGCCATTCTATGCTGCCCCACATGGTGGATTCAATCACATGCTTGATCCTCAAGAATGGCTCAAATACATCGCCAGATTTTCAAATACAACCACAGTCCCATCTACAGTTGTCCAGCCTGACTATGAAAACCCTTCAGATGTCCTAGGGACTATCCAGATCACGGAACAGGAGCTCATACGTGCCATCAATTCCCTTCCCACAACAGCCACTGTTGGGGAGGATGGAATTCCACAATTTATGATCAAATGCTTAAGCACATTCATCATAGGCCCTCTTCTCTCGATCTACAACAGATGCCTCGCTGAGCATTATTTTCCACCCCAGTGGAATAAATACAGAGTGTACCCCATCCCCAAAAACCAATTTGCCTCAAACGTCAGCCAGATCAGACCCATATCAGTTGCCTCTTGTCTGTTAAAAACTCTTGAAAGGCTTTGCTACCCACAATCACTCAACAAATCCTCCAGACGAAACCACCTGAAATCCATTATGCTATCGCAGGAAAATCATCAATCACTAACTTGGCAGCCACCACAGAACGCATTCTCTCAGCATTCGAACAAAGAGCTGAGCTAGCAACCACATACCTCGACATAAGCGCAGCCTTTGATGCTGTGTCGATTCCGGCCTTGCTCCTCCTACTTAAGGAGAATTTTCACATTCGAGGTGATATGCTGTGCTTTTTGGAATCACTTCTCAGTCACAGAATACTTATTCTCCATCGGCAGCAACATACCCTATCCTGCGACATTACTGCTGGAGTACCGCAGGGGGGTGTCCTGTCTGGTGTCCTGTTCACAGCCATCATCGTGCCCATTATTGCCTCAACGAATGGTCTCCTATGCTATGCCGATGACTTCAAACTGCTGACTCCAATTAACCCTGGCGACGACCCTGCCCAGCTTAGCAACAGGATCAATTCCCAACTTAAGGATCTAGAATTGTACCTGGCAAACTTCAATCTAAAAATCAACCCTCTGAAGTCTGCTCAGGTTATATTCTCCCTTAAATCCATGCCGACAGTACTCAACGTTTCACTCGCAGGGGTACGAATACCAAACGTACCCTCGCACACAGACCTTGGCGTTCTGTTCGACCAAAAGATGTCCTTTGTCCACCAGATCGACAAACTCAGTACCAGATTTTCTCGTCTACGGTGGATCTCAAAGCAGCAGCTGCTACACGTCCGACATCCTGCCACTGTTAAAAGGTTCATCACCTCCACCGTCTACCCTGCCATTCTCTATGGTGCAGAAATATGGGCCTCTGCTGCACATACAAACCTTAAGCGGGTGTACACTGCTGAATACTGGCTACTGAAATGGGCGAATAACAAGCTTCGGCTACCTCCCGCTACCACAACTACCATGATGGCACAAGCACTCGACATCCCGAGGTTGAAGTTCCTGATCGTTGAAAAGAGGCTGGTCTTCACAGCCAAACTCATCTCAGGCCAAATATCATCTCCAAATATTTGGAATGCTTGCTCTTGGAGGATTCCACAGCCAAGCCTAAGGTCGGTACCAGCACTTGTGGCTCACCACAACAGGCTTGTACTCACCGAAAGATTTCTGCCCAAGCAGATGCTCGCTGCCCTCAACCGTGTGGACGCCGACATCGACACCATAATAAGTAAAAAGAAGGACAGACACAAGTTTATCAAAGCTCTTGAAACCTGAATCACTGCCAACTTGTATTTGTTTTTCTTTATTTGTGTTCAGCTCCTTGTTTTTATGATGTATTTGTATTTCTTTTTGCATTTGTAATCTGTATTTTGTAGCCTTTTGTATGTGTTCGCTATATTTTGTAGCCATTTGAATTTGTACTTATGTTATCTATATGTGAACCCCTGGCGCTCGTCGCCGTGATGGGATATTGTGCTGTAAATCTACTTCACAATAAAGATTTATTTATTTATTTATTTATTTATTTATATAATGTAGATACGGCATACTCTATTGGAGGTGTTGATAAGGATAGTACAAGTTGGAGAGAAAATACACTGGTGTGCAAAATTTAAGGACCACTCAGGTTTTCATCTAGCTTTTCATAGGAGTGGCCTGGATATGGGAAAAGCATACCACAGGAACCTCATGGGGTACAGAAATGATGAAGGAAACAACACCGACACAACAACAGAAACAAAACGGTACAGAGGGACTTTATTCAAAAATAGCAACATAGCACTGGCTGCCATGATACAGATGAATCACTGCCAAAGATGGAACAAAGGGAAGAGGTGGTCCTCAGTAGAAGATATGACCACCCGTGATGTCCATTCAGGCTTTGCACCGCCTGTCCATACTTCAATGTTCTTGATAAGTTCTTGCTGTAACATCGTCCATTCCTCTGTCAGCACCATCTTCAGCTGGTGAACATTTTCTGCTGGGTGTGGATATGCTGCTATGCGTCTCCCCAGAGCGTTCCACATGTGTTCGATGGGATTTAGATCAGCTGAAACGGCAGGCCAATGCATGCGAACAATGTCCTCACTTTCCAAAAGCATATCAACAGCTGCAGTGTGATGGTGTGTGGCGTTATAATCCATAAACACGAACTTGAGGGCCAATGGCACCTCGGAACAGACGCACATGGGGAAGGATTACCTCAGTACAGTAGCGTGCACTGGTTACAGTACCGCCTTAGAGTATCTGGAGTTGTGTACGTCCATCCAAGATAACGCCTCCACAGACGAGAACACTTCGACCGCCATATCGATCCCTTTCAGTGATGTTTGTGGGGTGATACCATGTGCCAACCTCTAGCCAGATTAGCTGACGTCCAGAATCGCTGCTGAGACTGAATCTACTCTCATCAGTAAAGAGTACCTTAAGTAAAGATTTTGTGGTTGTAACCTTTAGAAACAGTGTTGATCCTTAAGTTTTGCACACCAGTGTATGTTTGCAATTTTGGATCATCTGATTGGAGATACTATCTCTGAGCAATACGATGAGGAATAGATGTTGATGAAAAGGCTTAATCATGCTTACTCTGGGGTACATGATGGGGATCCCTTTAGCCTGATTGAACTCTGTGATGCAGTACAGTGCATAAGGAACAATAAATGCCCAGGGATGGACCTCACTGAAGGAGAAGTCATTAAACGGGCTCAGTGGCTGATACTAGGGATCCTTCTTGAAGTGTTTAATAGCTGCCTGTGTGATGGGGGTCTATCCGTCCCTATGGAAGGATGCCTTATTAAAGCTGATACTAAAGGGACCATCTAGGCCAAAGAACGAACCCCAATATCATCGACTTATTGCTCTCCTCCCTGGATTTGGAAAGGTTTTGAAAGAATGCTGGCGAGACAGATAATTGACTATAAAGAAAAAAAACTTACACTGGTCTGGCAGACAATATAGGTTTACTCCAGGTCCTGGAACAGAAGATGCGCTTCGGGCATTGCGAAACTATATATTAGGCTCGAACAGTAAGTATATCCTTGGAATCTTTATTGACTTTGAGGACGCTTTTGACTCCATTCAATTTACTACTTCACGCACTGGACAGTGACTGTTAAGTCTTCGGTTAGTTCTATTGTACAAGAAATGACCAGGGGATGCCCACAAGGATCGGTTTTTGGACCACTAATGTGGAACTTAGTTTTGAAGGACTGGTTGCCTAGGGACTTCGAGCATACAACGATGGTGGCATATGCCGATGATCTTGTGCTGTCTATTGAAGGAAATTCACTGATGCAACTAAAACCAAGGTAACAGCAGGTTGTGCTTGAATTAATAACTGGTGTAGGTTACATAAGCTATCTATATCAGGAATAAAAACGAGGACTATGAGCTTCAAGGGTCATTTTTCAAGTAGAAGACCCCCAGTTGTGAGAATGAATGGGTCGAGTCTAAAATCGGCTAGGCAATTAAAATATCTAGGAATTATGTTTCTAGAACTCATATGTTACATATCTATCATAAAAGGTAAGGAAATTTATTGGGATGATTACTCGAATCACTAGGGTTGGCTGGGGAATAAAAGGTAAGGTGCTGAACTTGCTATATGAATGTGTATTTATTCCCGTGGTAACGTATAGTGCACCAATTTGGTTTGGGGATGTAAGTGGAAAATTATTTACTAGAAAGCTCAGTTCCATTCAAAGAATAAAGCTCATTATGATGTGCATGGCGTGCAGAACTGACAAAAAAACAAACTGTTATATTAGGCCACCTAATATTTAAATTCGCCTGCCGTGCTGTGTTTCTTATGTCTGTAAATTGCATGTGTTCTATGGTCGATTTGTCTGTTTTGCTGGACGAAACACTCCAATTTCTGGGAAAAAAACCTTGCTATCTACGCCTGAGACCGACTAACTCAGCCACGGAGTGAAAAAGCCCATTAAAGTAACTCGCGACATTGACGGGATTTGAACCCGAGCCTTTTACACCCAGTGTGGGCAGGCCATTCTATACAAACAGTGTCCTCACTTTTCAAAAGCATGTCAACAGCTGCAGTGCGATGGGGTATGGCGTTATCACATATATACACAAGAACTCGGGACAATGGCACCTCGGAACAGACGCAAATGGGGAAGGATTACTTCAGTATAGTAGCCTGCACCGGTTACAGTACCGCCTTCCAGTATCTGGAGTCGTGTACGTCCATCCAAGATAACGCCTCCCCAGACGACATATGGACATGTGTTATTTTTTTGGGGCGGCTCCTAGAATGTTAGTTTAACTCTGCCTCGTATCTCTGTGAAGAACAGTATCACTACAAATGGGCCACATATGTGTGTGACGTAGGTTTGTGTGTATTATATGTGTGTTCTGTTGTTGTGTCTGGCCGCTTGGCTACCCAGAAGAGTCACCTAGACAGATGATTCTGGGTACTCGTCAACACCACGGGAAGGTGGGCCATCCCAATGGAACACGTACTGTCTCCATACGAGACTCTGACCCACCTAACGTTGCCAAAAGGTGGGCCAGATTCCTCTAGGGGCCTACTCCAGAGGAGAGGAGAAAAAAAATAAAATTTTTCCCATGGTGCAAAAAAAAAAAAAAAACAAGTGATATCACTGTAGAATGCGAAACAACAACAAAATAAAAATAATAATATAAAAAAAATGAAATAATAAAAAAAACACAACGTGACAGTAACACTGAAGAACGCAAAAAGAAAAGAGAGGGAAAAAAGAAAAGAAAAAACCATGTGACAGCCACACTGAAGAATGTGAAGAGAAAAGAAGAGATGGGAAGGGGAAAAAAAAAGATAGTGTTTTCGGTCCTGCACCCAGGTCCTCAGAAACAAGCTCCACAGCCCATCTAGGTGAAGAAAATGGACCGGAAGAAAAAAAAAAAAAAAAAGAGATAGTGTTTTCCGTGTTGCACACAGGCCGCAGAAACAAGCTCCACAGCCCATGTAGTAGAACGGAGTGCGAAGAAAAAAAATACATGGTAGGTTTCAGTTCACTGCTGGATCATCGATGTTGGCCACTGGGGGCCTCTTAATCCTTCGTCTGCGCTTAAAGACTTCAGCTGAGTAAGTTTGCAGTAGAGGGAGGTTGCTAGGGTTCTGTAGGAAGAGCTCTAGATGCTCGCCAGAGATCTGTGTATACAGCTGACAAGGTTGAGTCTCAAATCCGCGTACGTAATGCACTGAATAGTATGTGCCACAAGTGCTCTTTGGCTCCACAATGGCAGAAATCTGTTGGGTGGAGTCCCAGATGGTGTAATTTTTCATTCATGGATCCGTGTCTGGTAATTAGGTATGACGTTTCTAGTGAAGGGGCAAACCAAGACTGTACAGATTTAGTAGCATCATAGGTTACATCAGGTAGGAATCTTCTTGTGACAATGCCCAGTGTTGAGTTATCCCATCGAGTTTGCCTAATGTTGAAGAGCTTGTTCTATTGATGGGTCATCTCAGCCTTTGGGTCAGCATCCAGGTTAACCTCAATGTCTAGAATCCCTGTTGGGATATTTCTCGTAATTCGGAAGCACAACCCACGGAAGATGACATATATAGATCAAGCGGAAATGCTCCCGCGATGACCAGAATTGTAGGGGTGGAGACCGTTCTACACACTCAGCAGGTTGCCATTAACATTGACCTCTGGATGGTTCCAAGCTTGTCTCGCATCTTTAGAAGAGTTACCCGATGGAACCAGGCTCCGTCTGCATAGGTCACAATTGGTAAAAATACTGCTTTGTAATACAACCGCAGGGACTTTTTGGAGAGTCCCCAATAATTTTTAGAGATGCGTATGATGGTTCCTGAGAATCTCTTAACTTTGTTTCTTAGATGAACAAGATGTGGGAGAAAGTTGAGTTTGTGGTCAATAATCACCCCAAGCCCCAAGTATCTTGGTTTCGGTAATGATCGGTGATGATTGTCAGTTGAGCATTAAATATCTTTACCTGCGGTGGGCGCCTGAGATCCAGTCTATTCTTGAACAGCATCATTTTAGTTTATGTTGGATTGATATGCAGCTTATTAAGTGCAGCCCAATTTGAGAGATCGTCTAGGACCTGGTTTGCGTTTTCTTCGATGGCCTTCCGTGAATGCCCTGACACCACCACTGTGAGATCATCAGTGAAGGCCACAAAAAAATTTTCGCATGCATGAAGGTGTGGGAAAGGTAGTCTTGGAGGACTATATTCCAAATGAGGGGCCCCAGGACAGACCCTTGGGGACAACCTCAATTTATTGATCTGCTGAGATGCTGGAATTTTGACTTAAGAATAACTGCTTGGTCGGGAAAATAATTCTGTAAGAGGCTGTATAATTGCCGGGGGAAAGCGGCAGTTCGAAGGCGTGCCAAGGCACTGTCCCACCAGACAGTGTCGAAGGCTCCCTCGAAGTCTGTGAAGATGGTCAATTCGAATTTTTCTTCAGAACTCTAAATATGTAAGAGCAGATCGAAAAGAGCTTCACACGATCTTCCACTGATGAAGCCATACTGGCATGGTGAGACCAAATCATGCATCTGTAGCAGGGAGACAACCCTGAGAGCCATGAGTCGCTCAAGGACCTTACCAAGGTTAGCCAGCAGGGCAATAGGTCGGAAGCTGCGGGGTAGTTTGGGAGGTCATTGAGCGTTGGTGGTTTGTGAGGCTTTAGATAAATTATAGAATGTCTTAAAATACCGTGTGATTGGACTAAGTTTCAATAGCAAAAGCTTAATTTAGGGAACTCACCTTGGACGATCTGCAGTTGTTATTTGGGTGAATGAATGACTAAAAAATTTTTTTGGCTTTGGTTAATTTAAAGTTAAATAGATTGATTGGTAAGTTAATGGGATGAGAATAAATTAATTAAAATTAAAAACGGAATTAAAATACGCGCAAGGAAGCAGAAGTGCACAACTCCGTCCGTAGTTGTCATGGAGAATTAATTGATTAAGGACTCTAAAATATGTGAAACAGATGAGGCCAATAGTCATAACGGTAGACTTTCGTTTTGTTAAAAACGTCTTCAGTTGGCAAAGTTTAGTGGAGAGAGAGAAAGCGTGCTGTATTTTAAAGGAGTTTCTCTGTTCCCGTGATACACTTTGCGACATGCGGAAATCTCAAATGTGTGCGATTCCAAACCGGGGAAAGGTTGGAGGGTAGTTTTGCATTTATGATGTTTAACTTAGAGTGGTGACGGAACCATTCTATGATGAGGGCGTCGTATTGGAGAATTTTGTAACTGGTTTTTAGTTTTACTATGGTAATAGCTGAATAAACTAGGGGGGGGGGGGCGATATACGTGTAATGTGAGCTCGGTGCTGGATTGTCCTGTTCTGAAACTGTTATAGTGATAATATGCCCGTGTATTAGAGGTTTTAGTGGAACCGAATTTAGTTGTAGTACTTCCAATATAGCAAGCGTTGCAATTTTGTTGGCATTTAATCAAATATATAATGTTGTTCATGTCACTTGTCGAGTACTTATATGTTTCCTTATATGTGTTGAACAATGATCCAAGTTTATTATACGCGGAAAATATAAGTGTAATGTCTGTGCCCGCGAACACTCGGCGGAATTGTCCAGCGAGATCACTATGGTAGGGGAGGATGATACGTGTGTTCCCTTTTGTGATGTGTTTAGTTGAATTATTGATGTTGTTTTTTGCAATGGAGATAATGTGTTGAATTAAATGAAGTGGGTAGTCCCTAGCCATGAACTTTTTTGTGAGGTATTGTAGCCCAGTGGATAAGTCGTCTTGTGAAGTGCTGTATTTTATGGCGTTATGGATTTGGTTGTAAAGAACAGATTTTTTTTGTGCTAAATGGGTGGTGTGATGCGAAGTGTAAATATTTCCCTGTATGTGTGTTTTTCCTAAAGATCTTGGTTCCCAGTCTGGTGCCTGTTTTGTTTATACATAGTAAGGTTGAGAAAGTTGATTTGTTTATTAACTTCTGTTTCAAGTGTGTATTTCAATCTATCATGTATTGAGTTGAATTTAGTAAGAAGATTGTCAATTGTGATTCTATTTTCAATTATAAGTATATCGTCTGCGTATCGTATACAGTATATAGTTTTATCCCTGAAGGATAAGGCTGTAGAATTTGGTTTTCTGTTGTTGCTAAATAAATCTCAGATAAAGGAGCGGAAATACCTAGACCCATGGGTAGGCCAAATGTTTGTTGGAATATTTGGAACGGAACCTGAAGTGTCTGGCATCTAGTAGTAATGAGGTAAGTTCTAGGATGTTGTTGATAGAGAGAGAGGTACGGTTGATTAAGGTGTTGTCTGTCATTAGGTATTTACGTAAGGCTTGTAATGTGAATGTTATGTGTACGTTTGTGTATAATGATACTACGTCAAAAAACGCTAAGATGTCTCCATCGGAGATTACGGTGGTACTTATTTTTTCGAATGCTTGATTGGTGTTGCTGATTTTAAATTTAGAGAATCTTGTGAGGGGAGGGATATAATTTTTACTAAAAAAGTGGACAAATTAGCGAAAGCAGATTTACTAAAGGAAATTATTGGACTTGGGGGTGGCCAGGTTTGTGTAATTTGGTAATACCAAACATGTATGGGAGAATATTGTTACGTATGCCGATCTGTTGTAGAGTGTGAAGGTTGACTTCTTTGTTTGATCTGACTCTCCTTAGGATTACATCGAGTTTATTTTTGAGTTTGGAAATATTGTAGGTATTGTCAATTTTGTAGGTATCTTGATCAGAAAGGATCTGTTCCATTTTATTTATGTAGGCGCTTTTGTCTAGGATTAGGATCGTGTCGCTTTTGTCTGCTTTTTTGTATAATGATATCAGGGATGTTACTTAATTTATGTATGTCAAGGAGCTGTTGTTTTTTTATGTTGGGTTGAGAGGTAAGTTTTGAATTAATTATTGCGTTGGTTTGGTGTATGATACGCCACTTATCAGAGTGATGTTCGAGTTTAGTTTGTAGTTCTATGATACAATCTTTTATGGGGTAATGATGGTCTCTTATGGAGAAATTAAAACCGTGTTCCAATTCTGCGAGTTCAGTGGAAGTAAAGGTTTTTGAAGATATATTAACTGTAGAGGTTTGTGGGGGGGGGTTTGTTTTTTGAGGAAGCGTAACCATTTCTTAGTGTGCCTTTGCTCTACGTCTTGGAATGCTGCATTAATGCGTATGTTGTTGAGGTTAGTGAATTCTATCCAATTTCGGGTTGGCATTTCTTTTTTAAGATTAAATATTAATTGATGTATTTGGTGTAATAGGTGGTATATTTTATTAAACCTTTTACGTAGTTCACCATCTTCTCTCCTTTTCCTCACCATACCATACCATACAGCGTCTTTTTATTACTGTCGATATCTTGTCCTAGAGTTTCACTCCATTCTTCCAACCACAGTCTTCTTTCCTCTTTAACTATCCTCTTGGCCTCTCTTCGCGGTTTCATATCTCTCTTTATTCTCGTCATTTCTGTTCTGAAAGTAGGTCCTGAATGCATTATTCTTGATTTTCACAGCCTCTCTCGTCCTATCATTGTACCATGGGGGTTTCTTTCCATCTCCTTCTATTGCCTGTCCTTCCACTAACTTGCTCTGTCAGTCCTACTATACAGTCTTTGAATGCTTTTCATTCTGATTCCACGCTGTTCGCCACTGTCTTAGGTACAACCTTCCTGAACTCTTCTCTGAATATCGCCCCTTTTTCTTCTTCTTTCAACTTCCACACCCGTAGTTTTCTTTCTCTCTCTCTCTCTTTTTTTTTTTTTTTTTTGCTTTCAAGTTGTTTCATGACGATTTGACGATTTTCGCAGTAATTGTATGTATGAGTTGTTAGTATTATGTTCTGTTTATATTAGCGGGGATGTGGGAGCAGCAGCCCCCAGAACAAAAAAAAAAAAAAAAAAAAGAAACATTTCTATTGACGTATATGAGCAATTCTCATTGTTAATGCACGTGAAATCGTCTAGTAATGTGCGGAGGAGAAGAATCAGTGGTAGTGGTTGTATGTGCTGGAAATTTTTGTTAGTTTAAAAAAAAATTGCCGTTTTGTCGTTTCTTATTATACATTTCAGCTCCGACATATTTTGATGTCACGTGACATCCTCCAGTAACACGTAGGCGAGGAGGATAGCAGTGAGTGGGAGTTGCCTTCACGTCCTATCCCTGCTTTCTTCCGCTCTTCCTGGCCGAAGTACGGGGTTGTAGCCATGTTCTGAGTATAACCCTGCGAAATATAAATACGAAACAGACAGCGCCGGACCAAGGTATTTCCGCACCCTGGGCAGAAAGATTTTTGGCGCCCCTTACTCAGGATATACAGTACTGTATATATTTTTGCCTCATTGTTCTTCTGTTTTTGGCACCCCGAGCGAGAGCCTTGCTAGCCCGTACCTTAATCCGGCACTGAACACAGATCCAGATAATAAGAAAATTAACGTAAGTCTGCAATTTCATGTATTGAATTTATTTCAAATGAATTATTTGCCTACCGTGTTGAATACTGGTTAACGTTAACCAATCAGATGACCAGCGCGACTTGTAGATATGTAGAACAGGGGGTTGGATAGGCTTTATGAGTATCACTGAGTTACAGAATGGTAATCCCTTTAACTCTTAATTCGTGCTTAGTAGCAACACTAATTGTCACAATTGCCTGAAGGCCAGAGGTGTGAACTGTTAATCGTTCCAGGTTAAGTCTCTCGTAATCTGCTCGTTATATGGAAATTTTCTTTTCTACGGAAAATATTTTAAATGTAATTACCAAGGGAAATTAAAAAAAATCTTTAAATAGAAAATTTCGTTTTAAAGAAGTTCGTTAAACATAGGTCCGAATTGTATATGTCAGAAAAAAATTTTGGCGCCCTCCCGAACTGCCTCCCATAAGCGACGCTTATCTTGCCTACCCACTTGCGGCGGTCCAGCTTACAGCCTCAATTTCACGGATTGTTGCTTGTATCCGGGGCTCGTTGGAAGTTCTTGTAGGCCTGGTGGATCCTAACTCTTAAATCTTGCAAGTTAGCGCTCCATCAAGGATATGGTGTAGTGGTATGGTTTCTTTTAGGAATGTCACGGGATTTTTTAATGGATCTAGTGAGCCGCTGCACAAGTTTCTCCGATGAGGGATGGCTGGTGGTGTGTCTGTTTTCCCCCACACCGGGTGGAAAAGGCCTGGATTTGAATCCCGTCGATGACGCAAGGAACTTCAATGGGCTTTTTTTACTCCGTGGCTGAGTTAGTTGGTCTCAGGCGTAGATAGCAAGTTCCCCCTCCCCCAGAAACTGGGGTTTTTCCTCCAGCAAAACAGAAAAATCGACCATAGAACACACGCAATTAACAGACATAAGACATAGCACGGCAGATGAATTTAATTATTCGGGTGGCCTAAAAATAATAGTTTGGTGTGGGTTTTTTTTGGGTGGAGTGTGTGTAAAAAATATATATATAAAAATTAAATTTAAGTAAGACTAAATGCAGCTAGGCATGATATTTTTAAGAGTTATCACTTTTGGCATCTCTCATATTGTGGGATTATCTTCACAACTGGGTTCAAATTATTAAATTATTATATTAGGGTCTAAATGATTATATATACCTGCTTATGTGTTATGTCTGTAAATTGTTTGTCGATTTTCCTGTTTTGCTGGACGAAAAACTTCAGTTTCTGGGGAAAAAAACCTTGCTATCTACGCCTGAGACCGACTAACTCAGCCACGGAGAGAAAAAAAAAAAAGCCCTTTAAAGTTCCTCACGTCATCGACGGGATTCGAACCCGGGCGTTTTCCACCCACCCACCCACTTTTGCTTAGTATTGAATACACCATGAATTGTCAAACTAATAGAGCAAGCTTATCTGCGAAAAGATCTAAACCTCCCAAGCACTTCCTAATTCATTTCACAAATATACGTGGTCTCAATTCTAATCTCAACGATGTCCATTTCCACTTGCAGTCTGCCAAACCCCATGTACTTTTTCTGACAGAATCTCAGTTATCGGTTGATTCAAATACTGCTCATCTCAGATGCCCAAATTATTCGCTGTATGATTCCTATCGCCTCAAAGGTGGTACCTGTTCTTATGTCCGTTCTGATATCCCTGTCAGAGACTTGGCAATTTGGAATCTCCTTTCCTTGATCTTCTCTGGCTTAAAATCTCTCTACCTCATTGTGCAAATTCATCTGTTGTCTCTACCGTTCTCCCAGCTCCACTAATCACTTGGAGCTCTTTGACTTCCTCTCTTTGCAACTTGACTTTCTCCAGTCCAACTTTCCTAACAGTGAGGTAATTTTCCTTGGTGATTTTAATGTTCACAACTCCAGCTGGCTTCCGTTTTCTAGTCACACCGACCCAGCTGGTCGAGATGCTGAGGCTTTTGCAATTACTAACGACCTTGCACAGATTGTTCATTTACCTACAAGAATACCGGACACTCCTAATCATACAGCCAATACGCTTGATCTTTTTCTCACAAACAACCCTTCTAAGCACACGGTCGAAGTGAGAGGTCCTTTAGGCACTTCAGATCACAACTTGGTGATTGTCTCTTCTCCAATGGAACCTTTATCTCATGGCTATTCCCAACCTCGTGTTGTTTGGCATTACAAGAATGCAAAATGGGATGACCTGCGAGACTTTTTTCCTTCAAAACTTCTGATGTCAACGTTTGCTCAGATCGTGTCAGTGAAATTATTCTTGCAGGAATGGAATCCTTTATCCCACACTCCACTTTAAAATCTCGTCCTTTATATAAATCTTGGTTTTCCAATAAATGTGCTAAGGCTGTTGAAGAGAAGAATGTTGCTTATCGTAATTGGCTTGTTTCTAATTCTTTAGTTTCATTTTCTGCGTACACCAAAGCTCGCAACTATTGTAAAGCAGTTATTAATCAGTCCAAACAAGAGTTTGAACAGGCGAAGAGTAGAAACTTGCTTCTTGCCCTAATGGTAGCCGAGCATTCTGGTCTCCTGCCAAAGCTATTGGCCGCAACTTTTACCCGTCTCTGCTCCCACCTCTGTCCAAACCAGATGGTTCTGTTGTCACCTCAGCCAAGGATAAAGCTGACCTGCTAGCATCCCATTTTTCTTCCAACTCATGTATTAATGATCTTGGTAAAACACCTCCCACCAATCCCAACACGCGCCATTCAATGCCCCCTGAATGTGATCTTCCGTCAAAAGGATGTCAGAAGGATTTTGACGAATTTTGATGGTATGAAAACTCCTGGTCCCGATGGTATTTCTCCACTTGTTCTCAAAATTGTGCTCCTGAACTTACTCCTATTCTTTTCCGCCTTTTTTCACTTTCTTATTCCAAAGGTGTTTTTCCTTCTGCTTGGAAATTTGCTCATATCCAGCCAGTTCCTAAAAAGGATGACAAATCCCTCCCATCCAATTATCGTCCCATTGCAATTACTTCTACTCTTTCTAAAGTAATGGAGAAATCAATTAACCGCCAACTCTTAAATGTTACCCATTTATGGACTAATTCAATGAAAAGGTTCGGTGAAACACAAGTAGTTGCTCTTGACATCTCAAAGGCTTTCGATCGTGTTTAGCATAAAGGTCTTCTAAACAAGCTTCCATCGTATGGTTTTCCAACTGTTTTTAGTAATTGGTTATCCAGTTTTCTCTCTGATCGCTCACTGAGGGTGATGGTAGATGGCTCTCTGTCTTCTTACTTCTCCACTAATGCCGGTGTCCCCCAAGGTTCAGATCTTTCCCCCACTCTTTTTCTCTTGTATATTAATGACCTTCTTCCATTGACTGGAAATTCTATCCATAGTTTTGCCGATGATAGCACATTGCATTCCACTTTCCATTTCGAGAAACGTTGTCCTGCTCAATCAGCTTCAACTTCTTGGGGATTACCCTGACTTCTAATCTCCCTTGGCACAAGCACATTACAAATATTGCTTCCTCTGCATCTAAAAAACTTGGTTTTCTCTTTCGCTCTCGGCGTTACTTTTCTTCCAAACAGCTGCTCACTCTGTATAAATCGCAAAACCGCCCTGCCATGGAATATTGTTCTCACATCTGGGGTGGTGCCCCCAAAACCTCTCTCAGGTTTCTTGATTCCATTCAAAAGAGGGCAGCTATGTTAATTAATGATTCATCTCCAACAGAGTCTCTCCACTCGCTGTCTCATAGACGCACTGTTTCTGCTGCATGCCTCTTCTACAGATACTTTCATGGGCACTGTTCTTCTGAATTGGCTTCTATAATTCCCGCTCTCTCTCTCTTTCAAAACAGTCCGAATACGTGCCGCCACCAGCCAACATCCATTTACTGTCCAACTCCAAACTCTCAGAGCCAACTTTTCATCTTCCTCGTTTATTCATTCAACTGCCGTTTTCTGGAACAACCTTCCTTGATACATATTTCCTGAAAATTACAGTCTACAGAAGTTTAAGTCCAATGTCAACAAATATCTTCTTTCGTTTTCTCAATCTCTAACACAAGCACGGTACTAAGTACTATAGGTTCTAATACCTCTCGTGTTTGGGGATTACATAAAAAAAATAATAAAATGAAATAAAAAATAATCTACACTTCTTTGCATAATTATATTTGAGATTAAAGTAAATGTAGGAGCACAAAATCACTAGACCGTCACAGTCACCGCACATGCCCGTCAGCGGGGAGGTGTAATAGCAGCTTTTATGAGAAGCTGAAGAGGAGAGTATGTGAGCAACTGAGAAAATAAGGAAGGATTGTTTCTGAATGTGTGTAAAACTAAAATTATGGTGATTGGTGATAATCACGGTTCCTGTAAAGTGAAGGTTAATGTCGAGGAAGTTGACGAATTTGATTACTTAGGGTTAGGAATAAATAAAAATGGTGACTGCTCAAACGATGTAAAGAGACGACAGGCAATTGCTAAAACGTTGGGCACTGATCTGACAAAATAATGGAGAGATCAAGATCTAACCCTAAAGACGAAACTGAGAATCATTGATTGGTTAATTTTTCCAGTTGCCACTTATGAAATGGAATCTGAAGAGACAGGAAGAAAATTGAGGCATTTGAAATGTACTGGAGAATACTGCGTATTTCTTACCTTGCTCGAAGAACAAATGAGTGGGTATCGAATAAAATTGGCAGCCTAAAATTCTTCTTCATAGCATTAGCAGAACAAAACTTAAAATTTTGGACACATTGTAAGGAGGAAAAACTTTCTGTTGAAGAATATAATGGAAGGAAAAATCGAGGGGAAGAGGTGCAGAGGAATACCTGCAACTAGGTGGAAGGATGGGATCAGTGAACTTTTGGGCATGACATTTTGCGATGCTGCTCGTATAGCACATGATCGATGGAGTTGGAGGAATTTGTTGGTGGCCACAACAGCTCCTCAGAGAGCCATGTGACTGGAAGAAGACGAGACCATGCACATCCCTAGTATGATGCATTTTTTCCTAGACAGAAACGGGATCTTCCAAGACGATAATGCACCTTGTCATCGGGCACGCACTGTACACAAGTGGTTCGAGGAGTACGGTGAGAACCCTTGTTATCGTCTGTGGGCTAATGGGATGGAAAGATTTTTTCTTAAAAAGTAGAAATATTGTCTAGTACGCACTGGAATATTTGTAACTAATAAGTTTTTAAAAATTTGCAAAATTCATTAACTTGCAGGGAGTTCTTCAAAATCATATGTTCTGTATTATCATAAGAAAAAAAATGTTGTGATATATTCTGAATAGAGCATTCTCACTTCTGAACGTCCTTTGTGCTGGGTCTTTTTCTCTTCCATTGGGATAGTACATTTTGCTTTATGGCACGGAGCGTAAGCTTTGATCTGCACTATAACTGGAGCAGCAGTGCGTAGCACACGCTTCTTGATTAGACCGGGGTTCGAGCCCGTCACCACCAAATACGGATGATGCGGAAATTTCAGGGAATGACCACCGCATATCCCGGAGTAATATGGCCTAAGCTGCTAATGCTCCTAAAAAAAAAAAAAAAAACCAAACAACAACAGCACTATAACTGCGTCCAAGTCAACTAACTTTCATTAGTTTGGACAGCGTTTCTGAAGCGTTTATCTTTTATACCTCTTAATTAAAATTAATATAAATTTAATTAAATTAGATAATTGTGTTTACATTTTTAGAAGTATGAAAATTATTTCATAACATTTAATTCGTAATAAAATTTAATTGAAAATACTTCAAGCTTTATTTAAAATTTTGCAATAAATTTTATTTTTGTTATAGTTGTTAAATTTTTGAAATAAATTTGTTATTTTTGTTATTATTTTGTTTTATTTTTCAGCCTACTTTCCTCAAACAATTCCTCAAAATCCTTTGTGGATATGGCGAGTCAGATGAGGCTTCTAAAGATGATGATGGATTAACCGATTCAGAGGAGATATTGCTGACTTTTCTTGCAGGGGTTTGCCACACAATATAAGTCCTGCCAGATAAAGCTAACTGGGTATCAGGTAAGGGTCTTATAACTAGAACCCAGTGGCGTAGCTACCATGTAGGCAGGCAAGGCAATTGCCTCGGGGCCCGGGCCTTTAGGGGTCCGACGTCTTTGGCTGTCTCCTCTTTTTGCAATTTTCATTAATTAAGTAGGGGCCCGAGCACGTTCTTTGCCTCCGGGCCCGAAAAAGGGTAGCTATGCTACTGCTAGAACCTTAAAAACATTATACTCGAATAATAAAGAGAGTGGATTATTATTTGTATTTTTGTAAAATAGTGTAACGTTAATCTCCCGTATTGCCTAGCGAATTTTGGAGTTGTGTATAAAGATCCATCTAGTGGCGCAATTAAAATTAGGATTGAAAGTAATGCTGAACTTGTTTCATTATTGAGTTATTTTCCGTTTTTTGGTTTGATTACAGGAGTTAGTGAAAATCATCTTTTATAAAGTCAATTTACAGTTTTGTATTATGATTCCAGGAACTTTTATCAAGTTAATATTCATTTACTTTACTTACTTCGTGAAGAGGAGCTGCAATCTGCAGTCCATTTTAAATAATTGCATGTTTAATTGGAATAATAAAATACACTAACTCCCAATTAAAATTCTTAACTTTATTCTTAACTTTATTCTTAAGAGAGATTCGCATTAGGTATATGTTAAGTGCTAAACAACTAAGCTATGAGGCGTTATTATATCGTGACTGTAATTGCGTATAGTGTTCGGGCGGTTCGCATTTTGCTGGATGAAAAACTAGAGTTACGGGAGAAACAAAAATCGTGCAACCTTCGTCTGAGACCGTCTAACTCAGCCACGTTGTGAGAAAAGCCCACAAAATACATCTTGTGATTGACGGGATTTGAACTCAGGGCTTTTCCACCCAGTTTGAATTGTTGTAGGGTTTTAGGCGCTTCAGCGACTTTGACCACATTGCCACGTAAATTGCGTGTGTTCTCATCAATTTTTTGTGTGCTGGACGAAAAACTCGAATTTCTGGAGAAAAAAACATGCAACCCTCGCCCGAGACTAAGTCGGCCACATTATGAAAAAATAGCCCGTAATCATTCCTCTCGTTATTGGACGGTTTTTATATGCACTACGCTATCCACGATGGCCGCCCGGTCTTGGAAGAATGATTATAACCACTATGCTATCCGCGATTGCTAACAGAGAACTGTATAGAGACACTTGTACACACAAATACATGTAGCTTTACTGAAATAGAATGTAGTGTTACCTATTATTTGATCACAATAAAGTATTGTTATTTAGTGTAGGCAAAAAAAAAAACATCACTATGAAAAATGATTTCCGCTGGCAGCGCTGTAGGCCATTATGTGTCCTGACATTGAGTGAGTAAGATGCCTAATATACCTTTTGAGGAATGTGTCTCCATGTCTGGGTTAACTATCGTTTTTTCCTGAAAACGGTATGATTTGGGCTGGTTTAGGTATGATTTTGAGATCATCTGTTCCATCACTTCTCAGACATGCTCAGAAGGAATCAAATCAGGCCAAAGAGGCATGTTGACATTACTGGGAAAGTTTCTAACAACATTTACAGTATGGGACAGAACATTGCCCTCTTGGAATAAAGGTTATTACCCTAAACAAACAAAAAAAAAAAAAAAACCGGATAGGCAGCTGTCATAAGGGATGCTGTCCCATATTCTTCCTGGTGCTCGATATGTATGCCTCTGTTGAATACATGGTGGAAACCTCTTTCACTAGGGCATCCTGAACAGTGAATCAAATATGAGTGGTATCAATGCTTACAGTAGTGGTTTTACATCACAGTGAGCTAGGGTTTTCATTCGATATGTCTTAAGATCTGGAACGAACTCAGAATTTAAATTAAAACATTTGTTTTAGAGATCTTTTATTTTGAATATTTGGATGAAATTTTCCTTTCTTGCTTCTTACGCTCAGGTAAAATTCTAATTATATAAATATTGTACATAAGTAAAACTAAGTTAAAACTCTTTTAATTTAGAACGGTGGTTCTCAGCCTTTTTTTGCCCCCCATGCACCCTTTTCACCATATGTCAGAATGTCATTACCCCCCTTTCCAAGATTAATGTCATTCCTCCTCCCCTTTCCAAGATTGTCTGACTCGAAAGGTGCATTCCAAAAAGATAAAAAAGTGAAATATTTATCTTTATTTTTAATTTAATATGTGACATCCAATAAAGTGTGATGTTCTGTAGATTATGTACAATCTGTAGAATTGTAGTTTGTAGAAAGATCAATATTCCAACAGTTTGAGTCTGTAAATATGTGGTCCCAATTCTCCCCCAACCCTAAAATCCCCCCCCCCCCCATTGGGAGAGAATTCCTCCCTGGTTGAGAACCCCTGATCTGTAATCTGTAATTATTGTGAAGTCATATGAGAGGAGTGAAAATGCTTTCCCTCTGTTTATGGGGAATCTGTTTGATTGATTTTTCGTTTCATTTGGTAGCTCTTCTATAAATAGCACGATGTAGGTACTGCTGTTTATTAAAGGATGCAATTAATAGTGAACTGTCATTTAACAGCAACGGTAGTAGTCCTCTTTGTTCATTGATTGTAGAAGATGTGTATGTGATGTTATCTCATTTTTATGAGTATGCTCAATTTACAAACAAAATATACTGTCGCATATGCTCTTTAGGTTTTTAGTATTCATCTGCAGCCCTTGCTCTCATGTGACAGCGACAGCCGATGTACAAGGGCTGTTTGAAAGCTACAGTAACAGTAGATGCTTTTAGGTGAAACCGTGCTTTTCCAATAGTGAAACATCCAGGAGAAAAAACACATATAACGTTTTTTGTGCTCCTGTTACTGTACCTTTGTTGGAATTAGGCGACCAAGCCAAAATGGTTTCCTTGCTTGAACCATGACGAAATTAACAAATGTACACAGTTATCCGATTTCTGAATGCCAAAGGGACGGCCTATAGAAATTCTCTCTCACGGATAGCAAAGTGGATATAATCACCGTCCTTCCACCTCGGGTGGAAAAGGCGTGAGTTTATGGGTTTCTTTTTATTTCACAATGTGGCGTAGTCGGCCGTCTCAGGCGAGGATACGTGGATTTTCGTCCAGCAAAACAGAAAACCAACTAAGGAATGCACGCAAGTATACATGCACAATATTAACGCTGACAGATAGCCTTAGTTGCTTTGGTGCTTAACATACACAACCTACGCGTAGAAATGTATAGAATTTTATGTGGGGTGGCCCCAAGCATTAGTTCCACTCCACCGTGATACACTGTGATGATATAGAACTCTGTAGAAAGGCCAGAAGTGTGTGTTGTGCTAAACCTACCTACACCTAACCTACAGAAATTCAACAGCAATGAGCTGGGCATTGTCCAACAGTCATGTCCAAGAAACTATTATTGTTTCTGTTCGTTTTTGCGGCAAGGCAGCTAAGCGTCGTATTGTTCATCTAAATTGTGTGTATTGTCGGTCGGTTTACTATGCTTTTCTTGATAAAAAGCCCAAGTTTGTGATCCCAAATTTTTTATCCCAAGTTTCTGATCCCAAGTTCTGAGGGATAATACCGTGCAACCTCGTCTGGGACCAACTGGGCCACGTTCTGAAAAAGCTCATAACAATTCCAGTCATCTTGATTGCAATCGAACACAGGCCTTTTCCACCGTGAGGAAAAGGCCTGTGTTCGAATCTTGTGGTGGGAGATTTTTGACATGGTCACATGTCAAAAATCATATGCAACATTTGCTAACTTAATCGTCATGAAATCGACAGGCGGGAGATGCTGGTCCATGCACCCTACCAGACGTTTTTGTAAAGATTCAAGGAGAAAAAATTCAGACAGAACAACAGTCGAGACCGTGTGGTGCATGGACGAGCATCTCCCACCTGACGATTTCATGACGATTAAGTTAGCAAATGTTGCATATGATTAGTGACCATGTCAAAAATGATCGTTGACCAATTAGTGATAACGTTGAAAAATACTGCAATAATGTTCTTTTAATTGTTTCATTGCTTTGCTATTAAATGGCTTTTCCCAGAAATACCGTTACTTTGTTAAGATAATCCTCGTATTTTTGCCAGTGACACTTCAGACTTGATGTCTATGGGTTAAATGTTGATGACCCTGCTCAGGTTGCGGACAAATTGAATAGATATTTTGCTTCTAAATTCACACATGAAGAATTCTGAGGAGTCATTTTGCTACTCGTTAGAGTTAAATGACTGTGATAATTGAAAGGAAAGTGGAGGATAAATTGTTGGGGATGGGCATAAAAAAGGCACCTGGGGCGGATGGAATCTATCCAGTTAACTAAGGGAGGCAGCAAAGGAGGTAAGCAAACCCTTAAACAATTATGAGAGCAACCTTGGATTCAAGGGAAGTCCCTATGAACTGGAGAAGTGCGAATATATCCGCATTCATAAAGGGAGGATCAAAAGGCGACATGAGTACTTTCAGACCTGTTGGCTTAACGTCTGTTCCAGAGAAAATAATGGAATCACTGATTAAAGAAGTAATGCAGGACCATTTGGACAGGCATGCAATTATACTGCAATCAGAGCATGGATTTGTCAAGGGGCGTTCTTGTCTAACCAATTAGATAGGTTATTATGATGCACATACTCTTGCACATAAAAGACTGCTGTACAAACTGGAGCAATGTGGCATTAAGGAATGGTTAAGTGGAAGAAGACAGAGAGTGATTATTACGGGCACTGTTCTTCATGGACTAATGTTATTAGTGGAGTTCCCCAGGTTTCAGTGCTGGGTCCATTGTTGTTTTCAGTATTTATCAATGATAGTAATGAAAGTACGAGGGGTTTCCGAAAAGTAAGGTAACACATTTTTTTCCTTAATAATGGTGAAAGGGAATGAGATGAAACGCGGTGGACAGATAGACCCGTTAATAACGTTCAAAATGACCACCAGTGCAGTGTTGCGGTACTGTCGCCTCACAGCAGATTCCAGTTGCAAAATGGCGGTTCCTGTGCGAGTGTGGTCCAAAACAGGTGTTCGTGAAGTTATTCGCTTTTTGCAAGCAAAAGGGTCTTCCCAAGTGACGTTCACCGTGAACTGGTTGCTGTGTATGGTGAAAAGGTGATGACAAAGAAGCAGGTGTGCTTTTGGTGTAATTAATTTAAAGCGGGCCGTGTTGACATCGAAGATCGACATCGCGCAGGCAGGCCTTCATCGAGCAAGACAGAAGACAACATTTCGCGCATTAAGGGCATCATTCTTGAAAACAGCCGAGTGAAACTGCGTGAAATCGCACAAATAGTGAACGTGAGTAAGTCGACTGTTCACGAAATTGTTCGTGACGTTCTTGGCTTTCGAAAGGTGTGCTGCCGCTGGGTGCCCCGACAGTTGTCAGAGGAGGACATAGCAAAACGCATGGGTATGTGTCTGGAGAACCTGTTGCGATACAGCGACGAAGGAGAGGATTTTATCGCTCGCATAGTCACAGCAGACGAAACGTGGGTTCATCACTTTACCCCGGAGAGCAAACAAGACTTCATGACCTGGAAACACCACGATCTCCTGTGCGCAAAAAATTCTAAACTGCTTCCAGTGTCCGAAAAGTCATGGCCACAGTGTTCTAGAATCGCCAAGGCCTTCTGTTGGTGGATTTTTTGCTGAAGGGAGGAACAATCAATGCACAGCCTTACTCTGCAACTTTACATTCGACGCAAACGACCAGGACTCCTGATAAGCGGCGTGATTTCGTTGCACGACAATGCAACTCCACACACTGCCCACACCACTCGTGAGTGGTTGCGCCGTAATCGTTGGGAAATTCTGTCATCACCCCCCCCCCCGAGTCTGCGCGGTAGCACAGTGGTATCGTCACCGTCCTCCCCACACCGGGTGGAAAAGGCCCGGGTTCGAATCCCGTCGATGACAGGAGGAACTTTAGTGGTCTTTTTTCACTCCGTGGCTGAGTTAGTCTGTCTCAGGCGTAGATAGCAAGGCTTTCCCCCAGAAATTGCGACAGCAAACAGACAAATCGACCAGAGAACACATGCAATTTACAGACAAATAAATATATGGGTAGATGTAATCATTTACGGGGGCACCCTAATATCATCATTTGATTTTTTTTGTCACATCCCCCCCCTACAGCCCAGACTTCTATTTGTTCGGCCCTCTGAAAAAACACCTTTCAGGAAAACATTTCACCACGGATAAGGAAGTTCATCAGGTGGTGCGATGTTGGTTACTGCGTGTGGGCACGGATTTCTTCAGAACTGGTATTGATAAACCGATCCATCGTTGGGATAAGTGCATCAATAAAACTGGAGACTTTGCGGAGAAGTAGTGCATGTTCACTTATTTCTTGGTGTGAATTTTAACTTCGCATTATTAAACATCATCGAGAGGAAAAAAATGTGTTTCCTTACTTTTCGGAATCCCCTCCTATATTAGGCCTAATGTTTAAGTTTATAGATGATACAAAGTTTGGCAGTGTGTTTAACGACAATCATCAGGGTTAGCTACTGTAACAAGATCAAGGAAAATTGGGTCGATGGGCTGAGAAATGGCAGTTGAAGTTTAACATTGACGAATGCAATGTTCTGCACATTAGTAGCAGTAACACCAGCGTAACTAATCAACTGTGTGGTAGTACAGTTAGGGTAGTGGAGAATGAAAAAGACCTGGGAGTAATTGTGCAGTCAGACATGAAATTCACTGAGTGTGCACACATGCTACCAGGACAGCTCATGAGGTTTTGTCAATGATATACAGAAACTTTGCTAACAGGGATGAGGAGGTGATTATCCCTTTATATAAGGCCAAAGTTAGGCTGCGTCTTGAGTACTATATACAGGTTGGAGGCCTCACTTTAGGAAAGACGTATCTGTTGGAACGAGTTCTAAGAAGGACAACCAGATTGGTGAAGGGAGCTAAAGGGGTGCTCTTATCTAGAAAGGATTCAGTCTGCAAATTGCAGCGTCTCGAGACCAGGCACCCGCTGGGAGATTTGATTGAGGTGTTTAAAGCCTTGATGGATTAAGTAAGGTGAATGTTAATGGTATTCTTCCACTTTCTGAGACTACACGCACAGGAGGAGGCATAAATTTAAGTTGAGGAAGGATGGTTGAAGGATAGATGTGTGGAAGTCTGCCTGCCTTCAGCTAGAGGGTGGTTGATTGTTGGAATACGCTTCCATCTGTTGTTGCGAAAGGGGCTGGGTTGAATAAATTCAAAGGAGAACTAGACAAATTCTTGGATGTTATGGATGGGCGAAATATATTTTTTTTAAATCTTTTTTTTGGCTGATGCTATATAAGCTTGTTTCTTGCATCATTTGCCATTACTACTACTATTACTATAAAAGGCAAGAGTGGTTTTACGAATTGGTATAAAGGGCACTTTCCAAGAGTTGATAGAGGGGGTTCATTTGAAAATAATCAGTGATTTTGAAATATGAAGTCCCATTGTGAGCTTTAGAGAGTTCCCGCTGGGCTAAAGACGGTCCTGACTGCTGGTTTTTCGAATCAGTTGAAACCTAGAGACTGAGTAGGCCACGGAAGATGCCGTTTATCTTTAAACCATTCCTGCATAGTTTGTGCAGACAAATAACTGAATGTATATTAAATTACCATATGGTACAGTATCAACCATGCAAGTCCTCGAGGGTAGCACATTTGGTATAATCACCATCCTCCCCACACCTGGTGGAAAAGATCTGGGATCGAATTCTGTCAACGACGGGAAAATTTGTTTTGGATATTTTTCACAATGTGGCTGAGTTAGTCGGTCTCAGGCAAGGGTAGCATGCTTTTCTGCAGGAAACTGCGGTTTTTTTTTTCTCCCGTCCAGCAAACAGCAAATTGACCACAGAACACACAATTTACAGACATGTTATTTACGACCCAATGTGGCCTTAGTTGCTGATGCGCTTAAAACCCTACAACAACCAACCATGCAGGCACCTCCGTAGCCAGGTGGGAAGGAGCAGCAGTGCGTAGCACACGCTTCTTGATTAGACCGGGGTTCGAGCCGGTCACCACCAAATACGGAGGATGCGGAAAGGTCAGGGAATGACCACCGCATATCCTGAGCAATATGGCCTTAGTTGCTAATGCTCCTAAAAAAAACCCAAATAACAACAAAATAACAAAATCAACCATGCAATACTCGTACCCGAGTAGACTGGAAAGTTTTCTTATAACTCCCAGAATTATCCTGTAGGATTTATAAGAAATCCATTCCTGTATCGCAGAACCACTTCCTGCACCAGCACTCTATCACCGTAAGCATGGACAAAGGGCGCTTTGCACTCTGGAACCATCATTTATGCTGCTTCTCTACATGTATTCATATCCGTTAGTGCTAACTAGTGTAAAATTGGATTCGTCGGACAACACCTTTCCATTTTTATTTCCAAAAATTACACGAGAGGACTAACACAGGGTTTTAAGAAAGAGATTACGGTATGCAGCGAATGTAGTGCAGCTACGTAAACCCATTTCCTTTAGCTAGGCGTGTGGCTGTCGGCTGATGAGTACAGTACTTCCTTCTAGCGAGCCTTTTGTTTTTTTATTCTGGGAAAAGATTTTCTCAGTAGGTTGCTAGCGATTACAGACCCGGGCCGTAGTTGCCACTGATACGTAAATCCTTATGTCAATCTACTGTTGCCTATTACTATATGGATGTCTCCATTGTACTGAAACTGACAACAATGTTTCTTGTACTCCCACCTTGCATATCGTGATATTTAGTCCTTTAGTATTTTGGTGGAAGTGTCGTTGTCGTTGAGTTACCGTATTTTGTCGTCACGACGTGGACTTCAAGGATATTGATTTTATTCTGCAAGGTACTGTTTTCATGCATGATCCCATATTCGACAAATGTTCACTCAGTAATACCTTTTATAAAAAATCACTTTTCTAATTACCTAATTTTCGTATTGGAAGTGTTCCTCCATTGTTCCAGTGTATCAATGTCACTTCACGTCTAAATTCTTATGTATAATATCATTATCTTAATACCTTACTACACTGCTGGACAAAATTAACGGAACACCTAGAAAACGTAGTGTAAATCGTGCAGCTTGGCGATGAGGCAGGACAAAATTTGGTATTGTGGTGTAACGATGAAATGAGGAGACGGCGATGAACTTTGGACAGGTATAAAGGACATTTATAGGGGTTGTATAGGAATTACCAAATCGGTCACATTAGAGGAGTTGTTGGATTTTAGGAGCATCGGCGACTAAATTCATCGCTGCATGGAGGACGAAAAACCCGAGTTTCCGGGAGAAAAACCATGCTACTCTCACTACTCAAACCGACTAACTCAGCCACGTTGAGAAAAAGACCCATAAAATTCCTCTCGTCATCGATGGGATTCGAACTCAGGTCTTTTCTACCTGGTGTGAGCAGGACGGCGATGCTACCAACTCTGCTATCCACGAGGGCGGTCACTTAGAGATGTCGATACAAATGCTCGAAAATATGGTCACATGACATCACTACGGCGTATGATCCCCTCCAACGCCTAAACATGTCTGACAGCGGTGAATCATGCTCGATATAAGGGTGTCTATAAAATTTTGTGGCAGCAAATCCCATTCTTTCACCAGCCCAGACCTTAGTTCACTAAGTGACGGAGTAGGAGTTGGCTGTCGTTTTAAATGCGACGTCCTACATATGTTCTATCGGATTTAAGTTTGCTGATCGTGCTGGCCATGGCAGTCTTTGGATACTTTCAGTTTCAAAATATTCCTCCACCACTTGAGCTCTATGTGCAGTGCCGGTGTCGCACATTAAAAGAAAATCTGAGTCAACTGCACCCATAAAATGGCGCACATAGGGTTCGAAGATCTGTTCTCGATACCTCTGCGCACTTACGATACTCCTATCAAAAACGTGAAGTGGGGTAGGGACCTTTGATCATTATTCCGCCTCATACGAGAACACCCCCCCCCACCACCGTGTGTCCCTTTCTCTGATGTTGGAGGGATGGTACCGCGTTCTTTGTTGTCTCCAAATGAAATATTGTCTAGAATAGGTTTGTAGGCTAAAATAGGGTTTGTCCGGGCTCCGAATTACATGTTCATGGCACCAGTTTCGATGAACTCTGCGGTGGTTTGGAACTAATGGGATTCAAAATTAAAATTATTATATTAGGGCCATCCATAATTTCTTACATATGCCCGTATATGTATTAGGTCTGTAAATTGCATGTGTTCTCTGGTCGATTTGCCTGTTTTGCTGGACGAAAAAACCTCAGTTTCTGGAGAAAAAAACTTTGCTATCTAGGGATTAATGGGATACAAACCACTGGCTTCCTTGCGTACAGTTCACTTGAACTGGGCCTTCTTAATACAGTCCGGTTGGATATGTTTTCACTTGTGGCCGCAGCAACCTCAAGAGACAGTTGATGACAGGACATCATTGGGTTCTGTCTTGCTGCTAGAGCCAGATAACGGTCTGTTTTGGTTGATGTAACCCTCGGGCGACCTTGACCAGCTCTTCTTGTAATGGTTCATGTCTCCTGAAACTACTTCCATAAAACTGTTATATTAGGGTCACCTAGAAAGTCACTTCAGGTACTCATGAGTATTGTGTCTGTAAATTGCGTGTATTCTCTAGTCGATTTGCCTGCTTTGCTGGACGAAAAACTCCAGTTTTCGGGAATAAAACCTTGCTATCTACTCCTGAGACCGACTAAATAAGCCACAGCGTGAAAAAAGCCCATGAATGTTCCTCGCGTTATCGAGGGGATTCGAACAGGGGCCTTTTCCACCCGCTGTGGAGAGGACAGTGATGATACCACACTTTTACCCGCGCAGATTCAACTGCTTCCATCATGCCACCTCCGCCTGCCCGGCTTCACGTCGTCCAACGGCCCGCCATCTCAAAGAATCATTTAAACGACGATGACTTGCCATCCTGAATACTGGAGATGTGGCTATCACACTGAGCAAGCCAAAAAAACTGGAATGAAGTGATGCGGTTGCAACCGTGTTTTTATAGGCATGAATAATTTGCATAATGTGCGGCTCCGTAAGGTGGTAGATCGATTTATATTGGATACTCGTAATTTGCATGCCAGGATGCCTATTATATCAAATATTAGCTTTCGGCGACACTGTTCACAATGAAATATTCATGAAAACCTTTTTGTTCTATTTAATTTTTGTCGAGCATTGCGTTTTGTGCTATTATACAGTATAGCCCTTTTATTTTGTAATGTGATTCTTGCATTGTATTATTTAAAAAAAAATTTAACAACTTGTATAGATGTTCCCTATAGAGTAATCTGACAGTGTATTATACAGTATTATTAAGTATGCAAAGTATGAAAAAAAAAAAAAAAAAAGGAATGTTACTGTTTTTCTTCTCCATTTCTAACTTTTGTGTTCTGTTTTTCCATGAATGTCTACAGATAGTAAAAGTCGGAATGTAATCAAAACGTCATCTGACGCCTTCTGATTGAAGTTTGGGTAGTCGACTTTCTCTCTTCTTTCGGTGCCATCCATACTTTAACAGTTGTTCTTTTATCACTTTCTGTTGTTGGACACCCTTTACAAACAATTTCCACCGTTATTATGATGGTACTCGTAGCGAGTCCGAGACACAGAAGATAAAAAGCGCCTTGCATGTCTTTAAGACTGACGTTACGACTTCCTCCTTGCAAAGTGATGTCGATGGCATGGCACTCCTCTCTTCTCGTCGCATAGTTCCTCTCCCAGTGAGCCAGTATTCCACTTTCCCACAGATGAAGGACACTGTATAAAAAAAAAAAAAAAAAGAGAATTTAACAATTTTCAATAGATAATGAGACTAAACTGCATAATGTTGATGATTATAACTAATTAACTGCAAAAATAAATTTGCGTTTTTTTTTTTTTTTTTTTTTTTATTTATCATAAATAAATAAATTTCCTGTTTCTATTTCGGGTCGATCACATAGTGTCAGAAGAGTTTACACGATAGCGAGTACAAGAAAATAACTTTATTTTGAGGTTTGAGTTGAATGTTGATTCCAACCACATTCAACTCAAACGTATGTACTACTCTACACACCTGGCTACCACCCGTCAACGTCAAGCGCTACTAATAATGTTCCGTTTATATATTCCGAAATGGCCACACAGATCAGGAGAGTTTGCAACTAATAATTTTGACAAGAATATTATCATTTATTGGTTACGTAGGCACGAAACATGGCCAGCTGAACGTGTGTAATAATTCACTCACACTTGACTGTTCGGTTACGCCACGTGATAAAATGAAGTAGACGCATTTCTTTTGAATGATAATGGTAAATAAATTTCCTCTTTTCCGCTTTACAGATATTCCATCCCTTGAAATATTCTGATGAATATTAAGCTATAGTTGTGCCGCAACGAGAATGATCTCAAGGTCACCGCCATACACAGTCTGTTTAGAAATAGAGGGATTAGTGAAGTTGGCAAAAATAGGGTAATTTCAGATATTATTTTTATATTATACCGAAGACCGAAATGAGACCAGAATTGATTCTACACATTATTTTCTTAAATATTTATGATTACTTTTGTTTAAAACGAAAATTAAGCCAAAAATCAAAGTACCCTAATCAGCTCATAACACCATTACTCCTAAAACAGAATGCGCCTGGTGGTGACTTTGAGTTCATTCTCGTGGCGGTATGGATATAGGTAATTAATGCAAGCCTGAAAGCACGTTGCGTTACATACATTTCAGGCACATTCACATATTAAACAGCGTAGGGGACTTTGGTTAACAAATTTCCAGAAGAATATTAATTCTTCTGGAAATTAATTCCAGAAGAATATTAATTCTTCTGGAATAGGAGAATATTAATTCTCCTATTAATTCTACTTCACAATAAAGATTTATTTATTTATTTATTTAATATTTCAAATAAGCCCTAAAATTTTAAAAAGGATCGGAGCTGCTACTCCAGATTTATTGCAATGTTTCTGTGGGTGAGATTGTCATACAGTTGTATGTTCAGGGGCCGATGCTTGTTGTGCGGGCTGAAAAACCTAGAATAACTCACGAGGGGGGACCCTCTCCTCCTTTCATCCGTGATCGGAAACTACAGCTCCTATTGAAGAAATCTTTTGAAATTCCAGTCTACGACGAAACTCGAATCTAGATCTCTTCAAACCAGTGACAAGTAGCGAAATCACTATGTTATTACGGAGGACAGCATAATAGTTTCAAATGCTTGTAAATAAAGATTTTTTTTTTTTTTTTTTTTTGTAACGGCCGTGGTGCCATTATTTTTTGAGCAACCTTTGTCTATCAATTATATACCAGCATTATTATTTATTAATAAACTATTGATATAAAGGGAGAGGTTAAAGATAACAATAAGACCTTACGCTTCGTTCATTGGTCCAAGTAGTGAACTTCCCTTGCGTAGACCAATCGCTACGTATAACGGAGCGAACATTTCAGGTGCAATAGTTATCCTGCAGGTGTTGTGGTTTCGGTAGTCGGTATCGATGAGTGCCGATAAGGAAATGGTGTCATCTAGGTATACTGCGAAACCTGTTGCTACTAAATCAGCAATATGATCAACACTGGATACTAACCAACTCCTCTCCGAATTTTTTAACGTATGCCTCAGTTGGACGAACACCTCGTTCTGCGCTTCCTAGAAGTGATGATATTTTACTCATGTTTTATTCATTGTACTGCTTAACACAATTATTATTTTACAATATTTTATAGTTTACTTCATGATATTATTTACTGAAACTTTTAAATGACGTAATAATTTCGGTATGTACGTAGCTGTTTGTTATTTGGTTTTTAGGAGCATTAGCAACTAAGGCCATATTGCTCCGGGAATATGCGGTGGTCATTCCCTGACCTTTCCGCATCCTCCGTATTTGGTAGTGACGGGCTCGAACCCCGGTCTAATCAAGAAGCGTGTGCTAGGCACTGCTGCTCCTTCCCACCTGGCTACGGAGGCGCCCTATGTACGTAGCATTGAGCAAACCAAGTTTGCTACAGAGTGCATAGATCTCATACTGTAGAGGCAATTCATCTCGAATGGAGAAGTATATCGCCATTTACTTAACTGGCGAGATCCCAACAAGGGTTCAAGCCTGGGTCTGGGAAATGGCATGCATCTTAAATAAATATATATATGCCATTCCCCATAAATAGCAATATGCTTCTCTACTGGAGCAGTGCCTTTTAATTAAAGTGCAGTGCCTCTACAGGATGAGAATAACGGACTCAGTTTGCTCAGTTCTAGTATAGACTCGTGCTCTTCGTATACATTAAACTGTATGTTTAAATAGCTGTTAGATTCGCTAAAGTTAGTTATATGATGCAATAGTTTGTCTGCTTGCAAGATAGGGGGGGAAGCATGAAGAATATAGGTCGAATAAATTCCCGCCTGAGACAAGCTAATTCAACTTCGCTTGAAATGCTTCAGGTTCCTCGCATCATTCAGAGGAGTGGAACGTGGAGCTTTCTCTATATCTTTATTGCAGGCAGTGATTGGTTACATGATTGCCTGATGCAATAATAGCCACAACAGCGACAATGCTAGGGGTTTAACATTAAATAACTTATACAGGAAAAATTACTTAAAACATATATTAGGACATAAAACGTATAATTACATATTTTACATATAAAATTAATATTAACATGTGAAATGAAGACACATGAAAAGCGATGAAAAGAGGATGGCAGTCACTCGGTTGAAGACGAAAGCTGGTCCCTGATGATGCGTCTTCTGTACGATTTGTCCTCTATGAACTTTTTGTAGTCCACATCCATCTCCTGGACATTGTGGAGCATCTCCATGGGTAGGAATCTATCCCCTATTCTGAGCCTCCACGCCACAGACTGCAGAGAGGGGAGGGCTCTTAAGCGTTTTGGGGGGATCCTCCAATTGCACATCTGCCAAAAATTTGGCGTGTTGACTTCACCCGCTATCATTTTAATTGACACCAGCAAGCGGAGGGCAAATATCCGTTTGGAGACTTTTCTGTAATTTAGAAGTTGGGTGATATCTGAAGTATGTATGAGTGGTGACAGTTTATGCTTGAAGAGGATCCACCGAAGAAGCCAGTACTCATCAGATGCAATGGTTTTTAGCGTGGTTTTCGTTGCCGACGCCCAGATTTCTGACCCGTAGGTGATGGCTGGCTGCAGAAACCGGTATATGTATTGGAGCGTGTACTCAGGCTCTGTGATATGAAGAAGGTGTTGTTTGGCAAGCCATCTTGCTCTGCAGACCTTGTGAATGTCTGCAACATGGTGTTTGAAACTGAGTTTAGGGTCGAATAGAACGCCGAGATCTTTGTGCTTGATGACTGGGGTGATGTGGGTTCCGTGGATTTCCAGGTTTAGTTGCGTTGGGAAAATACCAAGGATTTGAGGGAAAATACCATTTGTGCAGATTTTTTTGGATTTATCTTAAGAGAGAACTGTGCCAAGTATGTAATCAGATTCTTGAGGCTGTTGATAATGTTTCCAGAAACAGAATCAGGTCGGGCGGTCCCGTTGATCCGATAGAGGAGCTTCAGGTCGTCTGCATAACTGATAAATTCTGTTTGCTGACACAGGAATGGGTGGATGGCAGCCGTAAAGAGGAACCCTGAGAGAACTCCGCCCTGGGGTACACCTACACAAACTTTCCTTGTGAAAGATTTTTTATTCACAGTCAAGTGAAGGACCCTGGTCGTAAGTAGCGACTTCAAGAATTCCAGTATATTGCCTTTTATCTGGTATCCATCCTCACAAAGTTGCAGGAGGGGCTGGATGTCTATGCTGTCGAATGCAGACTGGATATCCAGATAAACAATTGCCATCTCAGCCCTATCTTGTAGAGCCCCCAGAATGGTGTTGGTGGTTTGCAATAGGTTTGTAATGGTGGACCTGCGTTTCAAGGCATAGTGAATATATGGTGATTCACATGGCAGAACCTGGTTGGTTAGGATAGGAAGAAGGCACTTCTCCATGACTTTGAGGAGACATGAGGCTTTCATTATTGGCCTGAATTGTGAAATTGATGTCGCTCCTTGTGTTTTGGGGATTGGTCGGACAATATATTGATTCCAGGCTGTTGGGAAACTTTGCGTTGTGAGGATTCCCAAAATGGTTGGCAAATGACGCAGTAACTAACCTACAACAGAGTCACTTTTCATGTCATACAAATATTAAGTCGGCCTGAAAACCCGATGCTTAAGAATTCAGGTGTAATGATAAATTCTATTTTTGCTTGAACATCACAATCAACATCAATAAGCGTTAAAACTATTCGTTTGATGAAACACACTAATTTCCAAAAGTTAAGCATCTAATCAAATTTTATCAATAGTTCTATAACTGAACTACTACAGTAGTTAAGTAGAGTGTCTAAGTAGAGTGTACTGCGCTGGACTGTGGCAAAGCTTTCAGAACATATGCCTGCAACAGGGGTATGCCTCAAGGATCTGTCCAAACTTGGACTCACTTCTCTCTCTTTCTTTTACATCAGCGATATTTTATAGAACTGCACAAGTTCTGAAGTGCATTGCCTCCTCTTTACTGACAGTGCGAAGATATTTTTCCTCGTTACCGAGGAGAAACATGGGACGAGTCTCAGGACATGCTCGATGGGCTCATTGCCTATCCAGTGAGTAAGGCTGGAGCTAGAACTCAAACTTTAACATTAGCAAGTACAGTACCGGGTGGTTATAAAATAAGTTTCCCTATTCAGGAGACCCTAGAGTCAAAACGGTTAGAGTTAGCGCTGTGAAAATCGGTGGGCATGTCATTTAGGGTATGGGGAAGCGATTTATAGAAGAAACAAAAAGTAGTTAAATTTTCTGCCACCAGGGGAAAACGGCGCTGCACGTATGTAAAAGTTGTCATTTACTTCAAGACACGCTGCTTACGCAAATGACATCCTGTTAGATAAAAGCAGAAAGGCCAACGCCACCGTCAATAACCATTATGGTTCTTACAAAAAAGGAACGTGCTCTTTTAGTAAAATTGTTCTACCAGAATAACAGTAATGCTAATGCAGCACTACATGAATATCGGAAACTTCAAGGTTTGCGTAAAGGACCTCTGACCTTGTCAGTGGGGCTTCGAAAACTAATAAATAAATTTGAAGCGACCGGGGAGTTAGGTGTAATTCCAGGCAGGGGAGGACCACATCGGAACGGAGGTAGTGGATCAAGTGGCGGTTGCAATGGTCAGAATGCGAAACGCTACCAGTCAGTAGTGCCTGCCATAGGTGTGTCAAGAGACTTCAACCTTTCTTGATCTACTGTACAGAAAGTGCTTCGAATAATTTTACGCTGGTTCCCGTACAAGTCTTGTGATCAACAACGACAATTAGTCTTTGCTCTATGATTTCTGGCTCTTATGGAACTTGGCGATACATGGGCTCGAATGGTGTCGTCTGATGAGGCACATTTCACTCTTCATGGAGCTGTAAATACACAAAACTGCCGAATATGAGGAACTTCTCGTACATCTGCTGTGCATGAAAGACCACTACAAAGTCCATACATTACAGTATGGTGTGAATTCACAGCACAGTTTATAATCGCACCATTTTTCTTTGAAGAGTCTACACCTCATGACCCCTTAAGGTGCACGGTAACTAGTGCACGGTACTGCGCTCTTCTAAGAGATCACATTATTCCCGCTCTGCAAGAAAGGCAATGCTTGGAGACCGTTATGTTCATGCACGATGGTGCCCCTTCCCACGTTGGTCGACAAGTGAATGAACCCTTCCGTTCAACGTTCGGAAATGATCACATCATTTCTAGAGACTTTCCGCAGTTCTGATCAGCAGATCTCAATCCATGTGATTTTTGGCTATGGGGATACCTGAAAGACAGTTTACCGTGGCGGCATACAGACGCTTGTCGATTTGAAAGCAACCATTAAACAGCATGTAGCCAACATCCCCATGAGATGCTACACGAAACTGTGTCACATGCAGTCCTCCGTTTTCAGAATGTCATCTCAAGTGAAGGAAAGCATATGGAACAATATCTGTAGATTTCTAAGTTCTGATATTAAAATCTAATCCTAAGTTAAGTATTCCATCTCATATTTACAGTGCCAATTTCTCACCTGGTGGCGGAAATGTGAACTATTTTTCCCCCTTCTACAAATCGCTTTTCCATACCCTAATTGACGTACCCACCGATTTTCATGGCGCTATCTCTAACCGTTTTGACACTAGGGTCTCCTGAATAGGGGAACTTATTTTATAACCACCCGGTATATCACTGAGCTTTGTTCGTGAGATAAAGCGTGATAGTGTAACATACAATTAAAGCCAGAGGCGTAGCTTGGTTTTCGGCGCCCTTGGCCAATTCGTGGCTACGCGCCTTTTTTCGATAATTGGTAGAATCATAATAAATAATAAGTACAGTCGGACCTCTGTTTAACAAACTTCTTTATAGCGAATTTTTCTTTTTAGAGATAAATGTTTTCTTTTTACCGAATTTTTTTAGAATTTTATAAATAGAATTTTATTCTTTACTGAATTTTTTTATTTCTTCGTTTTATGGAAACAACAATTTTCCCATATAACGACTGCATTACGAGACTTAACTGGGTACACATCATTCGCACCCATGGTCTTCAAGCATGCAGTAGTGCTGTTGTTAAGCCCGAATTACGAGATAAAGTGATTACCATCTGCAACTCAGTGGGACCCGTAAAACAGTAGATATGTTGGGGGTTCAAACACATTTACATAAAGTCTAAATGGTTTTAAACTCAATTGCATAATACCTGGAGGGATTTAAACTCAATTGCATACTATACTCCAATTACAGGTGTGAAAGTGATATTTAGTTCTCATTTCTCTCCCTAGATGGCGCCACTTGCTTACCGAGTTTTTTTTAGTTCGTATTTTTGTCCCTAGATGGCACCACGTATATTTCTCTCTTTTAATTTTTTATCATACCTGAGTCTTTTCTTGTGTGTATGTAAACTTTTTTGAAAATACATTTTATTACAGTATATCTTCTTAAGTTGTGTGTAAACCTTTTTATTGACACATTTCCTAATATCCAAAACTCAAACACCAAAGAAAATTTCAGCCTTTGATAAAAAGAAAATACATTTTCAATTAGACATACATGTATTTATTCTATCAACAAATGAAAAAAATTTCCGACGTACATGTACACCTTCAATCAACAAATTAAAAAAGTTCCACCTTTTGACTCGGACGAAACCTCGTACCCGTCGATTTTATGTAGCTGTCCGGAATTTCAATCTCCACCTGGCAGTTGAGGAATGGTCTACTTCCGATTCCCCGCCAATGACGGGGAAAACGCATGTTGTCGTCGCTACTTCTTTCTTTTCGCTGTTGTATGTAGCTGTCTGGAATTTCAATCTCCCCTTGCCAGTTGAGGAAAGGTCTACTTCCAATTCCCCGCCAATGACGGGGAAAACGCATGTATTCGCAGCGTGGCTCCATAGTACAGACTAGTAGAATTGTAGTTGAGCTGAGACCCGAAAAACACAACAGTTGTAGAAAAACGGTGAATGTCACGACAGACTGTACCCAGCTTTTATATAAAACGGTCTACACGTCCGGTGTTGCACATTTTTTTTTCTAGGCCACCACCACCACCCAACTGTATAATTCCAGAAGAATAACACGCATTCTTGTAGGAATATTTGTGTTAATTGTGTAATGTCCCAGCATGATGACTTCCTCCATCACTTTTTATTTACTGAAGCGATAAACATATCAAATAATGTCATCGGAATATTTGTGTTAATTGTGTAATGTCGCAGTATGAGACACTTTTTATTTTTAAAAGTGACAAAAAATATTTTCTTTCGCAGTGTCTTCTCATAGATTTAAACCTTTATTGATCCTTTGATAAAAAGAAAACTCATTGTCTTGTCATAGTGTTTATTAACTAAGCCACCTGAGTCTTTTTTTCTTGTGTGTGAGTAAAACTTTTATAGGTTCGTTTCCTTAGAGATTCAATATGAAGATACATTTTTTTTAATTAGAGTCTTTTTATTATTATTGTAACTCTTTATTATTGTCTTAACTTATGTGTGTTAACCCTTTTATTGACTCGTTTCCTAAAATCAAAAACTCAAACACCAAAGAAAACTTCTGCTTTTTAATGAACAATTTTTAAAAAGGTACATCTATGAACAAACAGTAACATTTTCAGATGTGTGGAAACAGTCCATACTCCTATCTTCACGCTGCGGCTCCGAGATAATAATAATCACTATCAGGATGATGACAAATATAAATAGTGCGATGTCTTCGACAGTGTCCATTCCTACCTGTGGAGATAGAGAAATGTTAGCAGACTATTATAATCCTAAAGTAATAGGTAGTTTCAGTTCTATTGATGCTCTTCAAAAACATACTAAATTACCCAGACGTGTTGTGCGCGAATTCCTAGCTAGTCAACCTACGTACGTGAGACATCGACAGCAAAGAATTAATTTTCGGAGGAACCAAATTAAAGTTCCCGGACTTAATCACACTTTCCAATGTGACCTAGGTGACCTGTCGGCTCTCGCCGACTCAAACGATGGATATCGTTACCTTCTGGTTTGTGTGGACTGCTTCTCGCGATATTCTTGGGTCAGAAAACTGAAAAGCAAAAAAGCCAACGAGGTGGTGCAGGCATTCAAATCTATTTTCGAAGAAGAAACACCATTTTACGTTAACACCGACCAAGGAAAAGAATTCATTAATGCTCCTCTTCGTCGGTTATTCCTTTCCCATGGTATCAATTTCTATACAACAAGATCAGAAAAGAAGGCAGCTATTGCCGAACGCTTCATTCGTACCCTGAAAGAAAAAATTTATAAGTGGATTTCTTATTCCAAAAGTCAGAAATATATTCACGTACTCGACGATATTGTGGCTACATATAATCGTACTACACATCGTTCTATAGGTATGGCCCCGGTAAAAGTCACGCTTGCCAACGAAGAAGAAGTGTATAAAAGACTCTACCACAGCCGTACCAAAACCCTGAAACCGAAATTTAAAATCGGAGATAGAGTTGTTTTGAGCAGCGGGTCTCACCCTTTTCGCAAAGGTTACTGGGGGAATTGGACGAGAGAAGTGTTTACTATTACACGTGTTTTGAAGCGTAACCCTGTTGTGTACAGTGTGACAGGCCGTGATGGTGATCAGATAGAAGGAACGTTTTACGAAACACAGTTACAGAAAGTTAACTTTGACGATAATCTACCCCCTGACGTCTACCCCATCGAAAAGGTACTTAAACAAAAGACAGTCAGAGGACAACGTCAGTTATTAGTCAAATGGTTAGGCTACCCACAAAGCTTCAACAGTTGGGTCAGCTCACAAGATGTTTTTCCTTACACTACCCAGTAATGCTAGTATGGATCTACATCCCAGAAATTCTCAGTCACAATTCACAGTGGAACTGCCTAATGCTGTTTCTCTCTCTGGCAAGTGGGAAGTAGCACTTGCCGAAGTACACTTCCCTCTTTCATGGGATAATATCTCCGATGGATGGAACATATTCACACTGTACCCCAAAAAGAAAAAAGAAGTCAGAGCGATGACAGTATTAAAAGAAATGTATACCACTTCCTCAAAACTTATCGATGATATTAATTCTGTCGACAGTGACATTCAACTGAAAGTGAAAACTGACGGAACGAAAGAACAGTTCACGTTAAGGGTGAAGAACGAGAGTACTGTGAAAATCTCTAAAGCTTTTACACGGGTTATAGGTCTCGATAAGGCATTTAGCGAGGATCAAGGAGGGTTCCATATTTTCCGAAATTATCACGTCGGCGAGTGGCTTTCCAAGAAGGAAATCACATTGCCTAAAGAAGCATCCAATAGAACGATCACATATCGGGGTGTGAAAGCAGAAGCTGTTCAGGTCTGTAAACTACCACGAGGGAGCTACAAAAGTACACCACAGGTGCTTAACGCCATGATGAAGCTGGCACCCCAACTCGACGCAAAAGTGAACTCCATAGGTATAGTGTCTATCGAAATCGATCCATCGGTTTACCTTCGCTTCCCAAAAACAGGGCTCGGTCAGATGCTAGGTTTCGAAAAACTAGGCAGAGACTTAGAAGGTAGAGTTTACGCTAAGTACCAGGCAGATATATATAGGGGTGTCAGTTCCTATTTCGTCTATTGTAACCTAATTGAGGATCAGGTTGTAGGCGATACGAAAGCGCCACTGTTACGTGTCGTATCGTTTTCCAATAACGGAGAGTTCTCGCATTTAGATTATTATCCACTCCAGTTAAACACGTTCCATACAGTAACCATCCAAGTGCGTACAGATAGCGGTGAATTCGTACCGTTCAGTGAGGGAAAGACTACAATTAAACTCCATTTCCGTGAACGATGAATGCATACGTCCATTACTACACAATGCAAGCAGGGGGGAACCCCTACTTCGCTGGGCCCTCCATCCAGAGAGGTCACGGATTAGGAAGCATTTTCCGAACTGCATTCCGCTTTCTCACACCTATACTCAAACCTGCAGCAGCGTTCATCGGTCGACAAGTACTCTCGGCAGGACGAAATATCGTTGATGATGTCATATCAGGTGTTCCACCTAAACGTTCGTTTTTAAATCGTGTATCAGAAGTCGGGCAAGCCATTAAAGACAAGGTGCGTAATCAGAGAGGTGGTAAACGTAGACGTCGCGATATTTTCGATGGAAGTTATGATGTCTGAGCTGGATCTTTTCAGTAAACCTGCCACTAATATGTGTGTCAAATGGTCGTCGTATATTACTTTCCTTCCTCTGGCATCTGTAGATAGTGTAGGCCCGATCGAATTCTATATTCCGGGGACTTCGGAAGAGTATCTAGACCTCGGGAAAAGTTATTTGCGGTTGAAGGTGCGAATCACCAGAAGCGATGGAAAAGATCTGGAAGAAAATGATAAAGTAGGAGTCGTTAACAATTTCTTTCACTCTCTATTCAGTCAAGTCGATCTCTTTGTACAAGACAAACTGATTAACCCATCGTCGAATACGTACCCTTATCGTGCATACCTGGAAACGCTTCTTAACTATGGACGGGAAGCCAAGAATTCGCAACTGACAACTGAGATGTACGTCAAAGATCAGTACCCCGATGTTAAACAGATGTTCGAGAAGGATGATAGTGGTATGTACCGACGATCGAAATTCTTCTCAAAATCGAAAACTGCAGAGATGTTAGGAAGACTTCGACTCGATCTGTGTCACCAATCTAAATACATAGTGAATAACGTCTCCCTCCGTTTACGACTGGTAAGAAGTTCCCCCGAATTTTGTTTGCTTTCCAACGATTCGTCGACTGCCAAGTTGAACATTATGGAAGCAACGTTATTCGTACGTAAAGTGAAATTGAATCCTCAGATCCAACTCGCACACATCAATGTTTTAGAGAAGAACCCGATCGTGTACCCTATTAATCGCGTGAACGTGACATACTTTTCCATTCCCAAAGGAATGGTAGATTCCACACGTGATAATATATTCCTAGGACAAATTCCATCGCGTGTGATTGTGGGTTTGGTGTCGAGTGAAGGTTTCAATGGATCATATGCTCGTAACCCTTTTAACTTCGATCACTTCAACCTGTGTTACTTACAAGTGACTGCCGATGGCATTCAGTACCCGTCAATACCTCTGACTCCCAACTTCAAGACAGGACAGTATACGAGATCGTATCTGTTGCTCTTCTCTTCATTAAGTAAATGGACGGAAGACACCGGAAACGATTTGTCATATTCCGAGTATCCACTCGGTAATGTATTGTACGGTTTTGATTTATCGCCGGACGAAAATGCCATCGGTCAACACATTAGTGCACTGAAAAGGGGGAGCGTACGTCTCGAACTGAAATTTTCCTCACCATTGCCTGAAAACGTCACGTGCGTCTTGTACAGTGAATTCGAGAACGTGGTTTCGCTGACAAAAGACAGGTCGGTTCTTCTGGATTATGAACACTGAAGAAATAGCACGTTTGTTGGAAAGTGTTGTTAAAGATTACCCCATAAGTGTATGTGCTCGTGACGAACTGGCTACGAACATTCTTAGTAAACCGTTTCTTCTAGTCGTCAACACCGATCCATCCGACAGACCAGGAACCCATTGGATAGCTATCTACCTCGGAGAAGAAGAAGCCGATTACTTCGACACGTTTGCCCGCCCCCCTCCCGAAGATTTTGCGGTGTTTCTGAAAAGGCAAAGTCGCAAGTGGACTCATAACAAGACTGTAATACAACATCGGGAATCTATAGCTTGTGGACTGCATTGTGTTTTCTTTTTAACCCATAGATGTCGCGGTATTACTATGAGACAGATTGTTAACGAATGTTATTGTAAAAATTTGTGGGGCAATGACATTATTGCCACTTTAGATGTAATCGATCACTTAAATAAACAAATTTAAAAAAAAAAATTGTCTACTTACATGCTTATCCACTGTATTTTCTTTCCTCTCAAGCGACGGGGAGACGTCAGAATCGACGGTTTCTTCCTTGCACGTTTGGGCGCGCGCTTTTCCCCGGCCGCCGCGGGAGGGAGCACGAGGGCCTCCTCCGGAGGCCCGCTTTTCTTCTTCAGTCCCAGAAAAGCCTGCAATGTTTGAAGGTAGGCCTTCACCTTGGATTCGATCGACATGTCCTGTCTCTTCAGAATTTCGGACATCTCTTCGTCCAGAGAAATCATCCGTTGGTGTTCTGGTGGTGCCAGTAGTAAATATTTTTTGAACGAGTCGTTCATTTTCTTATTAGCGATGTTATCAGTGGAATTATCAGACTGCCCAGTAAGGGAAACAGTGCACCTCCCTGCTGGGTAATAAGTCTCCGTCGCCTTGTGAAGGGGACTGTTTTATCCGCTAGAACACGTAACAGCTTCTTTTTGCGCTGCAGTCTACGAAGTTCTTGTGGAGTGATTGGTATGTTACCTCTTAGTAAATTCTTACACAGTTCGCACAAAACCGTGACCTGAGAGTGCGATGCCTGTCTCAAAATTGTATTTGCTTGCTTGGGGCTGGCACCAGACAAAAACCTGATGAAGTCACTATGTTTTCGGAGTCTTTTAGCCATGAAGGTACATATGTAATTGACGGGCCATCCTCCGGTAATATGCACGAGCGCAGACGTAATTGTTCTGGTGTATCTTGTCGAAAGTCCAGTAATAAATATGAGAACGGCTTTTCTGTGGCCTCCTTATAAATATCGACTAGAACACTCGAACGCCCTGGAAATACTTGCGAGGCTAGGTGAGATATTTGTCGGGAATCTCTGGGATTTTTAAAAACGATTAAATAGTGTGAGTTAAGACTGATGGTCCGATATTGACTACCCTGACAGAACAAATTTTGGGAGAGAAGACAGATACTTGTATTCCTGTGATGGCTTCCTTTAATGAATATTTCAGCGATTTCGGAACTGTCTTTTGCAGCGTGTAGGAGATCGTCGATTATGATTAGATTTCTGACATGTCTATCGACTTCGGGCAGTTTCAAGCCTTTTACGAATTCAACCTGCGGAAACTGTAAGAACCGATCCTGCTCTTCAGAGTAGCAGTAAATTATTCTCTCCGGAGGGGGTGAAATTAACTGTTTGCTGTTTTTAATAAGGGACAGAATGAAGGTTGTTTTACCGCTTTGAGTACCACCGGCCGCGACACATGTGAAGGGGTGGATAAACGAACACATAGTGACAGTGTTATAACTGACGAATCATTTTTGATTGTGTTTTTTACGGAAGTATCCATATGGGAATGTACGGGTGTCCTCTCCAACTATGCGCTTCTTAAATGTGAAACCATACCGCCTAGTTAACGATGTATGGAGTAGCTTACACTGCCATTTGTCACGTTTCACGTTGAACGGTACAGGAACTGTCACTTCAACATGTTCACCCATTGCCGCTGATCGCACTGTTCAGATGTACAATAGTTCTTTTTTTATATTTTTAGAATGCCCAGCACCACCTTTATTTGATATGTTTATAAGAACCAGATCGATTGTGAGAGAGTCTGTTATCAGAAAGCCACTTCGCGACTGATCTACACTGAAAAACACATCCATAATTCTATCTATTGTCAGTTCTGATATCTTCATAAATGGAAGATTAATCGGTGTTTTTAGGGAGTCGGCGTTTACACATAAACGAACATGGCTAAATTCTCCTCCCTTGTTTACTTGTCCTATAATTAGTTTAAACATTTGTTTGAACAAAAGAAAAAATTGTTCCCCTGCAAGCAAATGTAAGTCTCGGTATTTGCACTTGTACGTTTTATACATAGTTTTATATTTAGAGGAATACTTCTCTGGCCCTTCACTGATTTCGTAGAATCGTTCGTATGTTTCGTCACCACCACCAATTTGAATCTGAAAAGAAATGAAAAAAAAAAAAAAAAAAATACTTAACGTTTTTGGAATTCGGATTGTAATTCTGCATATGAGATTCTGAATAAGACTTACAGGTCCTTCGTTTGATCCTCCTGCCCTCCCCTCGACACGAGGAGACAATGAAAAGAATTCTGCATTCTGAAAATGAATATTAAGCATTGTTATAAAACTGCATTTTTATCACGTTTAAAAATAAAGAGGGATAATATAGGAGGAAAGTCACTCACCTCAGTATACAGTACAGTATTCGTATACAATATTTCAGCTTCAATAACTTCTGCAAGACGGACAGCTTCACACTCCAGTGAACTATCATCACACATGTCCATTTTTTTTTTTTTTCGGTAACGATTCTGTGACTGTGGTTGCTTTTAAAGGCTCTCCAGTAGCTTTATGACATTCTCAGTCATTGATCCTACTATTTCCTCAAAACGAAACTTGTTCGGAAATACTACAGACATCCTGTAGTGGGTTTTAAGGTCAAAAGGAAAATAGTTTGTCATTCTGTAAGAGCTCCTAATTAGACAATTTCCAATGACACACTTCTTCTTGAGTAATATTCTTAGTCCATATCTGGGTTGAAGGTTGTTTTATTGGGCAATTTCCGAAAATTGTTCATTAAAAAGCAGAAGTTTTCTTTGGTGTTTGAGTTTTTGATTTTAGGAAACGAGTCAATAAAAGGATTAACACACATAAGTTAAGACAATAATAAAGAGTTACAATAATAATAAAAAGACTCTAATTAAAAAAAAATGTATCTTCATATTGAATCTCTAAGGAAACGAACCTATAAAAGTTTTACTCACACACAAGAAAAAAAGACTCAGGTGGCTTAGTTAATAAACACTATGACAAGACAATGAGTTTTCTTTTTATCAAAGGATCAATAAAGGTTTAAATCTATGAGAAGACACTGCGAAAGAAAATATTTTTTGTCACTTTTAAAAATAAAAAGTGTCTCATACTGCGACATTACACAATTAACACAAATATTCCGATGACATTATTTGATATGTTTATCGCTTCAGTAAATAAAAAGTGATGGAGGAAGTCATCATGCTGGGACATTACACAATTAACACAAATATTCCTACAAGAATGCGTGTTATTCTTCTGGAATTATACAGTTGGGTGGTGGTGGTGGCCTAGAAAAAAAAAAATGTGCAACACCGGACGTGTAGACCGTTTTATATAAAAGCTGGGTACAGTCTGTCGTGACATTCACCGTTTTTCTACAACTGTTGTGTTTTTCGGGTCTCAGCTCAACTACAATTCTACTAGTCTGTACTATGGAGCCACGCTGCGAATACATGCGTTTTCCCCGTCATTGGCGGGGAATCGGAAGTAGACCATTCCTCAACTGCCAGGTGGAGATTGAAATTCCGGACAGCTACATACAACAGCGAAAAGAAAGAAGTAGCGACGACAACATGCGTTTTCCCCGTCATTGGCGGGGAATCGGAAGTAGACCATTCCTCAACTGCCAGGTGGAGATTGAAATTCCGGACAGCTACATAAAATCGACGGGTACGAGGTTTCGTCCGAGTTAAAAGGTGGAACTTTTTTAATTTGTTGATTGAAGGTGTACATGTACGTCGGAAATTTTTTTCATTTGTTGATAGAATAAATACATGTATGTCTAATTGAAAATGTATTTTCTTTTTATCAAAGGCTGAAATTTTCTTTGGTGTTTGAGTTTTGGATATTAGGAAATGTGTCAATAAAAAGGTTTACACACAACTTAAGAAGATATACTGTAATAAAATGTATTTTCAAAAAAGTTTACATACACACAAGAAAAGACTCAGGTATGATAAAAAATTAAAAGAGAGAAATATACGTGGTGCCATCTAGGGACAAAAATACGAACTAAAAAAAACTCGGTAAGCAAGTGGCGCCATCTAGGGAGAGAAATGAGAACTAAATATCACTTTCACACCTGTAATTGGAGTATAGTATGCAATTGAGTTTAAATCCCTCCAGGTATTATGCAATTGAGTTTAAAACCATTTAGACTTTATGTAAATGTGTTTGAACCCCCAACATATCTACTTAAAACCTATCCGACTACCTGTCCCGCATACCGAGAAGTCGAGCTGGTCAACTACTTTCTGTGTATCCATAGCCAATGGGCAGACCAAGGTGTATTAAACATTTGGACAATAGGCTCTGGCCAACCTTCTATTGTAAGCACCCTGTTAGAGATTTAGAAGAGAGTGGTTTTCCTTTATCCCAACAAGCGGTCATTTCCTGTTTCGTGGAAGTGAATCATCCACACGTTGCCTTATATTTCCCCTGTTTACATGGTCACAGTAGTGAATAGTTGAATATCCGAGTACTCCGACACTGTTATTGGTGCTGTAAGGAATGTTTTAAGAGTCGTTTCAATATTTGGATATGTTTCTTGCAACTCCCATTTAGCCAATACATTCAAAATAATGTTATTATTGTACCGGGATTTTTGTTTTCTAATATTTCAATTATTTGGTGTTTAAAGCATTTCATTTCAATTTTAAATTGGTCTTGATTAATTTCAGGGTATTTTTCTGACAATAAAATATCTTTAGTTTCTAAATCCTCACTTGTCATTGAATGGAACGCTTTGCCAGTCAAAAAATGAAAGTGTTCTGCTATCTTTTTTAGAGATTCAAATCTTTCATTTAAGTGCATTATAATGGAATCAATTATTGAAAAACAAGAAATTTTTATTCCATCGAAGTTCGACGATTCATCTTTAGCATACACTTCGGCCATTTTCTTTCGTTTTGCCTTCCTCTTTTCAACTCGTACTATTTTCATTTTTTTTGCAAGTTTCCTCGATTTCAGTAAAAACATTATAAATTTCATTATTTCTTAGATCTTTAAAATAATCTACAAGTCCTTTAATTAATACAGATGATCAATAAATATCCTGATCTTTTTTTGCAGTGATATGTTGACTCTATTTATCCTTTCCAGTATCAAATTCCACAGGCTTAAAAACGCAATAAACTTGCAATTACTCATTTGACGGTGCAATGATTTGGCAAGAGATAATGAGTCACCAAGTAAATAATCATCTTTCATTTGGTCTTATATTAAAATAATTTCTTCGAGTTGTCCATATACGGCACGTATGGCATTTACTTTTGAACACCATCTTGTATCGGTATGTCTCTTCAGGCTGATTTTTTGACCGATGATAGTTTTCCCCATCTGCTAGTAGACGAGAGAAGAAATTGTGCAATGACTACAGTTGAAAAATGTGATATCTGCATTAACGCTGGCTGCATGTACGCCTACCAAATTAAGATTATGTTCTATAACATGCACAACATGCAATATACCGAACAAGGGAATTCTCCTTTTGAACACCTTTGTACAGCTTGGACACCTTGGTACTTTCCCGATATATTGGCGCCATTATCATAGCCATGACCACCTATATTTTCAATTAATAGGCCGTCTTGAATTAGTTTTTCCTTAATTTCTGATGCAATTCCCTCTCCCGTTTTTTCTGTTGTGTTTATGAAAGCAATGAACCTTTCTTCAATTGTATATTTATCGTCTGAAAATTTTACATACATAATAATTTCCGTTAATTGGTCTTTGTGTGATACATCTGGAGTGCTATCAAATATTATACTATAATATTTAGCCATTTTGATTTCTTTTATTATTTCACTTCGTACTTTTGTTGCTAACAAATTAATAAATTCATTCTGAATTTCTGGAGATAAATAATTAGTGTGGTGTTTAATATGAGATTCCAGAGCATTTTTCATACCAACGTCAAATTGGCTGACAAATTTTATCAAGTTTAAAAATACACTACAATTTTTTTCTTCGGTATCGATATTACTAGCATGTCCACAAAATGCCAAATTATTTTCAGCACAGAACAATACTGTATACATTTCAATATATGACGCCATTTCAAAATGTCGCTTCTTAGTGCTGCTTGTGCAGCATCAATTAGTCCATCTTGTTGAAGACCCTTTTCTAATAATTTCCATTTGTGAAACTGTTTGTGTTGTAATGAATTCTCATGAAAAAGAACGATTGAATTTAGATGTTTCCAATCAATCTGAGCTGCAAAATGGAACGTTATTTGTGCCAAATACAAATAAGAGGCACAGAAAACAATATATTGCATCTTTATTTTTGCAATAAAATAACCATTTCCTCTCTTTTTTTTTTAATTACCTTCATTTTTGTATTTCCAAAAATTATTGAAACATTGGCCATTAGTGACAGGATACGTATTTAAGACTATATGTTCAGGACTGATGCACCATAAAAGATCTGTTTTTGTGGACATTAAAGTTCCATGTGGTCGGATCATTAAAATTCGGACTTACATGTTCCATGTTAATATTATTGCTGCCATCATTTTCTTCTGCCAACTGTTGTTGGTTATTGTCCACACTTTATAATTCTTTTAAAATAACTTCAACTGTTTGGGCTTTTTCTTGGACTTCCATTTCAGTGGCATCAACATTTGTTTCATCTTCATTCGAATCATGTTCGTTTTCTTTGTCACTTTGAGGTTTGGAGTGGCTTATTAAATAAAATAAAATAAATTTTCTGTTTATACTCCGGGACGACCAAACGGTCAGAGGAGTTCACAAGATAGACAGAATACAAGAAACAGCACCGTATTCAGCAGTCACGGGCTTGAACCCCCGTCACTCAAGGCACGTGTACTTATGCACCCGCGCGCCTGACCACTAGGCTACGGTAAGCTAGTTTTGTAAACTAGCGGAATGTTTTTTTCTAATTTTCTCTTTATGCAGTCTTTCTATGTGGTACTGATGTCCACTTTTTTTTTGGCGGCATGTCTAAAATTAATTTGGCCTTTATTGTTTTATTTAAATTATAAATCACAATATTCACGATTACCTGTTTATATAGCAATCTCAAAAACACTAACTTATAACTTATTCAGTTTGTACACAATGCGCAGATTGCGAACTGTTATGCATTCGAGCATACCCTGATGAAGCGATCGCCTGATTGGTCTCTTCAAAGTTACATTCTGGGCAGCAAATAGATCTATGATGCTATGCAGTATGTACTCAGATGTAAGGATGCATGCAGGCTTGAATCGCCGTGTGAAAATTAATTTTCACCCCGCCCTGTGCTGTCATCTTGATTCGACATCATAGAGGAGCGCCATTTCGTCAGCTAGTCTCGGGTGTCGAAATAGCTTGCACTATGCTGATGTGGCCTCTCAGTGGTGCCCTTCTCCTGTCGGTGCCCTTGGCACCTGCCCCAATGACAAGGCTTTCCTACGCCACTGATTAAAGCATTATTGATATCCTTCCGACTCTGGTCTACAGCATGACAGATCAGGACAGTACATTTAAATTGATTAAAAAAGTTAGCAGCATATTGTAAGAATCATTAAAAATGCATTAAACATCCTTAAGTTTTAAGCGGCATTCCTATTACCTCACTGATTCTTGTGTTGTAATTTTGCTACTTAAGATTCTGATGCGTAATGGACTTGAATGTCCCTCTCAAAACTGTAACTCAACTCTATGCTCATGTTATTGAAATGGTGCGGTGTAGATTTGTGAAACATTTGCTGCTTTAAGACTGGCCAGGTCTATCATAGGGTTGATCACAGCCTACTGTACTACATCTTCGGTCTTCACGAACTGACAAATTGCAAGTTTTACCTTGATATTTTCCTGCGCACAGAATGTCATTATCAGTTCTGAGCTCCTTGCTGCTATCCCATTCTATGTCTCCAAGAGAAGAGTGATAGCGAGCGACTGTTCCAATTTAGCGTACTCGAAATGACTATAAAAAAACAACTTCCTGTGTCGCTCGATAAGGACTGCCAACGCGCCCAACGTCGACTTGTACTTCAATCTGAATCACATTACAGCTGCTGTCCTCAAGAAAGTTATGTACATTGGCAACATCTGATACCAGCCAGTCTGAATCCTTTTAGTGAGCACCGGACTATCCTTGAAAGTCCCTCAGAACTGCCGAATTATGCTGATAACAATGATCTGACATCTTTCTAGTAGAATACAACTTTACTTGCATATAGTGACTGTTTTCTTTGCCTAAGTAAATATGTTGTTATTTGTAAATTTCCGTTATATTTATTGTTATTATAAAACTTTTTCTCTTTTATGAGAGTATTTCTGCCCCGCGCGGGTACTGGTATCACGTGCATGAGGTTGGTTGTGTCCGGTTACTATTACAGTATTATTATTATTACTATTGGTCTAGGAACTCTCTTATTATCCTACAAGGGCAGGCCACGCCCATTTGAAAAATGGTATGGGATAAGATACTGTGTTTTCCGCATACTGTCCCTATTAGACTTAGGAAAGCAAAGAAAGTGTAGGAAAGTGATAGTAGGAGAGGAAGAAGAAGAAATACCGTCGAAAGAGGAAAGGGACAGTTACTCCTCACACTCTGTGAACTGACTAACCACTAATAAATCCCCCGAATAGGCAACGCGTCTCCATTAGAGAAGACTGTTGTTACCTATTCGCGGTAACGAGGAACCCATCAATACCCCCCAGACAGCACCGTTTCAAAGCTTGTTGCCCTTTCATCGGTGGGTGGGCAGGTACCCTATTTGATTCCCAATATGAGATACAATTAAAACGATGCCAATGATCGACTTGATCAGTTCACTACGAACAAAACATGGTGCAAAAGCACTGACCGTTCAGTAGTGAATCTTAAACGTAGTCCCATTGCTTCATGCAAAATAATTGCCTTAGTTTATACTATTACATACCATCAGTCATCTCTCATATTGTGGACTTATACTTCATAACTGGGTTGTCACTACTGCAACAACAGGGTACCTGCCCCCCACCGATGAGTAAACCAACAAGCTTCGAAACGGTGCCGTCTGGGTGGTGGTGGTGGTGATATCCACTGAGAATAAGTAACATTAGTCTTCTCCACTGATTAAGCGTTACTTATCAAAGCGGTGCGATACCTCGGCAACTCGTGAAGGTTGATTCACAATATGAGATACTGTACATGTACAATTAAAACGATGCCAATTATCGACTTGAACAGTTCACTGCGAACAAAACATGGTGCAAATGCATTGACCGTTCAATAGTGAATCTTAAGCGTAGTCCTATTGCTTCATGCAAAATAATTGCCTTATGTTATTTAATGTAATATTTATACATACCCGTACATAAAATTAATTTTATTAATAAGAAAAACAATATAAATCCAAGATAAAATTCTGAAAATACAATTATAGTATGCAATTATAAAAAAATTAAATCGAAAATTATTATAATTTCAAAGATTTAATAAAATCTTAACAATCTTCAATTTTCAATTATGCATTGCCATAGGTTTCAATAAATACCTTCATAAAAATAAAATAGTAAATCCTCTCCAAATTATTTACTTTTATCTATCAATTATCCACTAACATTTGTCATTGAAATGCACGATACACTTGCACTGCAAAACATTCTGCAGAGCCGAGAGTCCCTATTGACTGCGTGCATGTCTATGCCTGCTTACCAGTGTTGCCAGAAACTGTTTGCTTACCGTTTGACAACACTGCTGCTTACTCGAGTCATGATATATGGCACAGATTCAAATGATTCATTAAACGACCAATGTTAGATCCAGAACATGGGTATCACTTTGTGCATGTGGCCCCTTTTGCTTGAATCCGTCCCGAATTAGTGGAGTAACTAACCTAACATTTTTTCACTAGCCTAGAATGAAAGTCTATTAAAAAACCACACTACTTTTGTTCGAATCCGTCCCGAATTCGGCCACGTCCGCAACGCGGTGACTCAGGTGTACCCATGTTCTGGAGATCAGCCACAATTTAATAACAGAAAATATAATAAAAATTACAATAAACATAATTTCGTGATCTATATTCTTCGGCGGGCCGTTTCTTATATATATATTTTGAAAACGATCGCGAGCCAGAGTTAGCCCTAGTGCCGGAGGTTGCCATCCCTGATCTAGAAAAACCGGCAGACCGACCATCGAATTTACAGACAGTACAGTAACGCCTCGTGGCCTTAGAGGCCTCGGAACAAATACTAAACAAACAGATTTAAAATCTGCAGAGAAATGCAATTTTACAACTATGTTCTTACCCTGGTTGTGGCGCCTCCGTATCCAGGTGGGCAGGAGCAGCAGCAGTGCGTAGCACACGCTTCTTGATTAGACACGGGGTTTAAGCCCGTGACCACCAAATACGGAGGATGCGGAAAGGTCAGGAAATGACCACCGTATATCCCCGGAGCAATATGGCCTTAGTTGCTAATGCTCCTAAAAACCAAACAACAACATTACCCTAGTTGTAAAAAGCTTTTCTTTGCAACTGTTGGAAAGACGCAGTAACCGATGCGCGAAAAATTCCCAGGGCCAAAAGGATTATGGAAGAATAGTTAAATGTTTTTATATAAGGTTTAAGCCAAAATATTTTATGCTAATTTTTTTATGATAGTACTTAAGATGAATTAACCGAGTGGTCAATTCGGGAGTGTGGTAATGCACATGCGTTTGAGTAAACAGTGGTTCAAGATCGCATGACTGCTGAATACGGTTAACGATTGTGTTCATTGTCAAAAAGAATCAATTGTAAATTCCTGTGACTGAGTGGTCGTGCAAGAGTATAAACAATTTCAATCAAAAAATCTGCCATATTCTGCACAAATTATCGCAATGATCAGTTTTTTAGACGCGATAGCATATACACTGGTGTTCAAAAAAAAGTGCATCACCTAGGAATTTCACATTTCCAACCTTTTTCGGGATGGTATGTTACATTAATGACTAGCATCACAAATAGAAATATAAACAAAATATATTTATTAATAGTTAAGGCAAAGCTAAGTAATATTTGACAGGTGCTCTCAAAATATTCCAAAATGAGCATTTGCAATCTCTATACAACAGTTTTGATAAACACGACAATTATGGCTGAGATGTTATCAGAAGCTCTCAATATGCTTCAGTTTATCATTTTAAATGGAAAACAAAATGAAAAGTTCCCCAGGTGCAAACTAATATTTAGTTGAACCACCTCTGGCCCTGATGACAGCAGCACACCGTCCAGGCATTGACAAGATCAATTTCTGAAGATAATCAACTGTTGGTTCATGGATCCAAAGATGAATTATGGCTTCCTGAAGTTCACGATGGGTCTTTGGCTTCTTTTTGGCAACTGCAGATTCCACACGATGCCAACAGTTCTCTATAGGATTCAGGTCTGGGCTATTTCCTGGTCAGCTAAGAGTTGTAATGGACCGTTATTCCAACCATTTTTTCACCTCTAATAAATGTAAACACATTACTGTCGAACCACTAATGCAGAAATGAAGCTAAAGTAACTACAGAAGTACACTTTTCGCCCGATGACAAGAAGCAGAGTAGTCCTGAAAGGTGCAGTTACTTAGCAGGTTGAAATGGTCTCTAATGGTTGGCAGCAATTTACCTTCCAATATAGCCAGCTATCCATTGGCATTTACGGAACCTTTTATAAACTGCAGGTGACCTACTCCGCGATACGAAATGCACCCCCATATCATTTGGCTGGTAGGGAATTTCACTGTAAACATCATATAGTCTGGATTGTATTTTTCCACCACGTCTACGACGAATCGTTTGTCCCCCATCAGAGCCATGCAGGTTGAATTTCTTCTCATCCGAGAAAATAACTGACTTCCACTGCTCTGGGGTCCACTTGACATGCTACTTACACCAAATTAATCAGGCCCTTTTCATTTTTGTTGTGAGGAGGGGTTTCTTCTTAGGACGACGGGCTACAAGTCCATTTTTTAAGAGGCGTCTTCTGACTGTTACTGTACTTGCTACCACTCCTGTATGTTTTTCCCATTCTCTTTTCAGCTCAGACGAAAAAGCGTTACGGTTTTTAAGGCATAAGTGCATCAAAACGTGGTCCTGGTTTGGTGTTGAGACTCGTTTGCGTCCGGTTCCTTTTTCTTATCAGCAGAACCAGTATACTTGAGTTTGGAAAGAAATCTACTCACTGTCGACTGATTACAAGACACTCTATAAGCAATATGACGGGAAGAAGATCCTTCTTCACATAAAGCAACAATAGCACTCTTTCTTCGTGGCGTCAACTGCACGTAACGCGCCATCCTGACACAAACAAGGAATGACTGCAACTCTTGCAGAGCCTGCTTATACAGTGAAAGTAACAGCTGATGCAATATTACGTTATCACCTACGCGTGTCAATCTTATCTGGTGCAATCTGTAAGAAATATTGCCATATACTTAACGTTATTCAGAAGACAATTACAATTTTAAGGGGTGATGCACTTTCTTTGAACAGCAGTGTATGTAAACTTTCGATTTCAATGTGACGTTTACTCGAATGTGCCGTTATTTCGACAGTCTACTGTATATTGTAGCTGTGCACTGGATATTGTGTTTATTGCCGTGCATTGGTTGGAGGAATGAAGGCAATGTGGCAAATGCGCAGAAACGAAGGGATGAAGACTTAAATTTCAATGAACACTTCCTAAAGGCAAAAAAGAAGACCTATGCTGCTTTCTGGGCTATCCGCCAGGAGCTCGCAGGCTGTCACAACACCAAACTATTGGACAATACATTAATAGATGTCTAACGCACATACCACTACATGCCTCAGAAATCTGGTCCTCTGCATCTACCTCTCGGTGTAATAAATTTCTGTCAATGGAATATTGAATTCTGCGGTGCCTGGGAGGGAAGCCCTTCACCATCTCGAAATCCATTCTCCTAGTCAACCTAGGCATGACCTCCTGGAAGCTCATTCTCCTCAAAAAAAATCTATCAACGCTTACCAAGCTGCTAACTCGCCATATTGATACCCCATCAATAGAAGATGTCATCGCACTAACAAGAGGAAGAAATAGAAGCCATCACCCGCTTAGGATGAAGCTATCAAACTTGGAATCCCTAAAAGGAGTGTTCCCATGTAACACCGTTGAACACTTCAACACCTTCTCCATTGATCCGGTAAAGTTTGAAGTCAGTAAAACCTACAGAAGCCAAATTATAGACCAAACTTGGACTAAATCACCAGGATTGCTGTGAAAATTGAGCAGTTTCTATTAGAAATTTGATGATATGAACAATTAAATGCAATAATGTAATGAATATAAATAAATCTGTTATGTTAGTGGCTGATAAAGAAGTCAACCTATGTATTTAACTCTTCAATTATCAAGATCTATGTTATTTCAAAGTGAATACAATTAAGCAAATCTATATATCTATTTAATAGTTATTATTATACAATAATTATATTGTAAAGATCTGAAAATTTGTACAAAAGCGTATAATGTATATTTTAAAATTTCTGTACACTCTCCTAGTTCACTTGCTGTAGGGGGTGAACCTTGTGTTAATAAACTGATAGTAAGTAAATAAGTGTATGTGCCGAGTTTGGGAGATGAAAAACCGAGTAAAAAAAAAAAAACCCAAACATGCCGTTCCGAGACATAGTAACTCGGCCACGGTATAAAAGAGGGGTGTAAAACATTATTCCTATTCGACAGAAAGGAAAGTATTTTTAGACAGAGAGAGAGAGAGAGAAATCGGTTTTGATTTTAGTGGCGCAAAAACGACTGCGGTTATACTGCGCCGAGAGAGAGAGAGAGAGAGAGAGAGAGAGAGAGAGAGAGAGAGAGAGAGAGAGAGAGAGCTGCTGCTGCTGCTGCACCTCACTCACACAACAGAAAAATAATTTATCAACTGGTGCTCAGTTATTCGGATTCTGTGTACATACTTACCAGGATTTCTTCATGAACTGGATTGCCATTTCCTACTAGGATACTCAAATCATCTGTACCAATGAGGTCTTTGAGTGACTGAACGATCCACTTCGCCTCAGGGAAGGTCAGAAACGCTATCAAGTTTCCACTGTAGGTAGCCAGGATGACGAGAACAGCCAGCCACCAAGTACCAACCACAATACGAGCGGAAATGGTATTCGGCAAATGGATGCCACCTATCAGTCAGATATAAATGTCAAGACAAGGAAAGATCGAGAAAGAAGTTGCTAAATATACTTAATAGAAATACAGTAATAAGTTTTATACAGTTGTTTTTCAGGACACAAAATAATCCACTAGTTATTTCCACTGTTCTTGCTCATTAGTCACAGTTTTCGATCAAGTTTTAAACGTACTAGTAACTTACACAATTTTTAAAATAAGAACGCCCTTTATGGCTTTATATTGCTAGGCAGTAGGATTTTTTTTATCACTGAATATTTCGCTTTCATTAAAAAAAAAAAAAAAAAATCACGCAACAACAGACAATATGTAGTAGGATATAAATTGGTGAACCAGTCAGAAATTTAGCTAAATTTTAAATTTCAGGTTAAAGTTAAAGTTAAAATTAAATTTAAATAAAATTAAATAAACATAAACACAAATTCATTTTAGAATATCCTGTACTTTTAATTTTCACCGCTCAAGAGAAAATTCGAGTCATTTCATGTCCTTTCATTATCTAATTTTGTTATTACTACAAACAAAAGCGTGGTTATTAATTCTATCTGGAGGACCGTACTTTTAAACAGGCGCATGAGGCGCTAGCTGGCCGCTCGCATTTACCGGGCCTCTTTAGATAAATGTAATTCTAAATTAACCAAAACTACAAACGAACCTAAGTGATTTTGCCCCTCAGGGAATTACGTGTCTATGCCCCTATGGACCTTTAGACATTAAGTTATTTTGTCTAGTCTTGCGGCTCTTGACAGCTGTTTTAATTATTATTTTCTAACAGTGTTCTACAGTCTTAAAAAGTTCTAAATGGGCCTCCAAAGCTTCACTTAAGGTTCCTTGGAAACTATAGCTTCCCACATTGCCAATTTCATATACGTTATTGGCCATTTCATTGCATCCGTGTTCTGGTCTTCAGTAACAGTGTTGACTGGTGAGCTTACCGTACGATTAGTGAGAATGAAAGGATATGAAGGTTCACTATTCATTTAAGTTTACCTAACTGACTTAAGAAGTTAGCAGTAATGTTACATAATATAGTGTAATATGATATAATTCCTTGACGTATGACTTTAAAGGAAATGTGAGAACAAAATTTGGTATCTGTTTGTCTATATCCTAGTCTACAGTTAATAGTATTGAAATTGATATTTAATGAATCGATGGTTTATCCTTCGCCAATTGAGGGAGTCACGAACATTACGTCTGAAAAGCTAATGACCCACTTAACCGGATGTAAATGCACATCTCAGCAGAAAAAAACATTAGGGAAGGCGTCAGTAATCATTTTTCTTAGTTGTTCGATGAGATTGGTTTTATGAGTGAATACCAACATCCTTAATCGCCCCAAGGGGAATGTCAAGAGGCAGCGCAATTAATCCAGACTCGCATTCCTTCAGTTAATGACGGGTCGGCCAGATAATAATATAACAAACCACTGTTCATGTAGAGGAGCTTCAATTCGTCTGCATAACTGATAAATTCCGTTTTCTGGCACAGGAATGGGTGGATGGCAACCGTAAGGAGGAGCCTAGAAAGAACTCCGCCCTGGGGAACACCTACAAAAACTTTCCTTGTGAGTGACTTTTTATTCGCAGTCAGGTGAAGGACCCTGGTTGTAAGTAGCAACTTCAGGAATTCTAGTATATTGCCTTTGATCTGGTATCCCTCCTCACAAAGTTGCATGAGGGGCCAGACGTCTATGCTGTCGAATGCAGACTGGATATCCAGATAAACAATTGCCATCTCAGCCCTATCTTATAGAGCCCCCAGAATGGTGTTGGTGGTTGGCAGCAGGTTGGTACTGGTGGACCTGCGTTTCAAGGCATAGTGAATAAATGGTGACTCACATGGGAGAACCTGGTTGGTTAGGATGGGAAGAAGGCACTTCTCCATGACTTTAGGAGACACGAGGCTTTCGTTATTGGTCTGAATTGTGAAATTGAGGTCGCTCTTTGTGTTTTGGGGATTGATCGGACAATATATTGGTTCCAGGCTGTTGGGAAACTTTGCGTTGTGAGGATTCCATTAAGGATTCCTAGGAGTGCATCGATGATGAAAACACTAACGCTCTTAAGGATAAATTGTGGGACTCCATCATATCCGGTGCAAGACGTTGGCGGGATATCATTGATAGCCTGGATAAGCTATCTTTTTGTAATTATGATGAAAGCGAGGGCATCTCGCTGACAACTGTTGTGAATGTTCTTAAGGTCTGATGCTGACTTTGGCTTAAATCTTGTGATGTAGTCTAGCCATTCGATCAGATTAAGTTGTTGAGGGAATTCATCATGCCTTTCCTTAAACAGTGCCTTCCCAATCTTGATTGTTTTGTCCATGTAGGCTTTAGATTTGCTTCTGTTGAACTGGGCACGGGTTCTTGAGTATGCAATCCGGTCTATTGACACACATCTTTTTGTGTGCCAATCTCAATCCCCATAAATGCAGTTAGAATCTATTTACGGATATGAAAACATAGCCTTCGCAATACTAAGAAAAAATCCAATGGTAGCACTCCGAATATGTTTGTCGAACACGTAAACACGTAGAATAGCTAACAGCATTGTCCTTTGCAACGACATGAGTTTTAATTGAAATCTAACAATTACTGCCCTATGGTACCATGCTCCAGCAGCATAGGTAACCATAGGGAGGAAGACTGCAGAATAGTATAACTTCAAAGTTTTTCTCGACAATCCCCACTCTGCTCTTGATATCCTAAAAATAGCTGCAGCGAACTTCTTAACTTTACCAGATAAAATAAGAAAGATGTGAAGAGAAATTTAGCTTGTAATCAATTGTCACTCCTAAATACTTCACTTCAGTTTCAAAAGGAAGTTGAGTCCCATTAATTTTAATTTGAGGAGGTGTATATAGGTCTCATTTAGCCTAAAAAATAATCGTCTTAGTTTTAGAAGAACTAATGATAAGAAGCTTGTTCTGAAGAGTCTGCTTATACAGATCCTTTAATACGTGATTGGCAGAAGGCTAAAAGTCCTTCGGGAATTACCTTTATTAAAACAGTTAAATCGGACTAGTCTCACTGCATATGCAGTGTCTAGTCCTGTCAAGAGTTCATGCTAACCATTCCTGTAATGCCATGGCGGTCCCAAAATCGAGCCTTGTGAATACCCTGGAGTAACAATCCACTCTACACACAGAAATTTTGATTTCACTAGTATTTTCCTTTGTGAAAAATAACTTCGTAGTAAGTTATATAACTTCTGAGGGCAATTAGCTTGACGTAGTCTTGAGATTGAGCTCTCTAACCAAAACCAAAGGGAGTCCAAAGCCCCTTCGAAATCCACGAAAATATCAAGTACGTATTTATGAGAACAATTTTTTATGTGACTCACAAAATCCACAAGCGCTTCCTCACTGAGCCTTCCAGGGCAAAATCCATGTTGCTGAGGGGATTAATAATTAGCCTCATGAAGGAGGGAAGTTATTCTGGAAGCCATAATGCGTTCCAGAATCTTCCCCATATCAGCAAGCAATTTGCCTATAGGAGCGGAATATACTGTACCTTCAGCCAGCCGTATTATCTATGCAGATGAATCCATCGAAGTAACGAGCCGGTAAAATATCACTTTATGGTGATGCCTGCTAACGAGAAACTTTCAGATTTTAATAATCCAGAATAGGCAAAACTCAGGAACACGCAATAGACACTAGCACACAGTGTACGCCACCTAACGATTGCCTGATTTTATGGTTTGGGGTTATCAGGCAGCTGTTAGGTGGCGTACGCTGATATGCTGACGTTATGGATTGGGGACTGTTTTCGTGGCATATCCTGAGTCGCCTGATCATCGCTAATCAACGCTCGATGGGAACGCATACTTCTCTATTGCCGCCGATCAATTATAAGTATATATACTTATAGTTCCCTTGTGTATGGCTGGACAGGTCTGTGATGCTGCGATGCTCTTACAACAGCTCCGGCGTCCATTAGCAAGATAACGTGCTACGCCACAATGCCCGGCAGGTTGCTAAATGGTTTCGGGAGCATGACGATGAATTCTTCGTCCTCCCATGGTAGCGTAACTCCACCGATCTTAACACGTGCGGGCATGTTTGGGACCTGCTGGAAAAGGATATTCGACATATCAGGTGACCATCCACCTGATAATGTGCGGGCATTACTGGACATTACTGTGATAGTGCTATCCATGCAACGCATTATACCTATCACAGGACACTGTGTAGCACCTTGTGGAATCCATGTCAAAACGTGTACGAGCTGTACAACGGGCAAAAATGTTCTCAGTTTTAAGGATGCGTTGATGGAAAAGTGGAAACCTCTGACTGTATATTTTCATAAAATATAATGGTTTCATTTTTCTCATTTTTACATAACCATAACTTATATAATAAAATTACTGCTTTAGATATTTATCAAACTGCAATTGATTGATGCTTTCGCAAATTCCGTAAAACTTACCTTGTTGTAACATGGCCCCAAAGACATACCAGAAACAATTCCAAAAATGGAATAACCCATATCTGTCGCGTTGTCTGTTGACTTCGATTGCTCGGTGGCTACATCTGTTCACGATGTAAAGAATGGTACTCATTATTGGAATGCTGATGGCAATGCCGCACCATACCTATCAATCAAAAAATTATTATTATTATTATCCATATGGTGCAAGGAAGCCTAAGGCTTATGCTGCACCAGCCAAAAAAAAAAAAAAAAAAAAAAATTCTGAGTTACCCTGAGAGAGAGAAGAATAATGATATCCAGCTCAGGACCCTGGGTGTGCCAAGCCCGTACTCACCAGATGTGAGCCCCTTTCTGAATTCTAATTAATATTATAGATATAAATTATGTGAATCAGCTGAAAATTAAAGCATTATGTTGCATATGCATGGCCATCACTAAAGGAAGATTGGCGTTTAACTTTTACTCTTCCCTGAAAATTATCACTCAGATATAATTACTAATTTCTCTATTTTTATCGCACATTCGTCCCCACGACCCTTCCAGGCGGGATGAAAAATCTCCCAGTTGAAAAATCTGGGAAATTTTTCATAGTCAAATTTTATAGTCGATATTTTTAAAAAATAAACAGCATCTCGGGGAATTGTTTTTTTATTTTTATTTCTCGCCACTCCCAAGTTTTAGGTGTGCTAATGCTATCTGTTGTTTAGTATGTATTAATAGTAGTTTAAAAATGTTTGGCAATAACAACTGAAATCGCCAAAAAGCCATAATTATTTATTCTCTGTTATAAAGCATATCGAAGAATCGAATGCACAGCTTTACAAATTTATAATCAAAGCATGATTAAAAGAAAATAATAAAATGCTCATGTATGGTAGTGTTATTGAAAAATGTCGCACTGAAATATTTTGTTATAAGATATACAATCATGTCTTGGGCATAAATTTTAATTTTAAATTTCGTGTAGTGCATTGTATACCTGAAAATATCCTTTATAATAGCGGAACAACTAAGACATCTAATATTTAAGCAAAGAAAACTACGCAATTGTGAATGAAAAGAGAACTGGGCGCGACTTATTTTACTATTGAGGCATGTAAGTTTACTATTCTTGCCTTCATTATTAGTGGAGTATGTTATTTATTAATTAGCAGCATGTTATTTAATTATTATTAATTAGCAGTATGTCATTTAATTATTATTAATTAGTAAAATAATTATTGCTAAATTATTATTTAAAATAATTAATACTTAGTGCCCTGGTAAAATACACTATTACACCTCTGGGAGACCTCCAATTTTAGACACTATAATTTCACACTATCCGAACTGAATGAGGCCTTTAAATCACTTGGAACAGGCAAAGCAGCTGATTTGGATAATATCTGCAACGAACAGAACCTTGTGCCTGAAAGCCAAATTTATGGATCCATCCATCCTTGCAGGGCCCAAGATCTTTGGCATGAATCTTGCGCCATGCAAGGATTGTGGCTTGGCTTTCCATAAAGCTTGTAAAATGACGAATAGAGATCTACTTTAAGAACTATAGATCCATTTCCCTTCTGTCCAGTCCTTTTAAGATCTCTGAACATCTTATCCTTAATAGAATACAACCTGAAATCGGAAACATCTTAATTCCTGAACAGGTAGAATTTAGACCAGGCAGGTCCCCTACCTCACAGAGCCTCAACTTGACTCAGTTTATTGAGTGGCTTTGAACAGAAGCTGATCAACTGATTGTTTCTGTCGACGTCTTCGACGCCTACAACATACATCAGTTTCATCAAGGACTTTCACCTGTCGTGTTTAATCGTCTGCGCGGGGTGGCATAGTGGTGTCGTCACCGTCCTCCCCACACAAGATGGAAGAAGCCTGGGTTCGAATCCCGTCGATGACGCGAGAAACTTTAATGGGCTTTTTTATTTCACTCCGTGGCCGAGTTAGTCGGTCTCGGGCGTAGTTAGCAAGCCCCCCCCCCAGAAACTGGGGTTTTTTCGTCCGTCAAAACAGGAAAATCGACCAGAGAACACACGCAATTCACAGACATAATATATAAATGGGTAAGTGTAAGAAATTACGGGTGGCCCTAATATAATAATTTGTATTTTTGTCGTGTTTAATTTGCTGCCCTCTGGAGAATCGACGCCTTTTTTGTTGATTTCACCAAGAAAAGAAGCAGATAGAATCTTAAGAAAAGTGGCCTACCCCAAGACAATGTTCTAGCTCTTGTTGCGCAGGTCTTTTTTACTCCATTATAGTATAAACTTGCTAGTGTTCCAACAATTCTCAGTTATGGTGTGATGTGTCAGTTAGGAATAAATGTTCTTTGCAAGAGTTACACTAATATTTACATCCGGAGAAACCTGGCTTTCATGTAATCGTCTAGCAGTTAGTTAGGACAAATCCCGTGTTCTAAAAACTTACTCAGATGGACGTTGAGCAAATCTGCAACATCAAGATTGCGTTGTGATTTTCACCTTTGATTCCTTTCTATTTGACTAGAATCAAAAGCGCCGCCTTAACAAAGTTCTTTATCAGTAATCCATTCAAGGAATCATGTGTCATCAGAGAGTAATCATGAGGCAAAGGTTGTTAAACAAAACATGGTTTATTACACAAGACAAATAAGATGTACACTCAGTAAACAAGTATAGTTTTTAGAATAGGGCATGTAACATTTGGCTTACTCCTCGTTACGTTAATATATAATTAGCTTCTTAATGTAAATTTACTAGCTGAATAGTAGTGGTAGTGTTGTTCTTCGTGTAGTTTCGTGCTTGCTGTCTGTTGTAGGAAACTCCAAGTACATCCCGTCGAGGCAAAAACATCTCAGTGGTTCATGTAAGACACTAATGACGTTTGTAGCATAACAATTATAAAGAGATCATAATGTTAAACTTATAATGTGATGTGTGTTCCTTAAGTTCAAAATATCGCTTATTCTCTATACTTAACAAGATAAGTTATTATGAGGAGAGAAGTCTATGTAAGGGTAAATAGGATCGCCTTTTACACTATCTAGTTCAGTTGTTTAATGGGACATGGAAAGTTGACTTACCAGACTCAATCTGCATATCTTCAGGAGTTGATACTCTGGGAAGATCGTCAATCTCGGTCATTTCTGCTACTCTTTTATCCGTGGTTGGATCTGCTTTCTCTCGAACAGGATTCTGTATTTTCTCAGGAGCTCAGACACCTTCTCTCTTTTTCTCTCGTTCACACTTTCTCTCCTACTTTCAGACTTCACTTCAACAAAACCAAACTCAGAACTCCGAACTGTTAACTCCGAACTGCCAACTCTAAACTCGTCACGACCTGAACTCCCCTTTGCTTTTCCCTAGGTTCGTATATATATCTCCCCCTCACCTTTTGCTTTCCCCTGCGTATTTGTTCTGGTTAATTTCAACAGTTCAACAACAATTTTAGGACTGTCGATTTTGGAGCTCTGTTCACATAAAATATTGGATTTATGGAGGTGGTGCGGAGGAGACTTTATTTTGGTAGGGTTTGTGCCTTCAGACTGGACAAAGACCTGATGGCCACAAGTTCGTTCACTTCCTCACACCAGACTTTCAAAAAACACAAACCTCCAGTGGACGTCTTATTCTGTTCATCCCAAAAGTGTCATTTGGAAGATGTAGCCTCGCATCTCCACACGAGAATCACGTTCCTTTGCTGTTTTGTCAACAAATGCGCCCGGACGTCTGTCCACTCCGCTCGGACAAATGACCTCCGGCTGTTAGATAACAGGCGACCGGCGGAGGGCTGACGCTCCACGGGGTGACTTTCACTGCACGTGCGGGGACTAGAAATATTTCCGCCTTCTCCCCGCGAGCAGGTGTTGCTCCAAATATACAGCATAGTCACAAAAGCATGGGGCGCCGGTTCTCTTCATGAACGTCCCGTCATAAGTGAAAATGGTTGCATTTTCATACTCTATTGCGCTTTAACATCTACGCAAACGACTAGCCCATTTTTTGAGTGACTCGGAGCTTTTCATATGCAGGCGATTTAGTTCTTGTCACCTAAGCTAAAGATTTTCAGATCATTGAAAACGCCTAAACTCAAGCTTTGGTGAATACTATCATAAAAATGCCTTGCGAGTAAATCCAAACAAAACAAACCTCAGCTTGTTCTACCTTAAAAACAGGGATGCTAATAGGCCGCTGAATATCTCTTGGAATAGCATCCAGCTTAATTTTGAAAAGGCCCGGGTTCAAATCCCATCAATGACACGAGGAACTTTAGTGGGCTGTTTTTCACTCCGTGGCTGAGTTAGTCGGTCTCTGGCGTAGATAGCAAGGTTCCCCTCCCCCCCAGAAATTGGGGTTCTTTCGTCCAGCAAACAGGCAAATCGACCAGAGGACACACGCGATTTACAGACAAATAAATATATGGGTAGATGTAATCATTTACAGGGAACCCTAATATCCTAATTTTTTTTTTTTTTTTTTTTTTTTTGTATGGTTAGCAGCAAATCGACCATAGAACACACGCAATTAGCAGACATAAGACACACAGCATGGCAGATGAATTTAATTATTCGGGTGGGCAATAATAATATATATACGTATATATATATATTTTTTGTATGGTCAGCAACCAGCTCCACATCGTTTCTTATTCCGCAGGAACTTCCTGCATGAGAACACTGCTTTCCTCTCCTGCTATTACTAGATTTAGGACTTTGGCAAGAGACTGTTGCTGGACAACTCAGTTACCCTGAGTTGTCCAGCACTTCCACCCAGAAATGATTTAGACTGGCCCACATGGAAAAGCTTGGACAGATTTGGGACCCTTACTGGAAAGGGAACTGGGCGCGGCTTATTTTACTATTGAGATTGTTTACTATTTACTATGGAAGATCGAAATTTGATCTGACTTGCTGGGTTTCTACGATGGTCAGATGGTCTCGTAGAATGTGACTGCATTGTCATCTATGTCAACTATGGAACATTTGTTGGACTGTCCTTTGCCTGGTCCACCATGCTCCACAGAGGACTTTCTTCATGTTCTGACACTGGCTTGCAACACTAGACAAGTATTTAACATATAAAGTTATATGTTAAATATTTAGCATGTTATACCTATTTATATACGCATACTATTTTATACTTCGCAAGTCTGCGATATTTGAATTTGAACTTTTTTAAAAATATGTTTCATTTGCATCTGGTTAACCATTCTTTATCATTACTACTGTTTGACTGCCTCATGACCTGCTTGTCTATGGGTGTCTTTTATGTCTCGGATTCGAAATAAATAAATAAATAAATAAATTATTATCAGTAGTTATTATAAATTAATAGCATGTCACTGTTTATTTTTTTTTTCTATCACTTCCATGCTAATATTTGTTGTGTTGAAAGGTTATTAATTGATTAACAGGAGGGTTTTTATATAAACGAATTTGAAGTTAGAAAGCTGCGGGGTGAGTGTCAGTTCGAGAAACCCAGACCATAAAAATTTTTAAACTATATAAACTCACGAAACGAATTACGTATTATTGAAATAACATAGCGAATAACATTAAAGGAATTCCGCTTAGTGAAGTTACTTCTGTAGAAGTAAGATCCTCCTTGGCAGCATAATGGATACGATACATCGCCGTCTGTCATTCCTTTGGGGAGTCTAGATTCGAGTCCAGTCCAAGACTGGCATAGTCTGTATAAAATCGTTATCCCAGATCCTATTGAAAATGTCTAAAGGCTTCTTCATTCGGTGCTGAGTTAGCTGAATCAGGAGGAGTTGCAATTTTTTCTGACGAGTTATTTCGACGTTCTTTCAGCCCGCACAATGTGCAATTTTGTCGGAAATAGCACGCGATGGACCAAACAAAATAGACGCAGCCGCGGAAAGCAACGAAAACCGCCACATTAAACCTGTATAATTTTTACTTAGTCTAGGGCCCTAGGCGCTTTTCGCTCAGACTGATTAGAGAAATTAACGGAGGACTGCACCACAGCGAAAAGTGAGTAAATCAGTGAGCATTTGCAGAATCTTGGATAGCTTAGAATACATTGTAGCGTTAATAAATTTGTTTACATTTTACATAATTATTTGATTTTCAGTTACCCTGACTAAGGTTAAAATAAATCCTCAGAAAGATAATAAATATTTTTTCCGAAGAAAGTGAATGTGAAAGAGAAAATATGTGAATCGATCAGATCTTCCGGAAATCGCAAAGTAATATAATGAATGTATCCGTGTGAAAAATAAATTGCTGCATTTCATACGCAAGAAAAGATCACTTCACATCATTAACAGTGTCACAAGAGCTTCGATAAAAAGTCATTACTATATTGATTACCTTACCCTTACCTCTTTGGCAAAAGGTCGAAGAAAAATAAATGCTCTTGGAGGCTCTTTAGGACGCTTCACCAGAATCCCGTTGTTTATGGTGATCAGTGGTTTGGTAAAGTCTACGATTTCCTTCCGTTTCTTAGTTATAGTTAGGAATGGCAGCAGATCAGCTTCCTGCAAAGAGCAAGCGGAACACTGTGAAGTGGCTTTTATAGGTAAAAATTAAATTAGGGTATATGTTGTGCAAAGAGAATGTATTTTCAAAATGAACTGCGTTAAAAAAAAAAAAAAAATAAATAAAAAAATATATATATATAGAATTATTTAATCCTTAATCTGGCGTAATGATTTTCTGTAACTTAAAGTAGTGATAGACTAGTTTTTATGAGCGCTTTCGATGAAAATCCATTACTCCTCTTTATCAAATGGCCAGGCTTGGGGACCTTTAACACCAGTATATTACAAATAGCCGATATAAAATGGATTTCTACAAAAGGACTAGAGAGAGAAATTAGTTTTAGTCAAGCTTGTATTGACTTGAAACGCAATGCTTGTATTGTATAAAGGATAATCCCTTTATAGGTTCATGCTGTGGTAAATAAATAAATCATGGAGACTGATAATCCAAAACTGTTTTTAAGTTGTGACTATAGCTACACTCCACTACTTCCACTCATCTACTTATGATATCCAACATCTTTTATAGATCGCGATCTCCTCGCTCTCCAAGCTGCTACTGGGGCCCCTGGAGATTATTTCTGATCCTGCCCTGTCCGAGTCTACTTTCTCACCTTAAGCTAAGGGTATTCCGCCAATTTCCTCCGAGACACACCTCCCAAGAATACACTCAATCTTCTAAACCAGCTGCCTGTGATTCACACCATTCATCATCCAGGGAAGAGCTTCAGCCCTCCTGCCTCCGTAATAACCATCAGAAAAAAGATAACCAGTCACTTGACGGTAATGATATGATACCAGCAATTCATCAGGTAGATCCATCTATACCGGGCTGGACCCCTTCTCAACCTGATCCAAGAAATCATTATCAGATCCCGAGGCCTACATGTACGTGAACGAAACCCACTGATAACACAGGATTGGGGCTAACTACTACCGCCCATTCAACTACTCAAATTACAGGATATCAGAGATATCCGACAGACAATACAGTCCCCATTAGTTTACAGGATCAACGACTAGAGGAGGTCTACCAAATCAAAGCAGTACAGATCAAAAGACAAGATATTTGTATCGAAACTTAGTCTAGCAACTAAGGCAAGTAGTATCAGGCGCCTCTTTGCAAATGAGCACAAATTGGGAATTGAGGTAAGAGCGATTAAAACTAAGCATCGTACATATGCATCTTTTATAATCATGTGTTATCATGAATCGTCATACACTGTACTTGATCGGAAGTTGTGACCTTATGGAACACTGATCAAACTCTACAAAGACAGGCATCAAAAGGGACCTACCAGGATTCCACCATACCAACTCAATGCATAGCAACTAATTAAATCGACAAGTACTGCTCCAAATAATAGTCGCCTCCTCTCACCTACTTCCTTCAGAACTTAAGAAGCATGTCAAATAAATTACACATGCTCTTCCTAAGAGAATTTGAATTTATCTGCTTAACTGAATCTTGGCTGTCAGATGATAAAAACCTAGATCTAATGCCCTTGGCAATTTCAGAGCCAACAAAAAATGTACATCACCCCTTAAAATTGTAATTGTCATCCGAATAGCGTAAGTATATGACAGTATTTCTTACAGATTGCATCAGATAAGGAATGACGCATAGGGAATGACGTAATATTGCATAAGTTGTTACTTCCAGCTATATAGAGAGAGAGAGAGAGAGATAATCTTTTATTACCCTTCACGGCCATAAAGCCAGGGGCTTACAGTTTTGGGGACTGTAATGAATTGCTGATGAATTGCTGGTATCATATCATTACCGTCAAGTGACTGGTTATCTTTTTTCTGATGGTTATTACGGAGGCAGGAGGGCTGAAGCTCTTCCCTGGATGATGAATGGTGTGAATCACAGGCAGCTGGTTTAGAAGATTGAGTGTATTCTTGGGAGGTGTGTCTCGGAGGAAATTGGCGGAATACCCTTAGCTTAAGGTGAGAAAGTAGACTCGGACAGGGCAGGATCAGAAAGCATGCTCTGCAAGAGTTGCAGCCATTCCTTGCTTGTGTCAGGATAGCGAGTTGCATGCAGTTGGCGTCACGAAGACAGAGTGCTATTGTTGCTTTACGTGAGGAAGGATGTTCTTCCCATCATTGCTTATAGAGTGTCTTGTAATCAGTCGACAGTGAGTAGATTTTTTTCCAAACTCGAGAATACTGGTTATGCTGGTGGGGCAAAAAGGAACCGGACGCAAACGAGTCTCTGTGCTAAAACAGGACCACGTTTTGAAGCTCTTATGCCTTAAAAACCGTAAAGCTTCTTCGTCTTGGCTGAAAAGAGAATGGGAAGAATATACAGGAGTGGTAGCAAGTGCAGTAACAGTCAGAAGACGCCGCTTCAGAACTGGACTTGTAACCCGTCGTCCTAAGAAGCCCCTCCTCACACACAAAATGAAAAAGGCCTGATTAATTTGGTGTAAGGAGCATGTCAAATAGACCCCCGATCAGTGGAAGTCAGTTATTTTCTCGGATGAGAAGAAATTCAACCTGCATGGCTGTGATGGGAGACAAACGGTTCGCCGTAGACGTGGTGAAGAATCCATCTACACTGTATGGTGTCTACAGTGATATTTACTACCAGCCAAATGATATGGGGGTGCATTTCGTATCGCGGAGTAGGTCACCTGCAGTTTATAAAAGGTTCCGTAAATGCCAATGGATATCTGGCTATATTGGAAGGTAAATTGCTGCCAACCATTAGAGACCATTTCATCTGGCGAAAAGTATAAGTAGGCACTTCTGTAGTTACTTTAGCTTCATTTCTGCATTAGTGGTTCGACAGTAATGTGTTTACATTTGTTACAGATGAAAAAATGGAAGAACGGTCCATTACAACTCTTAGCTGACCAGGAAACAGCGCGGACCTGAAACCTATAGAGATGCTGTCATCCTGTGGAATCTGCAATTGCCAGAAAGAAACCAAAGACCCTTCGTGAATTTCAGGAAACCATAATTCGTGTTTGGAACCAAGAACTATCAGTTGATTATCTTCAGAAATTGTTCTTGTCAATGTCTCGACGGTGTGCTAACGAAGCACTAACCACCCTCCGAGACTGGGCGGAGGGACATCACCTGACCATTTCGTCAACCAAGACGAAATCCATACTCCTAAAAGACTTCCTGAACCCAACCGGACCGCCCCAAATTAGAATCAACGATAGAACCGTTAAGCTTGTCACTGAACTTAAATACTTTGGAATTATACTAGACAGAAACCGATCGTTTACCCCCCCCCCACCTCAACTATATACAGACAAAGATTAAAAATTACGTAGCCATGCTTGCCAGGGTCAACCGCCAAGACTGGGGGCTGAAGAGGCGCACCCTCGCGCTCCTCTACAAGGCAGCTATCATCCCAGCAATTACATATGCCTCCAGCGCCTGGTATCAAAAGGCCTCAACAGTGGTGAATCGTCGACTATTGGAAATAATACACAGACTGATCCTCCTAACCATCACCCGAGCATGCAGTACAGTATCGACACATGCACTGCAAGTTACCACGAGAACCTCGCCTCTCGACTTGGAAGTAATCCGCACAGGAATGCAGCAGCAGCAACTCAGGCGTGGAAAAGCCACAACGTATTTGGTCTATACCACAGATCCGATAAATAACAGACAGGCAGAGAAGAAAAGACTGGAAACATACCTACAAACAATCTGGCAGCAACGTTGGACTGACTCAACCAAAGGCGAAATAACTCGAAAGTTTCTACCTAATCTCCAACAGGTCTACCCACAATATCCGTAATGGTTCAATCCCGGACTCTACACTACTTACCTCCTCACAGGACACGAAGCAATCCGCAACAAACTGAACCTCCTTGGCATCACAAATAATCCCATGTGCGCGTGTGGCTCCCTGGAGACATGGGACCACATAATGCATGAATGTGAGCACTATGAAGATCTACGTGGACACCTGATCACAAAGATACAATTCAACCCCAAAAACCAGGAGCATTATCTACTGGAGAATGAAGCAAATTACAAGCTATTCTCTAAATTTGCCCAGAGCCTCTATGCCAGATGGCAAACCCTCCAGCCACCAGCAAACCCTGAGCAACCAGAACCAACATAGCTCACTGCTTGTACGACCACAAGAAGCCTTACTGACCTGCGGAATAAGCAGCACAACAAAAACAGGAGTCTCGAATCCCTATTTCCCCATTGTGACTGAATCCAAACATCCGACTTTCACTCCCGGACAGGCCATAGGGCCCACGTAGAAACCACGAATACCAAAGATAAGTCCAAACTATAGCATGTAAATGACTCTACACACCCAGGTTGGGACCAAAGCACAGAAATAAACATGTAAAGACCGCCACTATGACGAGAACACATCCCACAAACAGTGATCGTAAAAGATCTGACTCTTTTAACCCACAGCTGGGGCGTTGCCCATTCTATAAAGACTATAACTACCAAGCAGCTGTCGTGCTGCACAGACACCAGTTGGACATGATTGGACCTTCAACCCTGATGAAAATCCTTCCCAACTGACACACGGACGGGACTCAGTCCCATGAGCGACACTCACCAAAAGATGAAGAACCTGCACAGTCGTTGTAGGGACCTGACAAGAAAGCCTGAACGAATTCCAGTAGCCCTGGATGATAGGCCACTGATGATAGACGACCACTTCGCAGCCCAGCCACAAGCGTTCACGCCCTATTGGCGATCTGGGTCAGCTCCCTTGTCTGGCCCACTGTTCCTCCCCTTTCCCGGTGGGGGAGGGAGACTGCGTGCCGTCTCCTGCAACCCCCACCACCCTTCTTTTTTTTTTTTCTGGCGGGGCATGGGTATGCCCCACTGCAAGCTGGAGCTAACTTCCCTATCTGCTCCTTATTTCCGACTATATCCCCCCAATCTTCAGTCTCCCTCCCCCAACTCTAACTATACGCAAGCGAAAGTCCCACACAATCCAAATTTAACCATCAAAATAAATTTCGCCCGAAACTCTCGGCTTCTCATTCTAGCGCCTTCACCACGCGAACTAATCTATACCAATTGATGCGTATGTATATACATTTTTGTATGTATGTATATGTGCACTCTCTGTTTTTTTTTTTTTTTTTTAGGTCCTAGCCCCTGAAATCTCAGGAAATTAGGTGGCAGGACCTGCCAGAGTAAATAATTATAATACTGTTGTACCTGGTCTGCCTCCACGGGGCGAAAGTGGGGCAACGTTGGGCCTCAGTAGGGGTCCAGCAGCTAAATGACCAGATGAACAACGGTGCACGACACTACATTTGTACAATATCCATACACTTTTAAATCTCTGGAATTTCCAGCAAACTGGCACACCCATCACAATGTAAACAACGTGGAGATGGGGGAAACCCCTGGTGCCGTATGACCCTAAATACACTTTACGTGTGAGTGTGCGGTGCGGCGCATCGTCATTTGGGATATTATTCTTGCATTCCCCATATCATATTGTGATGTCAGCTGTCACATAGTGACCTGCCACAATCGTGCCCTTTTGAAATTCCGTGATATCTTTACTACGTCCCATAACTGCTGCTTTATCACTTTGACTTGCACGACTGGATGCGAATTAAAAGAATTAGTTTTTTTTTTTTTTTTTTGTTTTAGCGTATGAAGCTGTTCGGCTTTTTTATCTTGCGAACCTATGTAGCATAGTGCATTACGGATGAGGTGGTCATAAATCAGTGAACACTGAGTGTATAGTTTAACTGTTGGTAACGTTAAATTAAATGTAATGCCAAAAATACGCGCGGGGGGGGTCAGTTTAAATGAATGGCACCTAGTACGTACTGCCTGTCCACGTGTTTAAAACGGGAGAAATCAAATTTTTGAAAGTCATAACGTCCAAAAACGAATACGCCGAGGATTTGGAGCCAAACACTAACACTTCAAAAAAAAGAGAAGACTTTTAAGTGCCATACATTTCAAAATAATGTGGTAAAAACACGACGATTCGTCATGACGATTAGTCAGTGTCGCTGTGTTTGAAGTTATGGGTAAATTCAGTGGCATGTTATGCTATGGTGCAGGTAGTTTTGCAGCACCATAGCCCTTAACTCAGGGATGCAAAATGAAAAGGGGGAAAAATTAGAACGTAACATAAATTACATTGCAGTAGGACCCAAACTCATGATATATCACGAATAAATTCCTTGCAGATGATTCAGAGATCCTTTCGATCTTCTGCAGAAAAGCATACAGTGGTGGGATCCATGATGAAGACTTGGATGTAAAACCAACTGAATATTATCTTTATTACGCGTCTCTCTGTTACGTAAGAACTATGTCAGAGCACACTGAAATGTTTTTGTTTTAGTTGTATGATACAGTAATCTTTTGTGCAGAGCATTTTATATTAAGGCAGCACAGAGTTCACCCGAACAGGTTTTCTGTTTTAGTAGAATGGAATGGAAATTGTAGGGAGTTTGGTCGGGAGGATTGTGGATCACCTGGTTACACTGGTCTGCATAGATTTTGATGTTTCCAAAATTCATGGTGTTTCTGGGTGTACATTTGGTGCTAATTTTAAAATCCCAAGCCGTTTCTACCTATCACGTACAACTTTTTAAAAACAGCTTTAAATTGTTTTCTTATATACATATTTCATGTACTGTATATGCAGACGAAATGCGTGTTGTAATAGGGTTTTAGGAGCATTAGCGACTAAGGCTAATACTGTCTGTAAATTGTGTGTATTTTGAGGTAAATTTTCTGTTTGCTGGACGAAAAACCCGAGTTTCCTGGAGAAAAACATCATGCTATCCTCGCCTGAGACCGACTAACTGAGCCATGTTATGAAAAAGTCTCATTAAAATTCCTCACGTCATCTACGGGACTCGAACTCAGGTCTTTTCCACCCATTGTGGGGAGGACGGCGATCCCACAAGCTGTGCTACCTATGAAGGCATATGCCTATACTTCCTTTATATATACAGAGGTGCTTAGAGGTGCCAGACGTTTTTAGACATGTCACGACCTGTAAGTCAAGTAGCATTATAAACCTGTGAAGTGTTTCTTCTGCAGTCACTTGTTTTCTGGTGCAGTCATGCTAAATAGTATCCACTTCTAATATTGCTTTCATATTCTGTCTTTGACAATAGCAACTCGTGGTTGTGTATTTTGTATATATTTTGTTACTTTTGCACGAAAGGTAGAATATCTGAAGGTGGGAGATGACTTTCATCAACCGGTGAAATACCACCACTTTGCTTATTGGAGGCTTGAAGTGGTGAAACCCATGTTTAGTCTCTAGCGCAAAGTTTCCGGCATCCCCCTCCCCTCATACTTCTCCTTCAACCCATGCACAGTACTAAGTACTATAGGTTTTGATACCTTTCGTGTTTGGGGTTTTCATAAAAAAAAAAAATAATATAATTTGTGAAAAATGCATATTGCACATATTTTGGAATTAAATTAAGTGACAAAGATAAAAGTTGGACCGGCCATAAAGTTTACTAGGCATGTATGGAGGGCTTGCAATTGTGGAAGTGTAAAAAAGTCTTTGGGATCGTATTCATTACTGCTACTTTTGTTTCATAAATGTAGCGGGCTATAACATGAACAACACTACAACATTAGGCTATAACCCTAACAACATTACTTCAGTTGTAAGGGCAGTAGTACCCCGTGAATCTGAAATATCGATATTACTTCCACCAGTTGTTCTTGAGCATATGCTATCAGACCTTGAAAACTGACAATTGTGATCTAGGAATTAAATTAGGATTGCGATTTTGGAATGAATTAGGTGACGAAAGAGTTAGGAATGGGCCAACCATAAAATATACTATACACTCATAAGCCAACGTATTATGACAACCTCTGTCTCCACGATTGGACGCATCCCACAGGACCTAGGAATGACATCAGCGACTGGCACAGCATATATAGTGACGACACTGGTATTGCCTGTCAATTCGTCAATACGAAACACACACCGTCAGACCTTACCTCGGCATTGTTTCGGATGAAGTTTTGCTCTACATAGTTACCGTGTATCCATGTATAGCGCTGAACTCTTTCAACAAGACAACGCCGCGTATCACAAAACCCTCATTGTGTAAGAATGATTCGAGGATCATGTCTAAGCATTTGATGTGCTCCACTTGCCGCCAAATTTCTCCGATATCATTTCCATGGAACATTTGTGCGATTCAGTAGAACGCAGCATTTTCCAGTCCACGCCAGTGCCTCGCTCCGTTGACGAACTCTGGGACGTCCTTCTGTCCATCTGATCCAGGATACTTGAGGAAAACTTCAGTGATCTCGGGGGATTGATTTCACGCCTGATGCAAGCAGTTATCACGGCGAAAGGCAGCTCAACATACTATTAAGTCATAATATTTTGGTTCATGAGTGAACATGTAAATGGAGTGTAAATGGAGCAGAGATAAAGAATGTGAAGCAGTTTAAATATCTAGGAGCTATTATGCAAATGGCTGGTTCATCTGAAGATGAGATTATAAGGAGAATTAATGAGGGAAGAAAAATATATAAATGTTGAATCCAATATTATGGAGCAATAACATTCTCCCAAAAACCAAACGATTACTATATAAAGCAATTTTTCAGAGTATCTTACTATATGGATCTAAGATTTGGACTATAAAGGAAAGGCAAAGGAAGCAATTGCTAGCTGTCGATATGGATTTTTGGAGAAGATCAGCCCGAAGATCTAAACTAGAAAGAGTTAGGAATGAAGACATAAGAAAAGCAATGGACGCTCAGATAAACATCATCGACAAAATAGAACAAAAAAGATTAGAATGGTATGGACATGTTATGAGAATAGGGGAAGAGAGATGACCTAAAAAAGCAATGGAATGGACACCCCCTCGAAGGAAAAGGAGAAGAAGACCTAGAAGCACATGAATGGAGGGAGTGTGAGGGCAGCCATGGAAAAGAGGAAATTGAAAAATGGAGACTGGGAGGGCAGAAAAGAGTGGGGGAACAAAATTAAATTATATATATATATATATATATATATATATATATATATATATATAAAGGTTAGGCCGAGGATAATTGTTGGTACAACGGAGAAATCCAAGAAGAATAAGAAGAAAAGTGAACATGAACACGTGTATATTTAGACATTATTCTAAACATACGTTATTCTTTCAATTCGAAATAATGAAGGGTGTCACAAGCATGATTTTTTTTAGGGGAGCATTCACACCTGTCGATACCCAAAGGTCGAATTGCTGAAAGGCAACAAAACGTTTATTGGTGCTCCTATGACAGAACTAACCGAGAGAACTAACTAACTAATCTACAACTTAAAAAACCGGAACTCAAATACGGCCAGTTCTTTTCAGGTACTCCTGTTTTTTTTTTTTTTTGACTTCAGTTAATTTCTTATTTAGAAGTCTACTTTTGTGTTCGGTGGGGGGCGGAGATAGATTTTTTTTTTTAGTCTCTTTGCATGTTATGCAAAGATAGCAGCATGGTGCCACTTCGCGAAGATCTAAGGGACTGTTAAGTAGTTAAAGTGATTTTCGTTGTGAATAATTTGATTAGTTTTTATGGTTTTTTTTTGTTTTTTTAAATATGGTAACAGTAGTAGTTACCCAAATCATCATGCATCGTAGTTTTAACATTATTAATTTCACATGTTTTGGTTGATTGATTCAACTTAACTGTTTATTTCGTTAAATTATACCATATAAGTTCTTTTTTTTTTACTATTTGAACTCATTACAGTACTCGTATTCTCCATATATGAGTTCCATATATTCCATATATTCTCAATATATGACTTTGAATTGCTCCAAAAGATGGACTCACTCATAGGTTACCAAAAAAAAAAAAAAAAAAAACAAACCCTTATACTTGTAAATAAAGTTCGTTTCTCTCTCTCTCTTTTTTTTTTTTCTCTAACAGTTTCCACTAGTTTTTGAACGCTTCTCATATACTGCAAAAACGTAGGCAAGTTCTTGCAAGAGGTTGAATCGCAACTGGATTTGCTTAACGAAAAGCAGTGGCAACAGTAAGAAGTAGTAAGATTCCGGCGAAGATAAAATCGGATGTGCGTACAGCGCAATAATTGGATCTTCAGCAGTTTTTAAGACACAAAATAAAAATAAATAAATAAACTTCGTGTGTACTCTGTATGCACGAAATATGTTTTTTTTTTATGTGAAAACAAGATTTGATTTTTTTTGTTTTGTTTTTATGGCGCAAAAACATCGAAGGTTATAATGCACCATTATGTGAAAACTTGCTTGGCTTGGAAGAAGTTAGCGAAATTTATATGCGCTTAAAGTTTACCACGTAAAATTGACCAAACGGACTTTAACGTTTCGACTGCAATATGTTTAAATGGCATCCACAATCTTCTTGAACTGTATTGCACAAGTTACAGCGTCTTCGTTCACTAGCGTCGTCCTCCGCATGAAGTCCATGTCGCTCGCGACGACTCACTAATATCGCGCCCGTTACCGCTAGCTTGGAAGAGGTTAGCGAAATCCAAGCGAATAGCCTAATTACCCATTTGATTGTAGTCATTTGTTGAATAGTATTATTGCAGCAATAACTGTATGTCATGACTGTATGTCATATGACTGCAACAATACAAATATTTGGCAACAATTTCATTTTTTGTCTCGCATTTCAGCGTCATTTGCGTCATTTCTGTGATCAAACGGTTTTAATTCAGTCCGAAAAATTAGTAGATGCCGCCAACGATGTTTTCACATAAAAAAAAGCAAAAAAAGCGCGTGTGTGCCCTGTAAGCACGAAAGATGTTTTATGTGAAAACATCTTTGACGAAAATCAGATCCGTAGCCAGGTGGGAAGGAGCAGCAGTGGGTAGCACACGCTTCTTGATTAGACCGGGGTTCGAGCCCGTCACCACTAAATATGGAGGATGCGGAAAGGTCAGGGAATGACCACCGCATATTCCCGGAGCAATATGGCCTTAGTTGCTAATGCTCCTAAAAACCAAATAACAAACAAACAAACGAAAATCAGAACCGTTTTAAAATCGAACGAAGTTATGAACGATGTAACGTTTTATGCTCACACGCGTTACTTACTCTGTCAAATCAACGTTAGTGACTGAGTTAGCGTCATTCGTGCCATTTAGGAAGCGACGTCTTTGCGTCATTTCCGTCTCGCATTCTCATTACCAATTGGTTTTACTTCAGTCCGAAATAACGATGTACCATGTTATGCTCACGTCCGCTACTTACTCTGCCGAATCAACGTTAGTGACTGCATTACCGTCATTTAGTAAGTGATGTAACTTTTTTCATTATCGTTTCACATTTTCGTGACAAATTGGTTTTTACTTCAGTCCGAAATTTAGTTGGTGCCGCAAAAGCTGTTTTCATATCAAAAAAGAAAAAAAAAAAAAAAAAAAAAAACCAAGGACGAAGAAGAATTAGGAAAGGCAGATTTTTTTTTGAAAATTCGAGGTGGACGGGAGAAACATCAAGAGTGAGGCAGACAGAAAAAATCAGTTGGTAGCAGAAAGGACTGTGATCGAAAGAGTGAGAGAAAGGAAAAAACAAAATACCTTAAGAAAGGAAGCAAACGATCTATTTGTGACCTTCTTAGAAATAAATGCGAAGATAAATCATTTAATTATGCGGCAAGTTGAAGTTGGGAGAACAGAGAATTAAGTTGCAACGCTTATTTTTATCATACTATTCTGTAAACAGTATGAATCACTATGTTTTTCTTTGTGCTTTTTTACTACATTTTTGAATCCCGCTTTTGGTTATAAATAAATATTTTTCGGTAGTGGAGTCTTAATGGAAAGTTTCAAAAAAAAAAAAAAAAAAATCAAAAATTGTGCGAACGATAATACAAAAAAGTTAATAAATGTTCTGAAATTAAGTGGCTAATTACTTACTGCTCGTATTAACATCCCCAATGCTCCATTCCAGTTATGGGTATCGTTCTGGAAACCCCAAGAGTTTTCTTTCGGCTCTACAAATTCGTACCTGAAAGGAGAGTTATCCCTTTATTCGTTTTTACTGAATTGACAAGTTGCATACATATAAATCCTTAAAACAAAATGCACTTAAATGAAATACACAGCATATTTTGAGAACATTTTATTTTCAAACGTTCTGAGGAGTTGTTTTGAGACTTGTCCACTTACGTTCCGAAATCTTCAACATCCACAGGAAAAAAATTCTCATTATATAATCTTCATTTACGTATAGTCGCTGTGTTAACCAAGTTTCTTCTGGCTTCCAAACGGTTTGCTAATACTCACCCACGGTATTAGCAAACCGATAGCTTCAGCATCTTTCCATCAAAACAGTGACAAGCGTCACGTTTTCTTCTGGAATCCCGACCCTCAAACTATTCGAGCTATTAGAATAATACAAGCTTCAAGAATTCTCCATGAAAATAAACAGTAGACAACATAACCCTCTTTACATCTTGTCTGTGTGTGAAAAAATTCCTTCTGGCCTCCCTCCCCTTCCGGCTAACACTCTGGTTACAGTTGCTGTCTTTTCATAAATTATGGAAAAGGACCTGGTTTCGAGTCGTCTAGGTAGAAAGAACTTTTATGGAATTTTTTTTTTTTCACTACTCGGCAGAGTTAGTTGGTCTCGTGGGGGAGATAATTCCTTGTTTGGATTGCACGGTTTTCTTACCCAGAAACTCGCAAAATAGCAACACTGATTACAGAAATATGCAGTTTATAAACACAATATATGACCACCGATGCCGTATGGCCTTGTGTCTTGGGGCAAAATCGAAAACAACCAGAGCTTGCATCCCACCTTCGCTGGTAGTACTGCAGCTACGTCTATTTCCACACTTGTGTGGAAATTGGCTTGGATGTGTCACATCAAAATGGGAGGAATTTTTTTTCAGTTTTTGATTTTTTCTCACACGTTGATTGAGTTGATCGGTCGACGATTGGATGGTCCCTCCCTCCAGAGAAATGCGCAATTTATAGGCATAATGTACCTATAAATTAGGTACATTATGCCTATAAATCTCATAGCCTTAGTTATTTGAGCGTAAATATTAAAAAAAAAAAAAAAAACAACAAAATACGTGGCTTTCCAGACCTTTGATTCGACCATCCTACTAGAGTACTATGGGTCTGAACAACCACCTATTAAAAAAAAAATTAGAGAAAATAACAAGCTTCATTTCTTTCTCAACTTTCGACGTTCTTCAGCTGGGTTTCGACTTGTAACATATCTATGTGCAAAGAACACTAAATTTTTTTTTGATAATGAAGTATGCTTGCATATGCCAAATTGCTGTTCTCTGAATTGCCTTACACCGGGTTTATAGATCTTTGATTATAGTTATAAACTTCAAAAGATTATATGATTTTGTATTATGAGAAAGATTTTATATGGCATTTCTTAAATAATTACTGAAAGAAGAAACACTAGTAAACCACGTGAAGTACTTTCAAGTTGGTTTTTTTTGTTCTAAAAATTTGGGTACAAAAATTCCATAATTGTCTATTCATGCTATCCTTACCCCAACACGAAACGTTAACAATTTGGCGACGATTGTGTAATTTTGGGTTCAGGCAAACGACGAAAGATTGCATGAATGCAATCAGGAAGGATATGTAGGAAATTCTCTTTACTTCTTTATGTCAAACAGAATAAATTCGTTTTATTATTTATTTTCAAAATTCGTTATAAGTTTAGTCAAGCCAGTATTATAAACCTAATGCTCTGTTATGTGGTGTTCTTTACAATAGCCTTTACACCAACCTTTCAGAGCACAGTTGGTAGAATCGCTTAATTTTATGGGCCTTTTTCACAGCGTGGCTAAGTTAGTCGGTCTGAAGCGAGAGTAGCATGATTTTTCTTCCAGAAAACAGAAAATCGATCACAGAACACACTCAATTTATAGACAGAATATACTGAGCAATATGGCCTTAGTCGCTGATGCTCCTAAAACCCTACTACAACAACAACGTTAAAGTTAAAAAAATAAATAAATAAAAAAACGATGTGACAGTCACACTAAAACACTGATAAATAAGACTTACTTGAAGTGCAGCGTCTTACTTAAGTATTTCATCAGCTCTTTGGCAACACAGTCTTTCAGTTCTGTACTTCCGTTTTCATTTTTCCTTAACATAACGAAAGGAGGATACTGCAACATGAAAAATGCAAGCGTAATTAGCATTATAATGGTTGTAATCCAAATTATAATTGAGAAGAAATAGTTACATTTTAGCCAGTTTCCTTATCTTATAAAATGATTAATAAAATTATGACGTAATCAAACTGTGGACTATTTTATTTTTCAAATAATTGCAACTTAGATAAGTGGCCTTGATGCTAATTGAATCGAAGACGCTCCTAGTGAATGCAACATTAATGAATTAGCGCTCGCAATTTTCTCATCAGATGTAGACAAAACGCAACCTGACAAATCTCAAAAAATCCTCTTCGAATATGAGGCCTATTACGTTACAGTTCACGAGGATGCTGGTGTTGTATTACAGAAGTTATTACTGCAAACTCTTCAGTTTGATTCAAAAATGTCAAATCTGTGAACACCTTTCTGAGAAACAAAAATATAAAAGCGATCATAATTTTCTTCTTATGCCTTTAGATTATTTTCAAATTTCATTCATCTTCTGAAAGAATAAAAACACTTGGTGACGTCAGGAATTAATATCATGGCATTTTGGGTCTGAAAAACGAAATATCTTAAGAATAATTTTATTGTAAAATAACACGGCATGACCTCTAAAGTAAACATCATAATTTCTCCTGCTGCCTTAAAGAAAACAAAAAATGGCATCATGGCCATGAAGAGTTCATTTGCTGGTTATTGTACATGCTTTTATTGTTTGTACATATTTCATTAGCAATAAACGATTGACCATAAGTCCTCGCGGGTAACACAGTGAATATAATCACCGTCCTCCCGATACCAGATGGAAAAATCCTGAGTTCGAATCGCCTTAATGCTGTTAGGAATTTTTATGGACTTTTTTTCACAATATATAGTGTGCATAGTATTAGGGTCAGGCGCCGACTGTGGTTTCCCACATCTGCACCATATGTGCACTGTGAAGAAATGCCAGAAACGTGTCCTGTGTTGAATACGTAGTTTTGTGTTTGGTTCTGTTGGTTGTCCTGGCATTTGGCCGCCTTGGTGGGACCCCACGTTGCCCGCACACACCGCTAGGAGGTAGCCAGGCTGCCCATTATTCTCTGGCTAGTATTTGCCTAAGCTTTCTGACAGAGACCAATTTAAAAAAATAAAAAAAAATAAAAAATAAAATCGACGTTAGCTCCATGGAGCCGAAGGTGGATCTGTGAATAACATCATGTGAAATGAAAAAAATACAATTTAAGCTTAATAAAATCAGTTTTATTTTATTCGGTATTTTCATTTATAATCAACAATAAAGGTTTGTGGTAACTAAAGTAGGATGCATAGTTGAAACAATTCAAACTACACTTGTACGCTACTATACTGAGGTATCCTTTCCCATGTGCGTCTGTTCCGAAGTGCCATTGGCCCCGAGTTCGTGTTTATGGATGATAACACCATACCCCATTGCACTGCAGCTGTTGATATGCTTTTGGAAAGTGAGGACATTGTTCGTATGGATTGGCCTGCCCGTTCCATCGAACTACATCCGATTGAACACATATGGGACGCTCTGGGGAGACACCTAGCTGAACGTCCACACCCACCAGAAAATGTTCACCAGCTGAAGATGGCGCTGACAGAGGAATGGACGATGTTACCGCAAGAACTTATCAACAACATTGTTCTAAGTATGGACAGGCGGTGCAAAGCCTGCATCGACATTAAGGGTGGCCATATCTCCTACTGAGGACAATCCCTTCCCTTTGTTCCATCTTTTGGCAGTGATGCATCTGTATCCTTAGTTCCCACTCAAAGCCATGGTGGAATGACCTCCTGACTAAGGCCTTTAGGGAAAAACAGGCAGCCCATGTCTCCTACAAGAAGTCGCCTTCACGAGAGTCATACGCCAAATTTTCCAAAGCAAGGATGGATTTCCAGAAGAGTAAACAATTTGCTATTGACAATTTCATGAACGGCCGGCTATCCAGGAGAAAACGTGTGTGGTCCACGTCATACTTGCACCCCTCTATCTTTAGATATCCAGGAAAGGTGTGAGCATGTGCTGTTTTAAGCGAGATCACCGTGTGTCCGAAGCATATCCTTGGAACGAAGCGTTTAACGTTTCTTCACCTTATAGTAATACAGAAATTTCCGAAGAACAGTTAATAAAAATAATAAATTCACTACCTGACAAGTCCACCATAGGAATTGACGCAATACCTCTTTTTAGTCTAAAAATTGCTTATTTCATCAGCAAAGAGCTCACTCAACTCTACAACAAAGTATTCAAATTTGCACAGGTGCTTTCAAGCTGGTTATCATACAGAGTCGTGGTAGTTCCGAAGAAGCCTCGTGCGAAAAGATCGGCTGACTTCAAGCCAATATCTATGCCTCTTCCTTCCTGAAATGCCTCGAGAAGTGCATCTATAATGATGTTGCACTCGCAATCTTTGCACATAGGCCAGAACATACCCATTATGCCATGCCTAATAGATCTACTGTAACCTGCCTACAGTCATTATCACAGAAAATACTTCACGCCTGGAATGACAACGAAGATCTTCACACCATTTTTCTGGACATGAAATCTGCTTTCGACTCAGTCCAAATAACACCCCTTCTTGCCTTACTTGAGAGATTCTACGGGATATCCGGAAATATACTCGAGATCCTCAGTAATTTGCTATCTAGGAGGATGCTTCACTTCAAAGCGATGGCATTACAGTCACTAAAAGCGTCGAAGTAGGGATCCCACAAGATGGTTCTCTATCAGCCTTGCTATTTGCAGCAATATTCGTTCCACTAATGGATCAAATTCCAGCTTTCCTATCGTATGCTGATGATATTGTATGCTACTTGCCATGCAAACGCCATGTTGGTGATTCACAGACAAACCTCCTTTGAATCTGTAAACAGCTACCTAAATACATTCTGTAAGTATACCAAATTTTTTGGCCTGTCAGTCAATCCAGAGAAGTCAAACTATCTCATCTTTACGCCAAGTCGGATGACTTCTGCTGATACCGCATCTTCTCTACTTCCGGAATTGGCAGGAAATGTTCTGACTCCCACAGACAGTGTCAAATTCCTAGGAGTAATCCTTGATGCCAACCTCACCTATAAAAAACAAATCCAAGCTCAGTATTCCAAAGCCCTGAGAGCGTTCTGGAGAATTCAAATTGATCTGTGCAAAACGCACAATAAGCAAATAATCGAGAAATACCTTGCAACTTACTTCTGTAGTGTGCTCTCCTATGCCGTGGAAGTTTGGTCGGCCGCACCACCCACCAGCCTCAGGAAACTATGGGGCTTCGAATTCTGGGTGCTGAAGTGGGCCAACTTGTGGTCGCACCAGATCTACACAACATCTAAATCTACTCTCTGCTGCAACCTGCATTATACACCCATAGTCCACAGAGCCCATGTGCTAAAAATAAAGTCATTCCTTCATCTGTGCTCAGCTAAGCAGGATCACATCAACATTTGGAACACGGTTGGTTGGTGTTTGCCAGGCAGACATCTCCGTAGAACCCCCTCCTTGTGCTCAAGGCTCCAGCGGTTACAGATTTTCAAGAGACACTTCCCAAATGTGACTCTGGACACTCTCAACTCATTCAACATCGACCTGTGGACTATAGACAAGGCATATCGCGATGGCATCTTGTCCCATCTTGCTGTTTGTAAAGGACATTATGTAAGTACCGATCTTAGTTAGCCGATGTAATTTTATGATCTGCTCAACTTGTAGTCCTTTTTTGCTGTAATTACTACTGCATTTTTACATTTTGATTATCATCTTTGATTTTATCTATTAATTATTATTTAGTTGTTATTATTATTTTATTTCAATTTTTTTTCTATTATAAAACAAAATCACTTGTATAAACAACGAATATAAGATTCTTCTGGCTTTCTGTGTAAGGAATCACTATTGTATAAAATTTATGTTAATAAAGAATATTATTATTATTATTATTAATATTATCATGGTAGCCCGTGCTACGTTGCCACTTTTGAATAAAGTCCCTCTGTACCGTTTTGTTTCCGTTGTTGTTTCCTTCATCATTTCTGTACCTCACGAGGTTCCTTTGGTATGCTTCTCCCATATCGAGGCCACTCCTACGAGAAGCTACAGGCGAAAACCTGACTGGTCCTTAAATTTTGCACAACAGTGTACTAACATTGTAATTGAAGACCAAGTCGATACATGATTGACCACGCGTAGTAGATTTTGTAGGATCTCATGCGAGTTTAAGATCGAATGTTCATTCCGTGAAGTCGAGGAATTTGCTTGCTTTACAGCGTTAGATTTGTGATTTTGTCGAAATCTTTGAACACGTTTAAGTTGATGTAACTTTCGGCATCGTCACAACTTAACTAAAGGAAACACAACCGCGCTGCTCGGCAAATGCGAAGTAACTAAACGAAGTGTGCTTTAACGAGTTGTTCAACTGTCGAAAACTAAAAACCTGATTTGAAATCTAGTTATATATCCTTGTAGAGTTCTCAGAGGGCAACAATTTTGTTGCTCAATTGTACATAACTTGTTGCATCACTGCTATTGAGAGTGAAAGTAACCAAGGCGCAACGGCAAATGACCAAAATGTGAACTTTTTAGTTTTTTTCGAAAAAAATGATATTAAATATTAAAATTTCTAATTTTTTCTTGCGTATTCCTCGACGGCATTATATACCCAACAAAATAAGTATAAATTGTTTATACTTTTGTCTATTAGTTTCGGAGATATAGCAGCGGTCAGGTGTTTCACTTTTCGTGACATCCTGAGTGCCCTAGGGTACCCCCAGTATAGACGTTATTCATGTCAAACAAGTTAGAATGTGTGGGCTCTAGAGTCAAGAAAAGGGAGCAACAGGTAGAAGTATGGGGGATGAAGAAGAAGGCATCCCCCAGGTACAATGAAATAATTCTATCAGGCGAAAATAGGGGATGGGAGTGGGAGAAAAGTTTCCGTGCAAGGGAGCACAAGCGTGATCGCCATTTGGCACAATCATCTTGCTCTTCTCATTCAGGTCTGGTCGTGATGTCAATTTCAGTGGTCATATCTAGTTTGGTAGTTTTAGTCCTATCCGATGATCTGTAAGTCAGTAGGGATATAAATAGGAATGCAGCTGTGGTTGTCCTGTACTGGATCTTCTCAGATTTGGTGGTAGTGTAGTCTCGTTTGCTGATAGGCCTTTGCATTGATTCCCAAAATATAGGTGGTCGTCTTCTCTTGGTTTTGATGACGATCCAGATAGTGATTATATCCATGGTAGGGTCTTCCGTCGTGCGAATAAGTCTTGTGCATAGCGCGTAAAGGCTACATAGTCCTCTTCTCTTTCGAGGATGTGCTGTTCTTGGTTTTTAGGAAGGTAACGTAACCTAGTCAGGAAGAGGCATCTCAAATCTTCATACATTTCGCACTCATACATCAGGTGGTCCCAACTTTCGAGGGAACCACAGAGGCATTGTGGGTTTTCGGTGATCCCTAATGCAGTGAGAGCTTTCGTCTGATAGATACATGGCCAGTTAACAAAAAGGTGACGTATAAGCCAGGGGAGAACCATGTGGAAAATTTCGGGCATATTGTTGCTATTGTAAGAATGAATTTTCTGGTGACTTCTCTTTTTGTAGAGTGTGTTCACCTAGCCTGCCAGACCTGCTGCAAGTATGCAGTGAGGCCCTTCTTCTTGGTCTTGATATTATTTGCGGTGTCGGTGGTAAAATCCAGACAGGAGATGGCTTTACCTTTGGAAAGCATATAAAGAAAACCATATTTGACTATTTCTAGATCTAGAGATAGCACGCCGGCCAGCACTTGCAAGGCATGGGTGCTGATCTTGTAGCAGGCCCAGGTGATGGTGAGCAGGATGACGCGCTGAATCGAGTCAAGCTTCCTCTTGTTAACTGCTGTGGTGACCTTTGAAAACCAGATACCGGATGCATAGGCGATTATAGGGGTGAACATAGTCTTATAGAAGAGGGTGAGCGCGCGTCGCTTCAGTCCTCAGTCCCGACGTGCGATTCTTGCCACGAGTGCAGTATATTTTCGAATATTGGTATTAGATATTTCAGGTATGGTGTGAAAGATAGGTTTCTATCCAAGATCACTCCAAGATATCTCATCTCGGTTGTTAACCGGATAGTTCTCCCTTGGATTTTGATTTGTGTTGGCCTCGCTACGTTCAGAGAACCTTTAAGCAGGATGGAATTTGTCTTTACTGGTGAGATTTCCAGGTGTTGTACCAGGCCCAGTTCTGTAAAGTGGCGAGTGGTCTATTTGCTGCGGCTTCCAGTTGGGATCTAGTATCTGCGGCAAGGGTAAGGGCGCCTCCGTAGCCAGGTGGGCAGGAGCAGCAGTGCGTAGCACACGCTTCTTGATTAGACCGGGGTGCGAGCCCGTGACCACCAAATACGGAGAATGCGGAAAGGTCAGGGAATGACCACTGCATATCTCCGAAGCAATATGGCCTTAGTTGCTAATGCTCCTAAAAACCAAATAACAACAACAGCAAGGATAAGGACTAAGTCGACTCCATATGCCTGAGACTGGACATTCTGCAGGTCTATGTTCAGGAACTCATCAAGTACGATGTTCCATACTAGGAGGGCCCAGGACAGAGTCCTGTAGATTTCGCGCGTAACTTTGCTATATGGTGTCCTGGTGGTTATGCTCCGCTGTTGTAGATAATTTTTTATGCATTGGTACAGGTTGCTAGGGAGATTTGCTGTACGGAGTCTGCCGAGGACGCTTGGCCACCAGAGTGCATCAAACGCCCTGGCAAAGTCCACTGAGATGGCTAAGAAATATTTTCTGTCTGTGCTCTTTGAACCCTCAATCATGTTCTCCAGGGCATCAACAATGGAACGACCCTTTCTGAATCCATATTGATTTGGGGACAGTAAGTTGGCATTGTTGTAATATTTTTCTATTCTTTGTCTTAGAATATGCTCAAACAACTTGCTTATTACTGACAAGAGAGCGATGGGTCTATACGAATCTGGTTGGTCATGGAATTTGCTGGAACTTTTCAAAATTACCCTGACGTTCGTCATTTTCCAGGCTGTTGGGAACCATCCACGCTAGAAACAATGGTTAAAGAGATTACAGAGAAGCTCTGGATTGTGCTCTGTCACCTTTTTCACAATTTCTGGTTCTAGTACGTCTAGTCCCAGTGATTTTCTGTCTCTCAGTCTTGATGTTGCGATACTGAGTTCTTCAGCTGTGAATGGAGGCTCCTGCTGTTGCGTGGTGTAACTTTTGTTGTCTTCGCACAGTTGTATTTGCTGCGGAGTGGATGGGGCAGCTGGCTGTTTGAATATTACATCAAGTATGTTATTTATCGATGCGTGCCAACTCGTGGTCATAGTTCCAAGAGGGGTCTTTGTGGATGGAATCACTTCACCTCTGGGGAGCTTGTTGGTGGTGACCTTGAAGACTTTTGGCAACTTTGATCCCCAGGGATCAAAGTTGCCAAAAGTAAAAACGAGGTCTTTTCACGATTTTCGTTTGCGCTTCCTAATTAATGCGGTGTAGGTAGGTATTCCGAACTTCCCTGTACTGCTGCCTGAGGTCTTCTACCTCAGCCTCTGGCCATGATCTGCGAGCGCGCTGGAAAGTTTTTTGTCTGTGATTTACTTCGTGTCTTAGGACTTCTAGCTCAGGTCCCCCACCAAAGGACTGCACCCAGTTTGGATTTCTTCCTTTTGTTGGAGATGTTGCAAGCCAATGTGATCATGTCTGTGACAGCACGTTGGTGTTGGTCTAGATTTAGTGCTTGGAAATCACTTACTTGAAGCCTGTGAGGAGGATGTGAGCAGATGTGAGAGGAGTCGGCCAACACCTGCTTGAAGAGGTTCCAGTCCACTTTGGCGAGGGCATATCTATGCATTATCTGTCTGATTATTGGTGAGCGAGCAATAGATTGCATCAGCTGGAACGTAATGGCCCGATGTTCAGATGTTGTCCATGAGTCATGTACCGTCCAGTTCGAGAGATATCGTGCCAGTGATCTGGTTGCAAGGGTCACATTGATTGTGGCCTCCCAAAGAGTACTCGAAAAGGTTGCTGGGTTGTTTGGTTGATTTATAACGGTGAGAGTGGAATTTGCAAGGAATTCCTCCAGTCGTTGGCTATTCCCACGTCGATCATCAGTATCATTGTGCCACAGCTGGGATTGGCAATTAACATCAGCGCCGATGATGATTTTTGTGTTGGGAAGTTCTGCAAGGACTGTCTGCCTATATCTGGTTGCAGGTAGGATGTCTTTCCCTTGTCTGCAATACAGCGAGACGACATAATTCTCCTAGAGGTGTAATAATGTGCACACATGCAGAGCAAAAGTATAAGATTTTCGTGACCGTAATATTACGATTTCGGACCGCTGTAGCAGCCCATGGGGTGTCTCCATCCACTTGGGCGATCTTGTAACTTAGGGGTACCCCCTGATTTCTTTATTATGCGTGTAGGACTCTTGTATTAGGATAACGTTGATGTTTTCTTCGTCAGTTTTTTTCCTTATTTGATCTACTACTGCTCGAGCCCGCTGCGCGTTAATTTGTAAAAATTTAATCTCCTTGGTGTATTATAGCATTTATGCGGCATATCCATAATCGATTCGGGCCTAGTGTATGCTCTTCTAATTTTAGGTATACAGGGCATTTATTATCAATGATTGAGTGGTCATGTTGCATTTTCTGTGCCTTGCAGTTCGCACAGACGGACTCAGCGGATTTATTAGGGCATGTGTTGTATTTTTGCCCTTTTTGGCACAGTGCCTGCAGGTTGGCTCAGCCTGGGTGCACGTGTGTGTGGTGTGGCCGAAGCGGCAGCACTTAAAACACTTGGGGAGAGCCACATGCTCCTTAAAACGGTGGCTTCCCCATTGAATGTAAACTCTGTTTTGGTTACTGATTTTTTTGCCATACTGATGGGGAAAGCTCGACCACCCAGTTGGTGGCATTTCCATTCCTAGATCTTGGTTTATATTTCGGGGTTATTAGTTGATCGATTTCCGCGTCCGGAAGGTCCTCTTGTAAGTTTCTATAGTATAACTCCTCCTTAAGTTCAACTGGGGTCAGGTCTTTGTTGACATCAAAAATTATTATTGCCTGGCTTTTTTTTTCTTAGAGTTTCGGCCACTAGCCCCAGCGACTGAATTCATGGGTTGCTGAGGATTTTGGCTACCCCTTCCTGTGTCTCCGTTTCTATAATTATTCCAGTATTTCTGGTCTTGCGGATTGATTTAATCTTTGTGGTTTTCATATCATCGTTTAACTTGGTGATCACTGTTGTTTTAATTCCCTCACTTGTCTTGGGGGCGTCATCTGTAGCAGGCTTTAGTATGACAACATTTAGTTGCTGGAGTAAGGTTTCTTTCCTTGTTGTCATTTGTTTACTAGTGGTTTCCGATTTATCGGCGGGTTTCCTCAACGTGTCTGCGTAGGATGGGGCACGCTGTGTAGGATGGGGCACGCTGTGTCATTTGGTTTGCCCTATCAATGAGAAAAGCCTCCAGTTTAGCGTTGGCCTTTTCTTATTCCACGTGGGTGTTCATTAATATAGTCTCCATCTTTGTCCATATACTGTATTGACAATCTCACCACGTAGGCCTGTGGTGATCTTGTTATTTGATTTGGCCATCAGGCTCTCCAGCTGCATACGCAACGTACGAATCTGTTCTGGGATGTTTCCTTCAGGAAGAGTGGGATCTAGAGTATAACCTGTATATTAGAGCCAAGCTGGCTGAAATATACGTGTTTATCAAACTGGGTGGAATATACCTGGCTGTCACTGACGTGCCGCCTTCTATACGCTGCAGTGGGCAAGGCTTCGTTAAGTGGGAGTCGAGCAGCACTTTAGGGGGAGAGCCCAAGGCTGAGTGGGAAGGGCTCCCATGACCATTCGCTTGCCTTCACCGGCAACAGTATGCGATAAATTTCGCGTAGGCTGCGCTTGATAGTTTTTTCAGGCTTAAGTGGGAAAGGCCTGAGCAGCTCTCGTAGATTTGGCATTTGCATTTCGAACATTTAATATATACACCTTTGTTTAATTTACTGATTTCTTTTTTGCATAATTTGCAGATATCTGCATTTTTAGTACGACTCTCCCCTTCCATAATTAAGCAAATAAATGAAAATGAAAAGTACGTATTCGGCGCTCACACACAATTTAACCCCGTTAATCACTGCTGCAAACAAAGCTTTCTGCAAATGCTTACTGGATCTCCTGCTGTACAGTGATTGCCACAGGCAGGTATGAGTGCCCTGCCTATGACAACAATAGAATCAAATTTGTTACTGCAATTCAAAGGAATCTACGTAATCAAGAGTCCTCGTTACTGCTCGATGAAAACAAGTACAGGGCACTAACTGTGTATGCGCAGGAAATCTTCGCACTGAGGCGAGCCAAGATTACTTAATTGAGAACAACATTGGATCATGCTGCCCAAGGCTTGAATCAGACTGGCGTGGGTTAGCTCCTCTGCTAGAGGACACTGCCCTGACAACTTGCTAACCCTTTAAGGGTAGGAGAACCGATGGCACCATTCTGGTGCGGGATTGCTGGCACTCATAGAGCGCGGGATACTGCTGCAAACCCCTTATAGGGTAGGATCAGCCGGCACCGTTCTGGTGCGGGATTGCTGGCACTCTGGAGAACTCCTGAGTGCGGGATTTACCACAAGGGTTTATACTGCTGGCACTGTACAATTGCGGGATCTGAGTGCCAGCAATCCCGCAATTGTACACACTATACTTATGCCTCATAGCCGTTTTTGCTTTGACACTTCATACACACACACACACACTCACCCACCCACCCACCCATCCAGCCACACCCACCCACACACACACTCACCCACACACCCATCCAGCCACACCCACACACACACACCCACACACACACACACAATAATCTTCATATGTTCAGTTGGGTTAGGTCACGTTAAGTGTGTATTTAAGCGCCTAAGTACCTAATGTTATTAGGCATCAGTGTATTGTGTCCGTAGTAGCATGTATTATCCATTTAATGGATGAAAAAGCTGAGTTTCCTGGAGAAAAACGATGAAGCCCTGTCCTGAGATTGACTAACTCAGTCACATGAAAAATAGTCCATAAATTCCTGTGGCCATTGACGAGAATCGAACTCAAGCCTTTTCCACCAGGTCTTGGAGGACGATGAGTTTAACTACTGCTGTACAAACGAGGGTAAGTTCATTTGATTTATCATGTATTATATCTGTAGACGGAGTGTTTCTGGACAAATTTCATTGTGTGAAGGCTGAAAAACCTAGAATAACTTACAGGAAAACTCTTACTCCCTCCTCTTGAGATCTTACAGTCTCTGAAGGGATTCGAACCCAGAATTCTGCAAACAAGTGACAAGTAGAGAATCTATTGTTTAACGGCATACTCTCAAAAGTGTATGAACACAGTAGCTTTCAAAATGTGTATGTTTTTGAGAGAAAAAGTGTGTATTTTTTATCGTGGGATGGTTGGGGAAACCCTTAATTATCTGGCCAAAAAATGGTGCCGATTGCGGAACTCCCAAAAGTGCATTTTGTCTGTACGTCGTCCGTATTTTATGGTTAGCGTTGCTGTTGCTGGAGGAAATGCGTTTCTTGTCATAAGTGGACGTACTATAGCAATTGTTATTCTATTGATGTCGCCTATTTCATTTTGGGTCTCAAACGTGGAAGAAAATTAATTGTACTGTTAGGTTATCTTTGTTAGGCAATGATAATGCGGATATTCAGAAAAGTTTTTGTCAGGAATCACTCTACTATTTTTCCTTAAACAATTAATTTCATAATTAATAAGAAAATAAGATAGGAAACTTGCTTCTATAGTGTAATTTGGAACCCTTTGTACAAAATGCTAGTTTAGTGACCTAAGAAACTCCTGACTGAAAATTCATATATATTGTATCCTGACTAAATATTGTATTTAAATATTGGTTCATATATATTGTATCAAGTTTATTAGGTGAATCTGTTTAGTTCCTGAAAAAAAAAAAAAAAAAAAAACTAAGGCTAAGATTTAAAATGCGATTTAATTTACTTTTGGCATTTAAAGTTGAACCTGTTAAACACATTAACAAAATTAGCGGTTAAAAAAACTAATATTCCAAAATTTCCGATTGAAGTTTGTTTTATGTTGTTAAAGAAATTTCACAATGTGCACCCTCAAGAACAAAACACTTCTTCAAATATTTAATTTATAAAAAAAAAAGTACTTCAGATTTTCATGTCTACCAGCAATTTTTCCAAATTACCTCAAGGATTAACACCCTCAGTGTGATCTCATACGGATAAATCAACTCCATCCTCGTTAAGCCATACGACTGAGACCAGAAAGCTACGGGTTCAAGAACCTGGCCACCAAATTCAGATGGAAAACTTTGCCAGATGTTGTAGTTAAAGTTTTCCTCGCAACACTGCTCTCTTGTTTTCTGAAAAAGAGTATAGTATTCAGTGTAAAATAAGTTTCCCGGTTTATTAATAATTAAAAATAATATTTATTAATATATCCCCTTTTCTGATAAGAATTATTTTTCGGACAGGACTAAAGGTTTTTTTTTTTTATGTATTAAAATAAATATTGCTTTAGTCGACGAACCAATTAAATTGATTTTATTGAAATTAATTACACCGAAATACTAAAGTAAATTAAAATACTACGTACAATAAAACAGAATACGGCAAAATAAATTATTCTTTAAAAGAATAAAAGCGGTAAAACATGCACGAAAAAAAGGACGATAAAATATACAGGGTGTTTCAGTTAAACGTTTCAGAACTTCTAAGAGGGGTAGGGTACATCCTGACAACTCGAAATCATATAGCAATGTGGGGTCGGAAATGCTTTCCTGAAGCGGTGTTGTACACAGAAGCACCATAAAGAAAAGAGACCGTAAGTGAGAAATCGTTTTAATAATACATGAAAAGAAGCAAAAGGTACATGGATTAAAGTAAGTGTTCGAAGTTTCTTCCACGGGCTACAATGCACGCCTCACATCTCCGACGCATGGACATCCGAACATTCTGGAATACTCCAGGCGAATTTCGAATTTCTTCGGCAGCTACTGCGATTCTTGCAACCAGCCCCTCAGCATTGTCAACAGGGGTGTCATAAACTAGCGATTTCATATGACCCCAGAAATAAAAATCAAGACATGATAGGTCGGGTGACCGAGCAGGCCAACGCACGGGACCACCACGTCCGATCCACTGTTGACCAAATGTGACATCCAGGTAGTTACGAACATCTCCGCTATAATGGGCAGGGGCTCCATCGTGTTGGAACCACATTGTCTGTTGCGTCGATGCAGAAATCTGTTCATCTCTCAAAAGTTGTGGCAATACTTGCTGCAGAAAGATCAAGTAGATAGGTCCGGTTAGACGACACGGTAACAGGTAAGGTCCGATGAGGTGATCTCCCATAATACCGGCCCATACATTGACCGAAAATCGAATCTGTGCTGCACGACGTCGTATTGCATGCGGGTTCTCGACCGCCCAGATATGGTCGTTATGCGTGTTGAAAATTCCTTCCTTTGTGAAGGATGCCTCATCGGAAAACAACACTTCAGCAGGAAAAAGGGGATTTGTAGCACATTTTCCAAGGTACCACTGTGCGAAAGCAATACGAGGTGCATAATCCTCCGGTTGCTGTGTCTGGACACGCTGCACGTGAAACGGATGCATGTCTTGTTCTCGGAGAATCCTCCAGACGCTGCAATGGGAAACCCCGACTGCGTTTGCTAGACTTCGTGTACTCGTTCTTGGATTCCCCTGTACATGCTGCAGCACATTCTGTTCGACGGCTGGAGTCCGTGCTGTTCTTACCCTGTTCCTGTCAGCTCTTTCAAATGAACCTCTCTCAGCTAACCTCTGGTGCAGTCTTGCAAAGAAATTATGACTGGGAATACGCCTCGTCGGATATCGTTCCGCGTACAAACGCTGTGCGGCTGGCCCACTACAATTTGCAGCCCCGTACGCCAAATGCATATCGGCTAACTCTGCGTTCGTGTAATCATCCATCCTACTAACTTGGCGTTCTTGTTCAAGAAATTCGAAATTCGCCTGGAGTATTCCAGAATGTTCGGATGTCCATGCGTCGGAGATGTGAGGCGTGCATTGTAGCCCGTGGAAGAAACTTCGAACACTTACTTTAATCCATGTACCTTTTGCTTCTTTTCATGTATTATTAAAACGATTTCTCACTTACGGTCTCTTTTCTTTTTATGGTGCTTCTGTGTACAACACCGCTTCAGGAAAGCATTTCCGACCCCACATTGCTATATGATTTCGAGTTGTCAGGATGTACGCTACCCCTCTTAGAAGTTCTGAAACGTTTAACTGAAACACCCTGTATATCAAGGAGCTTTCGAGGCGATGTGCCCCTTTGTCAGCTTAAGCTATACAACGAAAATCCTTATATTACACAGAGGCATAGCCTTGCGCATGCGTTAACAACAACTAAATGTGGATCGTGTGCGGGAAAGGAAAGAAGGGAGGGAGGGAAAGGGAACGGAAGGAAAGAGAGAAGACATTAACCGTCAGGCTTTGCAGAAATGGTGCGGTGCATGCTGGCCCCTTGTTAGCTCGCCATTTCTCGTCATGATGTAGAATAACGGTCTCCATAATAGGATGTATGCAGGTCCCAACATGAAGATTAATGGTGGGACCCGCCACAGATATGTGGAGAGCCTCCAACTCCGAGAGATGGCGCCGACCGGGCTAGCTGGGTGGGTGAAAGTGCCTGCCTGGCAACCCAAAGGTCGCGGGTTCGAATCCCGCCTCGGGCTTGGCGGGATTCGAAAAAAAAAAAAAAAAAAAAAAACCTTGGGAGGTGCAATATGGCCACAGAAGCCGATGCATCAACAACTAACAAAAAACAAAAAAACAAAAAAACAAAAAAAAAAAAAAACAGAGATGGCGGGAATCATGAGTACAACAAATATTTCAACATTGGGCCGCGGATTATAATTAAAATACTGCTCGCAATAATGCTCCGCAATGGCTGAGCTGGCAAAATCAGCCCGGTGAATAGCGACCCCCCTCATCTTCAGAAACACGATCACATAATTTACGTTCCGACTCAACGATATAAGAAACCCTGTTGTGGCACCGAAATTCCGGCGTTCCCCTCCTCTCCTTTTTTTTTTTTCTTTTAAGACCCTGCCACTGAAATCGCAAGAAACTAGGTGACATGGCCTGCTAGAGTAAAAATGTAAAACTACTGAGTGACTGGTCTGCCTCCTCAAAGCAAAGAGTGTGGCAACGGTGGGTTCCAACTGGGGCTAAATGGCCAGAGGAACGATACACAATACTACACATATACAATATCCATACATTTTTAAATCTCTGGCCTCAACAGTGTTCTGTTTCACACAACAATGAACAATACGTGGAGATCGGAGAAAAACTGGTGTCGTTAGACAGTGAAAGCACTTTCACTTTACACTTTTTACCCCGTTGTATGAATTCTCAAATTATATAACTGGTCTCTTATCACCGCTTGTTGGTAATACAGAGTATATAAATGGCAGCAGTGCTTATATCCTGCGAATCATCAAAGATTTTAATGTTTTGGAGAGTGAGGTCATGGTTTTCTTCGACGTGGTTCCCTGTTCACATGTGTTCCAATACAGCTAGCGATTGCTTCCGCTTGGCGGCTGTTAGACAGGGATTCCACGATGGGGACAGGACCTCACTCTCCACTGATGATATTTGCCATGCCTTGAACATATGTCTGTGTGGTGGTGCGATCGCTCCCAAAAACCGTTTTTTTTTTTTCGTCCAGCAAAACAGGCAAATCAACTAGAGAACACACAAAATTTACAGACACAATACATATACGGGTATATAGAAGCAATTCTGGGTGACTCTAATAAAATAATTTGAATTTGGTGGTGCGATTGTGTATATATAATATTGTTATGGAGCTTTAGAGGACGATATATTTGCGGTTTTGCTCTCTCCTGTCAGACGCCGGCAAATTTTACGACGTATTTGAGGTTATTCCTCGGGGGTTAGAGAACGTTGCTCCTCTAATATCTTAATTCCTTGTCTACATACATCTCGTTTAACATGGAAATGGAGGTGGATAATGCTCTTCCATTTTTAGATATTCTCGTCCTTCGTGCTGGTTACCGTCTGGTTACTTTGGTCTTTAGAAAACCCATGTGTTGCGGGCAGTTTACTAATTTTAAATCCGCACATGCCCCATGACATCTTTGTAGCACGGCAAGGGAATTGTTCAATCGTGCATGGTCACACTGTGATTCTGTTACAGACAGGGAGGCTGAGTTTGTCAAGATCAGATCGGATCTGTCTAGATGTAGCTACCACCCTCTTGTTTCGGATAAACTTCAGTTATATGGTAGTGGGTTTTGTTCCCACTCTAATCTGGACAATGCACTCATTTTTATATTCCCCACTATATGGCCGTTTCTGCACCTATTGCCAGGGTGTTGCGCCGTTGCCGTATTGTGGAGACTACAGTCGATGTTGTCCGAAGTCAAACCGGCTGTTCCATTGCTACATCGTGCGAATGTGATATATATCGTGTCTTGCCCGGATTGTGGGGTTTCTTATATCGGTGAGTCGGAACGTAGATTATGTGATATTGTTTCTGAAAAAGAGGGGCTCTTTGCCGGGCTGATTTTGCCAGCTCAGCCATTGCTGTGCATTACTGGTGCGAGCAGTATTTCAATTATAATCCGCGACCCAATGTTGAAATATTGGTTTATGCCCATGATTCCGGCCATCTCTCGTGGTTGGAGGTTCTCCATACAGCTGTGACGGGTCCCAACATTAATCGTAAGGTTGGGAGCCGCATACATCCTATTATGGAGACCGTTATTCTACATCATGAAGAATTGACGAGTTAACAACAGGGCCAGAATGCACCGCACCATTTCTGCAGAGTCTGACGGTTAATTTCTTTTTCTCTCTTTCCTTCCTTTTCTTTCCCTCTTTTCCTTTCGCCGCATATGATCCGCACTTACCTGCTGTTAACACATGCACAAGACTGTGCCTTTTATATAATATAAGGATTTCTTGTCGTATAGCTTAAGTTGACAACGAGGCATCTCCTTGAAAGCTCCTTAATATGTTTTTATCAGTTTTCGTTTCGTGCATATTTTACCGCTTTTATATTTTTATACAAATAGTTTATTTTGCCGACGGTTTAATTGTATATAGTATTTTAATTTACTTTAATATTTCCATGTATTTTTATTAATTTATGATTTCAGCGAAATAATAAAGCAAAATAATAGAGTGAAAATATCCCCTGGTTCGTCGGTTGAAGCAATATATTTGGTGCTCAAGGCCTTTCTCTAAGGGTTTTTTTTTTTTTTTTGTTTTGTACTGTATGCGTTATGTGGACAGGGTGTCCTAAAAATCGTGAACAATTCTCACCATACTTAGTAATTCATTAGTATGAGATTCAGTGACAAGCTAAATAAAATGGAATTACTGCTTCTTCATAAATTTAGACTTGGTGCTTTGGATGCATGCACAAAATTTCATAGATAGTACCAGTCATAGTCACAAGTCTGGAACAACCATTTGAATTTGTTGCAAGAATTCTTGTTAGCCCTCGATAGCCAGTACTTAAAATTATCCAGTAATATTCGTAAATGGGCAGGACAGAATTTTTTAAAATATTATCAATAGTTAGCGTTCTTATTTTTGTTTGTACTATTAATAAAATACAGCAGCCTTTTAGTAAGAACACTCCCTCACGTGAGGGAGCACTTTTCTCCTTCTTAATAAGTTAATTAATTCTTTTACTCTGTTCTTCAACACGTACTGGGATAACTCAACTCCAGAAATTAATAGGTAATTCCAGAGGTCACGTGACAGGTAAATTGCAGTACCGGTTAAGAGGAGGATGTAAAGGACGTACACTGAATGACGCATAAATAGAACAATATGGTCTGAGTGAAAATATCCCCTTCACCAGAGATGTGATGACAGATTATTACACATTGAGCATGCCCTTTCGCCAAATAGTAGGGTGGGACAACCCGAAATCAACTGTTGGAAATATTGTACGTGAAAGGAAGACAGAATGTAATGTAATGAACATCCATTCCAATTCAGATAGACCACCATTAATGAACCACAGAACATGCCGACAGTTGAAGCGGATAGTGGAAGGAAATCTCAAAGGCACATTTTCTAGGTGGTAGATGACTTTCATCAACCGGTGAAATACCACCACTTTGTTTATTGGAGGCTTCAAGTGGTGAAACCCATGTTTAGTCTCTAGAGCAAAGTTTCCGGCATCCACCACTCCCATACTTCTCCTTCAACCCATGCACGGTACTAAGTACTATAGGTTTTGATACCTTTCGTGTTTGGGGTTTTCATAAAGAGAAAAAAAAAAAAAAAAAAAAAAAAGAGCTGACTGAATGGCCTTAATGATGACACCATGACTGTTGACAAAACTGGGATAAGTGAAGGACCAACAATCATCAGAACTGCATATTACGTGATATGGGTTACCATGGTAGTGCAGCACTTGTAGGCGGAAGCTGTCTTCTTCCAGCAGTGCACGTCATCGCCACCCTAGAACAAGAACGGCAGCGTGGCATTAGGTCAGCCTGGCTTTCGGACATTACAGCACTGACAGAACGCGATGTGTAGCGACGAATCATGCTACCTAGTACAGGCATCAGTTGATGCCACCTCTCTGTGACATATGCTCCAAAGAACAGTTTTACCCAGTTAGTTAGGTTAAGTGTGCGTTGAGCGCCAAATAAACTAAGGCTATAATGCGTCAGTATATTGCATGTAATCTTTGGTAGGTTTGCATGCCATAAAACCTGAATTTCTTGGATAAAATCATGCGATCTGTCTCCTGAGACAGACTAATTCAATTGCGTTGTGAAAAAAGCCCATAAAATTTCTTCCGCTGCCTTTTTCATGCCTTTTTCACTTGGTGTGGGAGGAATCACACTGGAAAATTATATCCAGTGTGATAACCGCGAGGACTTGACCCAGATGCACAGGTTAATTATTTAATTCTTGGAATTGCTTAATTTTAATCTTCGTAGCTGAGGTTTGCTTCTGCTCTTTCTTTTTCAAAATAATCTTAGAAATGTATACATTTGTGCCATCGTTGAACCTATTCGTAGAAGCAGTTCCGAAGCCATTTCATGATAAGCCTATGAGAATGCGTGGTCATTGCCACACATTCTCTACCTTCTTTAGTTTGCCTGTGCCACTTGAAAATTGAGTTTTCAAAAACTTGGCTCTGCGAACCTGTGACATTTCTCTCACAGTCTCTGTAGCACTCGTATTACTTCGAACACAATAGCGAATGATAAAAGGTTGCTCAGTCTTCAGATCTTCCAGTATTCAGCCCACAAAACAGTTCACACTAAAACACACTGAAACAGTTCACACTAAACAGTATACTCACTATCGTATCCAGGTATCATCGTAAGGGGGGGTAATGACTAGGTTTTTGAGCGTTTTTTTTTTAAAGATAGACCTAGGAACACTTATACACATACGAATGGTTAAGGGGGCATATGCTCCCTCTTCCCCCCTCTGAGTACATTTAAGGTCACTTTGCAACTACCAGATATATTAGTACTTGCAACTGATAAATAAACTGATAATAATAATAATAACTTGAGTTGTACAATAATAACTTAATAAAACTTGAATTGTACGTTGTCATTGCCATTCCGTTTATTAAATGGTCGGCCTGTATAGATTGCATTGTACCAACAATTCTAATTTGAGTTCTGGGATGTAAATTTCCAGTCTAGTACTCAGATCAGAGTCCAACTGAACACCTTTAGGATTCTTTCCGACAAGATAAATGGCTATTCCTCAGATTGGGTGGATGTAAGAAGTGGGGTTCCCCAAGGATCAGTATTAGGACCACTGTTGTTTTTAATTTTCATAAACGACATTGATGAAAGGATAGAGGGCGTGATGTCTAAATTTGCAGATGATGTTAAAATTGGTAGAGTAGTTAATGATCACTGTCAAGCTGAGCTTCTTCAGAGAGACCTAGATAGACTTCAAGAATGGTCAGAAAAATGGCAGCTGTGCTTTAATCCAACAAAGTGTAAGGTATTACACCTGGGAAACAGTAATCCCAAAATAACTTATTCACTTGGTGGAGTTCAACTAAACCCAGTACTGGAGGAAAGGGATTTGGGTGTTACGATACGGTCAGACATGAAATTCTCTGAGCATTGTAAACAGGTTGCAAGGAAGGCCCATGGTGTCCTATCGATGATCTATCGAACTTTTGCAAGTAGAGATAGGGACGTGATAATCCCATTATATAAGGCTTATGTTAGACCACACTTGGAATACTGTGTTCAAGTATGGAGACCGCACCTAAAGAAAGACATCGAGCTTCTTGAAAGGATGCAAAGAAGGGTAACTCGCCTGGTGAGATCGGCAAAAGGGCGTCCTTATGAAGAAAGACTTCGAATATGTGGGTTGCAGAGTTTGGAAACTAGACACCTTAGAGGAGATTTGATTGAGGTATTTAAGGCTCTGAGAGGCATCAGTAAAATGAATGAGGACAAAATTTTCAAGATTATAAATGATGCTAGAACTAGGGGACATAAATTCAAGTTACGGGGGGAAATGTTTAGATTGGACTGCAGGAAGTTTTATTTTAGCCAGCGAGTTATAAATTACTGGAATAAGTTGCCTTCATGGGTGGTAGAGGCCGACAGTTTGGGGAAATTCAAAGGTCATCTGGATAGTACTTTCGGGTAAGGGAAGTGCATAGGATGATAGGATTAATTTCCTTTTTATTTATTTTTTTTATTTCATTTTATTATTTTTATTTATTTATTAATTATTATTATTTATTTAATTTTTGTTTTTATCATTGTTTTGTTCGGATTTTTTTTTTTTTTTTTTTTTTGGCTGGTGCAGCATAAGCCATAGGCTTTCTTGCACCATACGGCCGTTACTAATACTAATACTAACTGTTGAGAGCTGGGACAAGATATTCTAGTTGAAGCAAAAACTTAACGGCAGCTTAATCGCGGAGGAGCGAAGCAAGGTTCCAATCTCCGCATACCAGAAACGCAGAAAGTGAGTTATTGAAAGTTAATTCAAGAGAGTTATTGATATATCATTCGGGGAAACAGGGGAAGGTTCTACTCTTAAAATTTTTTTTTTTTTAAGTTTGAGAGAGAGAGAGAGAGAGACCTGAAGGGCTGCGACCATTGATTCTCCATACTTCCTTGAATTTGAAGTCAGTTCTTGACACTGGTCTTGCCTCTGCCATTCCACTTCGAATGGTAATATCTTAAGGAGAGTAAAAAAAAAATCTATTAGATAACTGTTTCTTTACTAATTATGCATCTATATTGAAATTACACAGTGCTATTCCCTAATTTCCCTAATTCTAAGATAAACAAGTTAGTTAACATTTGCAGTGCTTTACATTGAATTCAGGCACGTTTATTTATGTTTATTCTTAAATTGATAGAATTTTTTCTTTTCTGTGATTAACGAGAGAGAGAGAGAGAGAGAGAGAGAGAGAAAATGACTAATTATCTTGTTACCAATTAATTACTAATTGAATAACTAATATAAAAATAATTGTTTTCACTTCACTGCAGTGCGTGAAATGCAACACATATTTCAGGCACTGAGATATAAATTTAACAATTATAGTATACTATCAACACTTTCGGAATGCAGTTTACTTATTTCTCCAGCGTTTTGAAAACAACTGAAAGATAACACATATTTCTCATTTCCACTATGATTAATATAATAAGCAAATATAGGAATTCACAATTTATATATTTAGTAAACTGATAATGAAAAACGAGCAAAAAGCAACAACGTTTATGCGCGAAGCAACATTTATGCACGAAGGAAGAACATTTCGTTTCTACTCATCCACTATATTGCAGATTCAATCCTCTAAACAGTGCACGGCAGCAAACATCGTGCTTCAGTTACAATAGGTGGCGTATCGATAACCTATCTGATATTTATGAGAAAAAAAAAAAGTTGACTGTAGTATGCGAGGCTTACCCATGAATCCATGCGAGAGCGACTCCTGGCTGCTTGTAGCTCTGCCCACTGCTTCTTGGTGATTGGCTACTAATCACTGCAATTTGCTGTTGCAATGAATGCCGTTTAGCGAAGGACTTCAGCCGAAAGTGTGTTTTTTCCGTTTTTCCTTATTAATCGAGTTAATTTTAAGTATACCATTTTTTCGTATTAGTATATACCATACTAATAGGAAAAAAAAAGAAAAAAAAGTTGGTTATTTTATACGACTTTCCGGAGAGATTCAATTAAAAAAAATAATAAAAATAAATAATAATAAAATAATAATAAAATCACTCAGCAAGTGGGTTGATCTTAGGTATACCTTCAAAAAAATAAAAATAAAATAAAAAAAAATAAGGTTAGTTTACTTTGTACGACTTTCGGGAAGGATTCAAGGGAAAAAAGTTATTATCGTTTTTTTTTTTTTTTTTTTTCCCGCTTGAAACCCTCCCAAAGTCGTAGAAATTAACCTAACCTTTTATACTTAGTAGTTGGTAAGAATGGGTCCCTATACACTGATATGAACTGATAAGAATGATAAGAATGGGTCCCTATACAGTATCCGTGTTAAAAAATAGGTTAGGACAGTGAATCAAACTTGGGTGTTTTTCTGAAACCTGTGGAGCAGCGAAATTAACCATAACGGCCGTGTTCCCTTGATAGACTTAGAACGGAAGAAGACCAGGGACGTACAAGAGATGACAGAATGGAAGATTCAGCAAGAAGTCCCACGGCCGATAACATACAATTTGAAGAAAATGACACAGAAGTCCTACGACTGATAAGAATAGATAACATTCACAACTACTGGTACAAGATGTTCAGCTGTACCCACAGGCACATAGCGGAGCCATTCACCCAGATAAAAGGGACCTGACACAATCCCAGGGGTCTCTGATTCAAGGAATCACTTATCTGAAGGCTAAGTTCAAAGACATCACAAACCCAGCGAAGTACAGACCGATCACTTGTACAGTGTTGAGAGACTACCCCTAGTTTGTAGCCGTGAAGGGTATTGTGTACGGCATGTGCGTTTTGTATGCAATAAAGAGTTCTTCTACTCTTCAAGATCCTGACCAGATACATAACTAAGAAGATCAGATTACTTGGAGAGCCAGATCTCATGGCCGAGCAGCAGAAGGGATGTAAGCAGATGAGCAACGGATGCAAAGAGTAATTGACCACTGATGCGGCAGTTACGGAGCAAGCCTACAAGAACCACTGGAACTTGTACGCGGATTACATCGACTACCGCAAGGCCTTCGACTCCGTGCCCCATAGACTGACTGATAGGGACACTTCCAAGAAGCAACCATGGCGAAATGGAGGATCACGATTAAGGTCGAGAACATCATGACCAGACCAATCCCCATCAGAAGAGAGACCTGCCAGGGAGATGTCCTGAGTCCACTGTTGTTCCGTCTAGCACTCAACCTACAGTCCATCATGCTCAATAACAGAAAGTACGAACATACTTTAAAAGATGGGAGGAAGAAATTGTACTCTCTCTCTCTCTCTCTCTCTCTCTCTCTCTCTCTCGCTCGCTCTCTCTCTCTCTCTCGCTCGCTGCAGAGATGCACCCTGGCACCCAACGTCCCCATACTTCTGTCTTTTCCCTTCAGTCTTCAGTCCACCCACCCACTCTATCTATATGCAAGCGGATGCCCCACAGGTCTAAATTTAAACATGTAAAATTAACCGCGATCACCAGTTTTTGGATTTTCCAACTTCAGCGTTTCCGTACGTTTTTTTTTTTTGTTTAAGGCCCTAGTCACTCAAACCTCAGGAAACTAGGTGGCAGGGCCAGCCAGAGTAAAAAATTTCAAACTACTGGGTCCTTGGTCTGCCTCCACGGGGCCAAGTGTGCGCAACGTTGGGCCTCAGAGGGGGGGGGGGGTGTAGCCGCTAAATGCCAGATGAACAACGATACGCAACATTACACTTATGCAAAATCCATACACTTTTAAACCTCTGGCCTTCCCAGTGAACGCATACACCCAACAATTAAAGCAACGCGGAGATGGGGAGAAACCCCTGGTGCCGTTAGGCACTATTTTTTTTTTTTTTTTTTTGAAAACCCCAAATACGAGAGGTATTATAACCTATAGTACTTAGTACCATGCATGGGTTGGAAGTTGAGAAGACGAAAGAAGATATTTGTTAGACATGAATTTCTGTAGCCTAATTTTCTGGAAATACGTATGAAGGAAGGTTGTTCCAGAAAACGGCAGTTGAATGAATAAACAAGGAAGATGAAAAGTTGGTTTTGTGGGTTTGAAGTTGGACAGTAAATGGATGTTGACTGGTGGCAGAACGTGTTCAGACTATTTTGAAAGAGAGAGCGGGAATTATAGAAGCAAATTCAGAAGAACAGTGCCCATGAAAGTATCTGTAGAAAAGGCATGCAGCAGAAACAGAACGTCAATGAGACAGAGTGTGGAGAGACTCTGTTACAGAAGAGTCATTAATTAACCTAATTGTCCTCTTCTGAATGGAATCTAGAAGCCTGAGAGAGGTTTCGGGGGCACCGTCCCAGATGTGGGAACAATATTTCATGGAAAGGCGGATTTGCGATTTGTACAGAGTGAACAGCCGTTTGGAAGAAAAGTAACGCCGAGAGTGAAAGAGAAAATCAAGCTTTTTAGATGTGGAGGAAGCGGGCGCCTCCGTAGCCAGGTGGGAAGGAGCAGCAGTGCGTAGCACACGCTTCTCGATTAGACCGGGGTTCGAGCCCGTCACCACCAAATAGGATGCGGAAAGGTCAGGGAATGACCACCGCATATTTCCGGAGCAATATGGCCTTAGTTGCTAATGCTCCTAAAAACCAAATAATAAACTAACAAGCAAAGGAAGCAATATTTGTGATGTGCTTGTGCCAAGAGAGAGAGAGAGATTAGAAGTCAGGTTAATCCCCAAAAGAGATATATCATCTTGCCTAGAAATCGGAATGTCTCCAAAGATGAGCAGAAGAATCCTTTTTGTGAGATTTAAGACAGAACTCAGTTTTAGAAGGATTGAAATCAACTAAGTTATCTTTGCCCCACTGGAGAATTACCTGTAGATCGGCATTTAAGGAATTGGTAGCGGATATTCGAGAAGTTGAAGCTGATTGAGCACGGCGAGGTTTCTCAAACTGAAAAAGTGGAATGCAATCTGCTATCATCAGCATAACTATGTATAGGATTTCGGGTCGATGGAAGGTCATTAATATAAAAGAGGAAAAGAGTGAGGGAAAGAACTGAAATTTGGGGGACACCAGCATTAGTGGAGAAGTTAGAAGGCAGAGAGCGATCTACCATCATCCTCAGTGAGCGGTCGGAGAGAAAGCTCGATAACCAATTACAAAAAACAGTTGGTAAACCATAAGATGGAAGCTTGTTTAGAAGACCTTTATGCTAAACACGATCGAAAGCATTTGAGATGTCAAGAGTAACTGCTTGTGTTTCATCGAACTTTTCCATTGAATTTGTTCATTTGATTTGATTTTTCCATTACTTTAGAAACAGTAGAAGTAATTGTAATGGGACGATTTGTCACCCTTTTTAGGAACTGGCTGGATATGAGCAAATTTCCAAGCAGAAGGAAATACACCTTTGGAATAAGAAAGTGAAAAAAGGCGGCAAAGAAGAGGAGTAAGTTCAGGAGCACAGGTTTTGAGAACATGTGGAGAAATACCATCAGGACCCGGAGCTCAAAATCCTTCTGACATCCTTTTGACAGAAGACCACAGGAGGCATTGAATGGAGTGTGTGGGGAATGGTGGGAGGTGTTTTACTAAGATCATTAATATATGAGTTGGGAAAAAAAATGGGACGCTAGCAGGTCGTCTTTATCCTTGGCTGAAGTGGCAATAGAACCATCTGGTTTTGACAGAGGTGGGAGCAGAGATGGGAAAAATTTACGGCCAATAGCTTTGGCGAGAGACCAGAATGCTCGGCTGCTATAAGGGTAAGAAGCAAGTTTTCTATTCTTAGTCTGTTCAAAATCTAGTTTGGACTGATTAATAACTGCTTTACAGTGGTTGCCAGCTTTGGTGTAGGCAGAAAATGAATCTGAAGAATTGGAAGCAAGCCAATTACGATATGCTACAATCTTCTCTTGAACAGCCTTAGCACATTTATTGGAAAACCAAGGTTTATATAAAGGACGAGATTTTAAAGTGGAGTGTGGAATAAAGGATTCCATTCCTACAAGAATAATTTCACTGATACGATCTGAGCAAACGTTGACATCAGAAGTTTTGAAACAGTAATCTGACCAAAGAAAAGAAGAAAAGAAATCTTGCAGGTACCGGTAATCCTATTTTGCATTCTTGTAATGCCAAACAACACGCGTTTGGGAATAGCCATGAGATAAATGCTTCATTGGAGAATAGACAATCACCAAGTTCTGATTTGAGGTGCCTAAAGGACCACTCACTTCGACCCTGTACTTATAAGGGTCGTTTGTGAGAAAAAGATAAAGCGTGTTAGCTGGATGGTTAGGATTGTCCGGTATTCTGCTAGGTAAATGAACAATCTGTGCGAGATCATTAGTAATTGCAAAAGCCTCAGCATCTCGACCAGTTGGGCCTGTGTGAATAGAAAACAGAAGCCAGCTGTAGTTGCGAACATTAAAATCACCAAAGAATATTACCTCATTGTCAGGAAAATTAGACTGGAGAAAGTGAAGTTGCAAAGAGAGGAAGTCAAAGAGTTCCAAGTGATTAGTGGAGTTGGGAGAACGGTAGAGACAACAGATGAATTTGACAGAATGAGGTAAAGTGAGATTTTAAGCCAGAGAAGATAGAAAAGAGGAGATTCCAAATTAACAAGTGTCTGACAGCGAATATCTGAACGGACATATGCACAAGTACCACCTTTGAGGCGAAAGGAATCATACAGCGAGTAATTTGGGTAACTGAGATGAGCAGTGGTTGAATCAACCGATAACTGAGACTCTGTCAGAAAAGGTACATGTGGTTTTGCAGACTGCAAGAGGAAATGGACATCATTGAGATTAGAACTGAGACTTCGTATATTATTGAAATTAACTAAGAAGTGTTTGCGAGGTTAGGTCTTTTCGCAGATAAGTTTGCTGTGTTAGCTTGACAATTCATGGTGTATTCAATAGTAAGAAAAGGGGGGGGGCATGGTGTATGAAGTAATGAAATTTTTGGATATGGCGTACACATGGTAAGAATATACCCAGATCCTTGACATAACGTGGCCTCGACAATGACCCCCGCATACACACTTCTCGGACTCCCTCTAGTCTCTTCCCTCTGGTGGGGCATGGGCCTGCTCCACTGATTTGGGGGTCATCTTCTCTATGGACCCCTTATTTCTGTCTTTTCCCCCCAGCCTTCAGTCTCCCCACCCCTCTCTCTCTTTTAATTATAATTACTAGTGTCTGAACCATTGTTAAATTGCATGAGCCCTACACCCAAAAACTTAACATTTATGCATTTATTTGCATAAATAGTACTTCATTTTGGCTGACCCATAACTATAACGTGTTTTTTTTTTTTTTTTTTTTTTTTTTTTAAGGTCCTTGCCACTGAAATCTCAGGAAATTAGGTGGCAGGACCTGCCAGAGTAAATAACTATAATACTGGTGTACCTGGTCTGCCTCTCCACGAGGCAGAGTGTGGACAACGTTGGGTCCCATTAGGGGCCCAGCGGCTAAATGTCCAGAGGAACAACGGTACACGACACTACACATGTACAAAATCCATACACTTTTAAACCTCTGGCATTGACAGTGTTCTGTTTCCCACCCACAATGTATAGCACGCGGAGATGGGGGAAACCCCTGGTGCCGTTTGACACTAAACACATTCTACACTCTAGTCACTATCTGACAGAGTAGAGGTAGCACGATTATACACTAGCTGATCCGGAAGCCTCCTAGAGAGTTACCAATAGGTTCTGTCCGGTGTACTATCTAGCGGCCGGCCTTCGAACACCGTTTTAGAGCTCTATCCTCGAAATGTAATGAAATTTGGATCTCGCCATGATGTTCATCATAATCATACTGCATGATGGAAGAGATGGGGAAGCTTGACCAGAACTTAGCTCTGGAGACTAAACATGGTTTCCACCACTTCAAGCCTCCAATAAGCCAAGTGGTGGTATTGCACCGGTTGATGGAAGTAATCTACCACCTAGTATTGCCTGGTAACACAGAGGGGTAGCATTCCTACGTGTGGTGTGGTGTGGACGTCACACCTCGATCTCTGCTTACGTTGATTCATACCTGGGTGGTCACCCACAGTGTGCTTGCGCATGGGGGGTTGTACCAAGGATTACTAACAGTCCCACCACCCTGAAGGTGCAAACAGAGGATTTGGGTCCACTTGACTCGAGTGTCACTCTAATATCAGTTCCACCAGCAAGCACAGCTTGTCTGTCATATCTGAGAGAATGTCTGCAACAGCCTCAAGGACTCAGTACACTTTACTTTACACTTTACTCCTTTCAGACTCGGGACGACCGGCCCCTGCTCGCAGAGAACAATTCATGGAACTCCAGAAAACCGCGATCCTGAACATAAATAAATATTCATTTATTGCAAATACAGGACATTTGGCTTTCAGTTGCAATTACTGGATTGGATTATTTTTCTTCATTTCATCGGAGATCTGACTCCTGTAGGCTTCAGAGTTGATTAACCTGTTGCAATCAATGTTGTGATGATTTATGAGGTGAAGGGAGCATTGGGGAACATTCTGTCCATTTGTTTGAGCCTGGAGAGGTTGGATTTGAATCGCTGATTTCTTGAATTTTCCCTGTTGGGGCAACTATTATATTGGCTAAGTTTGGTGAATCGCATGCAGAGGTGATTAACTTTTGAAAGAAGCATGACTCCAGACTCTTTGATCATCTGTTGCAGAGGCTTTGTTTTTAGGTTTTTATAAAGCTGTTGCCTGGATATTGTATGGGGAAAACGAAGCTTAATATTGAGCCATCTAAGAACCCAATATTCTAGGGCAAGGAATTTCTTGACGGTTACTTGAGGAGCACCAGACCAGATTTCGGAAGCATAGGACAGAATGGGAAAGATGCATCTTTGAACATGCTTAATGACTGTTTTTTCTCTCTTGAATCGCTGCTGTTTCTTGTTTGATTAACCATTTTGCTTTTTGAATTTTTTGAGCAACATATAAATAGTGGGCATTAAAGGAGAGATTTTTATCAAAAACAACTCCAAGGTCTTTGTAAGCATAAACATTTGGGATTGGGACATCTGCAATTTTTATTTCTATGTGGTTGGGTTGTTTCTGAAGGGAATAAGTAATTTGAGCGGATTTGCTTGCATTTATAGTCAGATTGAGTTCTTGCAGGTACTTGATGATTTCACAAATCTATGAATTCGCATCATTGATAACTTTGCGAATATCATCACTGGCTTTGGAGATTATAGATAACTTTAAATCATCGGCATATGCCAGTAGATTTGGATTTTCTTGTAGAAGTTTTTGAAGAGATGCTGAAAATATAGTTCTGGAGAGAACGGCTCCTTGGGGAATGCCTGTTGAGGTTGTGACGAGAATATTGTCAGTACTAGGGGAAGAGGAGAAGTCTGCGATTTAGGCTGTATTGAAGATAGGAAATAATCATTGTGTCAACGAGAAAATGATTTTTTAGTATTTGAAAAGCTTTTTTGAGACCTATGTTGCCGATAGCACCTTTGATGTCAAAATAAAATACATCGCATTGTGCCTTATCTTGAAACGAAGTTTGGATGCGTACAATGGTGTCAGCTAGGCTTGTTGTTGTTGTGGAGCGCCCTCTAGGACCAAAATGCATATTGACAGGTGCATTAGCGAAGATTGCATGTTGAAGATATGGGAGCATGATTTTTTCAATAATTTTAGTAATTATTGACGAAACAGCAATTGGTCGATGGCCGGGATGGTTATTTCTGCAAGCTTTTTTAGGAATCAGCGTAATCCTGAAAGTTTTCCGCTGTCTTGGAAGGAATGGCTGGCAGATGCACCTGGAAATGATATGCACTAAACAATAATGTATACGCGGGACAATCTAATAATAAAACCAGGGATGCCGTCAGGACCTTCACTACTATCAGGGCGTATTTGGTTAACTGCACGCTGAACTGTATTCTTGTTCACAAGTTGGTTAATTAGCAGGGCTTGATCCGGAGACACATCATGTTGCACTTTGTCTGCTTGTTCATAAGAATTAAATGCTATAAATCTGTTTTGTATACCTTCAGTGAAAATGTCAGATCTGCTTGTTTCCATATTGCATCTTATCCATTCAAAAACTAGTTCACGCTGTAAGGTAGCTGTTGTTTTTGTAGAAAGTGCTCTTTTATTGTGCTTTAGCGTGGACATAACATAATTTTTGTATGACTGAATTTTTTTGAGGTGAAACAAAGCTCTTTTTATATTTTATGTGTGCTGATGAAGTGCCGTATTTTTTGCACTGTGTGGTATTTTTTGCTTACTTTTAAAGTATGGTTTCTGGTGGGATTTGAACCAAGGTTTGGAGTGAGAAGATATTCTAACAAGTTTGGATGCCGACTCTGTTTTCAGTTGATTCAGCCATTTTATAAGAAGAAAGTTGGCGTCCTCTATAGGAATATTTTTAAGGGAATCCCATGGGTAGTATTTTAAGAGCTGCAAAAATTTTTCTTTTTGAAGGAATTTAATTGATGATATTCTTTTAGTGATTTCCAGAGGGGGGCGAGGATTCCCGCAGCAAATTATTGCTTTCAGTTCTATACTTTTGTGGTCAGATTTAAATGTAATGTTCCTGCTAAGTTTTTCATGCAGTGGAAAGTTAGAGTATACAAGATCAAGCGCTTGATTACCTCTTGTAATAACAGGAACGTTGATTTTTTTAGCTCGTAGAACTAAAAACGAGATGGACAGCAGCTTCATTTGTAAATTATATTTGGGCAGGGGAAGGTTAAAGTCGCCCATTATAATGATGTTAGTTTGAGGCTTAAGAACAGTAATGATCCAGGTTATTACTTCGTTAATGATGTCATCAGTAGGTCCAGGAGGAATATAAATATTATAAATTTGAAGCAGAGAATCCTTAACTTGGATTAGTAGGGAAATTCCTTCCAAGTTGAAAGTATTAGAGTTGTATGTGTTCAAAACTTTAAAATTGGATTTTAAAATTATTGCTGTCCCACCACCTCTGCGATTAATTCTTGATGTCATGAATGGCGTGTAGCTGAGATTCTTCGGCAGTAGGAAAACATCTTGTAAAGCTTCCTGCACCCACGTTTCAACTAAACATATGATGTCATGCGATTCTTCAACCATTGATGAAATAAGCGTAGACAGTTTATTTTTTATGCTTCTTACATTTTGAAGTAAAATGCTGAGATGGACATTTGTGTTAGAAGGATGTTTGCAAACAGATGTATTAGATGGCAAGTTAAATGATGGATTAGGATGAGAATTGGAATATTATTCTCTAGCTATGCAGAGAATTCAGCAGATTGAGAATTAGTTGGTAACTTTTCACTAGAGTTGTTGACCGATCCTCCAATAGCTCCATAAAATGGCATGACGAGTAGACCATTTGGCCAGATATCAGGATTTAGATATTGTTGTAGGTCACAATTCTTTAGCCCAATTCGAAATGATGAATAAGTGGGATGTTTCGTTCTTATTTTGAACGCTCTACCTGGAATTTCTAGCTCTAATAGTAGCTGGTCCATGTGCTGGGAAGTAGTATTGGGGTCTAGCCTGCTAACAAAAATGTTATTACTTCTAAGAGTCGAACTATTTCTGTTTCTAATTTTAATTGAAGACTGCATATTTTTTGTTCCTATTATGCTTGCATATCTGTTGTTTCTGCGGGGAAACTTAAAACTTGGGGAGTTTGTAGGCAAGCCATTATGGGAAGGCACTTCAGCATAATGCTCAGAGCGATCATTTTGACAGTGCACATACAAATTGCTCGGTTTTTGTTGATTACTAATAGTAGTGGATATCGGTTGTCTGCCTGTGTCAACATGTTGCGAGGAAGCACGATTGTGTTCTCGGAGAGAAAGCGAGCTAGAGCTTGATTTTTGGGATCGCGCAGCTGTTTTTTCTGGAACAAATTCTTCAGCATCTTGACTGGAACTGCAGAAGCCTGATGAAAAGAAGGATCGGGCACCGGATGGATTTCGACCATAGCCTTTAGTTCGAGAAGCAAGTGGTAGAATTTACATTGCTGATCTTCTATTCGAAAAAGATGCTGTTTAATATCTTCATTTTCCCTAAATTGTTTCCTCAGCATTTGTTCCAGGGAAGCAGATGAGCGATCATTGTTTGGGGCTGTTGAAGGCAGGGGGGACAGAGAGGAAGCGTCATCCGTTTGGGCGGAGGCATCTTTAGTTGACTTCCTTGTATGGTCTGAGGGCTTAGAAGATTGTACTATATTGACGGGGGGAGACGAGGGATGGTCAGCGTTGCTAAGGAGATCAGCATCTGTTGGGGGTATCCTGGGAATTCAGCTTATGCTGACTAGGAGACTGTAAGTTTGCACTTCCCTTGTTAGCACTTTTGCATGAAGGGCATCTGAATTTGTTTTTTAAATTATCGGATTTAGAAAAGTTCTTTATTAATGAACACGCATCACAAAAAAACCATACTGCAAATTTCCTTGCAGATAACTCAATTCCATACTGTTTTTTGACATACATTGCATGAAACCGCTTCTTTAGATGGCATGTTGAAGAGTTGAGAATGGCTTTAAATATCAGCAAACAGAATGTAACAAATAAGCAGGTGAGCCGTTATTGACACAGTAGGGAATCGAAGAGAAGAGTATTCGTCTTCTTTTTCTTTTTCTTCGCTTTCTTCCCACGTTTATATGGGGTCAGCATTAAGTCTGAAGTTTTTATGGGGTCAGTATTAAGCCTGAAGAAATAAGACCACAGTTCCAAGGTCACGAACAGCTTTGTGTCAAGGTAAGAATTTGGTCAAAAGTCAATAACGTTGCTGTTTGTAGCTATGCTAAACAAAGGCTCAGAGAGTAACGTTGCACACTAAAAATTTAAACTTAAATAAATAGTACTTATCTTGATGAAGACTTCATAAAAACCATCTAAGTTGCTTGATAGTCATCTAAGGAACATGTCAGTACACAGATTTTATAAAGATGCCCTTTAAAAACTACTTAAAATCACTATAAAGCAGGAGCTGAATCACACACGTCTAACATAGGCCACCTGGCGGACAGTCAGAGAATTCCTCAACTAGTAATACTATGCGGACATAACAACCACCCATGTACCTGGCACCATACCCATTACGGGATAGGAAAAACCCATTAGGAGAAGAAATAAATAAATAAATTATAATAATAAAAACACATAAATAATAAATAAATGAGTAATGAATAATAATAAAAACACATAAATAATAAATAAATGAGTAATGAATAATAATAAAAACACATAAATAATAAATAAATGAGTAATGAATAACAACAACAACACATACAATAATTAACTTATTATATTATTAGAGCAAAACATTAGCTAGTATACAATAGTTATTTATTTATTAATACATCGTGGTTTTACAGTCACCGAACCCATGCAATTGCATATATCTCCGGCACTTTTCGAAAAAACGTAATTTGGTTTACGTAAAGAAAGCAAGTGTACCGTTCTGTCAGGTCAAAGTGCTTTATAATAGATGTCAGAAGTATCCCCTCGACTGTCCTAAACCCGCTCGCACCCGACGACACATTTTCTGAGAATATACCTCATCGACGCGATTAATTATATTCTGAGAAATGTGGACAGTTAAATCAGTAACAGTGTCTTTTAGTTTTTCATTTGATTGCGGGTTGGTCCTAAATGACCACTCTTTAAGTTATCCCCACATTAAAAATTCAGGAGCGGTAAAGTGTGGAGCACATGGTGGTCAGAGTTACTTAGAGATCACACGATTTTCAAGTACAGATTTCAATGTCACCCAGATATTATTATACGGTTTTAGGCGCATCAGCCACTTAGACCATCTTGGGCCGTATGTATGTCTGTAAATTGCATGTGTTTTTTGGTGGATTTGTCTGTTTCCTGAACGGAAAAAAAAAAAAAAATGCACCCTCCCTTGAGGCCGACTAACTCAGCCACGTAGTGAACAAAGTCCATAAAAATTTCTTGCATCATTGATGGGATTCGACACAGGAATCGTAGGAAATGATAATTTCATCTGATAATTTTCTGAGCGATTTGTTCGATGGTTCTCTCACGACTGCAATGGCCCCATCTGACATTTTAAGCATGCCGCTGTGTGGTTTGTCGGGTATACAGCCAATCTCACGAAACGTTTTATACAACTCCCATGTGGTGGACACGTAGTGATCGTGCTTTGAAATGTTGTGCATATTTTTGTCTAACTTCTGCAAAGGAATTGAGTTTGAAATATCTCTCCGCGAAAAAGTATCTCTGCTTTAGGGTTAATGCCACGCCTATTCAGGAAGTGGATGGTGTTGCTGGGCAAGTGAGTTCGCATGCGCATGATGTGTGCTGCTACTATTTGTCGTTGAATTTTCCATTGCGCGTCAACGCAATAAGCTGTTTCCGCAAGTATAACCAGAGATGTATGCAATTGTATAGGTTCGGTGACTTTGAAAACACCTTATATTTCATTAACTAGTACTCGTACTTTGGTATTGCGTTCTTCATAGATACTAATATTATATTTCATGTGACAACCAAAGAAAGACGATATAAAATTAGAAACTCACAAATGGGATACCTCTATATGCACAGGACAGGTCCCTGGTGAGCTCTGTTCCTCGCTAATGACCATTAGATCAACTTCATACATAGTCGGTTTCCTAAGACGAATGCGCCATTTCTCTAAATTGTCCACCACCAGTAATTTAATGTTGGTGTTGTGCATTCTTTCTTTAATTAGCTGAAAGGTAAGAGAAGGGGAGGTTGAATAAACTTTATTGAATTGATTCGAGTGATTAATAGAGTAATTATTTTAATTCTGTAAGGTAGATATGCGGACAACCTCCACTGATTTACTTCGACTTATTTCTTATGAGTCGCAGAAAATCAGAAGTATCAAAAAGATGTCATACAAGTTAGATAATAATACACTTTATTGTCTGGTCAGTTTGATTGAGTCAGATAAAAAATTGAATCTGTATTACCAAAAATAATTTAGGCTTAAATCGTCAGGGTGCGTTAATTATATCAGTCGCTTGCCTTCACTCGTTTGTAGAGATTTGGTTCTATTCTGTTTGATTAACTGACCCTCGGTATATTATTTTGCTTTCTTCAGTCCCACAGCATGAAATCAGCTCGTGAACACACACTTATATACTATATGGATATGGGCTACGTACCGGTATTTTTAATTATTTATTATTATTATTATATATATTTTTTTTTCTTTAGTAGTGTCTGGCACCCAATACATCTACAGCAAACAATGGTCAAAGAAAATTATCTTAATAGAAAAACTGCAAGTTTATAAAAATCTTTTAGAAAACAAATAACTCAGATCAACAAGTATTTTTCATAAACAAAAAAAAGAAAGAAAAAAGTGAACTAGACCTTTGAACGCTGATTCCAAATTTGTTTTCGGTTTTCCTCTAACACGTCACATTTTTGTGATGAGACTGATGATGTGATGAATATTATTAATTATTATTATTTATACATTCATATTTATGTAATTGTTTTAAAAAATATATATCCTGTTATTTCATTAATTTAATTATATGATGATAACTTGTTTCAGTTAAGATCTGGTGAATTACTGAAACATTCATTGTCATACCTAGAAAGTGTAAAATTGAGCCCAATTTCTGCCATGTGTGCTGTTCTTTCCGAAATAAATCACAGTGGTGTGCAATCACGATGGATGTTCGGAAAATGTACCAGTTATACTTTACCTGTACTCTAGGTGACCATAAGATCAGGGCAGCATATGTTATTTGTGCCCTTGTTCGAGTTTATTACGTGACTTGTTGAACAAAGTCGAACAAAGGAAAGATTCGATTCTGTTTGCTGTACCCATGATATGGAAGGAGCCATATCATGATGGGTTGTTAGTTTTATATTGTCAGTGCAGCTAAAACAAAACAAACTATTATTTTTAGGCCAACCGAATAATTAAATTCATCTGCCGTGCAGTGTGTCTTATGTCTGTTAATTGCGTGTGTTCTGTGGTCGATTTGTCTGTGTTGCTGGACGAACCCCCCAGTTTCTGGGGGGGGGAACCTTGCTATCTGCGCCTGAGACCGACAAACTCAGCCACGGAGTGAAAAAAAGTCCATTAAAGTTAAAGAAAAACAGCAAAAAGAGTTCTTTATTTATATAAACTCTAAAAGGGGAAGGGGACGAATCAGATAGGTCCATTTGATATCAATGAACCTATCTGATTCGTTCCCTTTTAGAGTTTATATAAATAAAGAACTCTTTGCTGTTTTTCTTTGCATCCTTTGCCAAAGATTTCTCATAATTTGCCTTCGCTTGCCTAACCTCCTTTGTAACTGTGTATATATCATACGCTTCTGTGTCGCCTGGTAATTTATATGCATCCCATGCGTTTTTCTTCTCTGCCACGAATCTCATTAGTTCATTAGTTGGAATAAAAAGCCTAGTAGCTTCCAAGATTACTTCCTTGAATGCTTCCCATTTAGAATTTGCTGTTGGTAACATCATCGGTTTGTCCCACTGTATAGAATTTAAAAAAATCTCTGAGACCACTGTAGTCACCTTTACGAAAGAAAAAAATTCTTCTCTTTACCCCTGATGGCAGCTACACCTTTAAGTAAATCCCACATCCGTACAATGTGATCGCTGCCACCTAGTGGCTCCTTTATCTGTAAATTCCTAATGCATGAATAATCACTGCTGATAATCATATCAAGAGTGTTAATTCCTTTGTTCGTCTCCACTGCTCAGAAAACTTCATATCTGCCTGAACAATTACCACCAGGTCCTTTTCATTCTCTACCACTGTCAGTGTGGTACCACAGAGTTGATACGTTACTCTGGGATTACTGCTTCCCATATGTAGTACTTTGCATTTGTCAATGTTAAACTTCATTTGCCACCTCTCAGCCCATCTGCTCAACTTTTCTAGATCCTGTTGCAGCAGTGTACTGTCATTAGTGTCCTTAACAACCCTGCCAACCTTCGTATCGTCTGCAAACTTGGATGTTAAGCCTGATATACCACCATCAATATCATTTATAAACACAGAAAACAACAATAGACCCAACACTGAACCCTGAGGGACTCCACTAATAACATTAGTCCACGAAGAGCAGTGTCCATTCATTACCACTCTCTGTCTTCTCCCACTCAACCATCCCTTTATCCATAGCAGCAATTTGCCTCTAATGCCACACTGCTCCAATTTGTGCAGCAGTCTTCCATGTGCAACAGTATCAAAGGCCTTTCTAAGATCCAAATATATGATATCAAAGTTATTCTTTGCATCCAGTTCCTTTGTAACTACATCATAGTATCCAATCAAATTAGTCAGACAAGACTTCCCCTTAACACACCCATGCTGTATCCGAGCTATAATTGAAGTCTTGTATAGATAATCCTGCAATGCTTCTTTAGTGCCTCCATTAATTTCCCTGGAACAGAAGTTAAACTAACAGGTCTGTAATTACGTGTGTCTCCCTTTGATCCTCCTTTGTGAATTAGGGTCACATTTGCACATCTCCAGTCCATGGGTACTTCCCTGAGTCCAGGGAAGCTCTCATAATTATGGCTAAGGGTTTGCTTACTTCCTTTGCCGCCTCCTTTAATATAACTGGATAGATTCCATCCACCCCAGGTGCCTTTCTTATGTTTATCTTCAACAATTTCTCCTCCACTTTACTCTCAGTTATTACGAGATTATCCAGCTTACTGCCAGAGTTGAATACCTCTCTGGCATTCCCCTCCGTGAATAACTCCACATGTGTAAAGGTAGATGCAAAATATTCATTTAGTTTGTTAGCTACCTGAGCAAGATCATCAACAGTTGAACCATCGATATCAAGTGGACCAATCTGATTCATCCCCTTCCTTCTAGAGTTTACATAAGTAACGAACTCTTCGCTGTCTTTCTTTGCATCCTTTGCCAAAGATTTCTCATAATCTGCCTTCGCCTGCCTAACCTCCTTTGTAACTTGGTTACAGACCAGCTTATATCTATCATAGGCTTCTGTGTCACATGTTAATTTATATGTATCCCAAGCATTTTTCTTCTCTGTCACATGTCTAATTAGTTCATCTGACATCCATTTAGGCCTAAATCTTGAACAATATTTCTCTGTTGGTATGAAAAGCCTAGTAGCTTCCAAGATTAATTCTTTGAATGCCTACTATATTGAATTTGCTGTTGGTAACATCATCAGTTGGTCCCACGGTGTAGAATTTAAATACTGTCTCAGACCACCGTAGTCACCTTTATGAAAGCAAAAACCCTTCCCTTTACCCTAAATGGTTGTTACCTCTTTGAGTAAATCCCACTTCAGCACATTGTGATCACTGCCACCTAGTGGTTCCTTTATCTGCAGATTCTTGATGCATGGAGAATCACTGCTGATAATCAGATCAAGAGTATTACTCCCTCTAGTTGCCTCCCGAACATGCTGCTGTATAAAACAATCATCCAATAAATCCACAAAATCCTTGCTAGTGTGTGAGTGACCAATCCACAAATTGCAGTCAATCTCTGGGAAATTAAAATCCCCCCATTATAAGACACTCTGATTTACTAGCCCACTATTTCTCTGCACAATTGTTCAGTATACTCATCAGATTCATTTGGCCTATAACACACACCTACTCTCATTTTTTTCTTTCCCAGTGCTTATTTCACACCAAACAGACTCAACATTGCATTGTCCACCAACATCAATTGGATGCACTTCCTTAGATTTTATGTGTTTCTTAACTACAGCATAACCTCTCCTCCCTTTCTGACCTGTCTATCCTTTCTGTACACACTGTACTCCCCAAATTCCAGTTCTGCACTGCTATGTCTGTGTGACACCATGTCTCTAATATCCCCACAATATCTGCCTTTGATGTCTTGACTAGTACTTCAAGCTCATCGAATTTATTAACTATACTCCTAGCATTCGTGTACATGCACCTGTTTCTACTCTTAATTACCCTAACACAGCCTATGTATTTACTTGTTCCACTATGACTCTCAGCAGTCCTGGAAATCCCCATTGCCTTGCTTTCCAGGCTGCTGCTCAATTGCATTTCAATAGAAGTAGTGCAAGAATCACTTTTACCTCTGCCAGCGGCTACTGTTAAACTATTAGTCCGTGTATCCTCCCAAGCTAGAAGTTTTCCGACCCATATAACTAGGCGCTTCCGTAGCCAGGTGGGAAGGAGCAGCAGTGCGTAGCACAGGCTTCTTGATTAGACCGGGGTTCGAGCCCGTCACCACCAAATACGGAGGATGCGGAAAGGTCAGGGAATGACCACCGCATATCCCGGAGCAACATGGGCTTAATTGCTAATGCTCCTAAAAGCCAAATAACAAACAAACAAACCCACCCGCCCACCCATCTAACTCTGCCTCAATAGCATCAGCAAATATTCTTGCACCCTTTCTATTTAAGTGTATCCCATCCCTGTAGAAGCAGTCTCTCCTGTTAACACGCACAGACCAGGCTGAGAAAAATTCTACCCCTTGAGCCTTGCACAATCTTTCCAGGGCCGGATTGATCGACAATGCTCTCATCATATACTCCCTCCTATCGTTTCTGGGCCGACCGGGATAGCCGGGTGGGTAAAGTGCCTGCCTGGCAATCCAAAGGTCGCGGGTTCGAATCCCGCCTCGGGCTTGGATCAAAGTACTGCAAAAACCTTGGGAGGTGCATTATGACCACAGAAGCCGATGCGCCAACAACTACCAAAAAAAAAAAAAAACGTGTCTGGGCAGAATTGCAGACACTTTCAAATTCAACCCTAACTCACGGCTTTTTTTCAGCATTCTGGGATGGACTATTGAAAATTTCGTGTTAAAAATATGAATAATAATTAAAACATTTTAATTACGATCTGTAATTTTAAAGTTATTTTAATTACAGGTCGTAAAGTCAACAAAATTGTGTGAATGAGGAAAGATGGACAAAATCAGTCACCGTGCAGTCATCCAGTATTTGGGAAAAGGTACTAACACCAAAAGCAGGCAATTCATAAGGATATAGTTGCAACACTAAGGAGGATACTCCTACCTATTCAATGGTTAAGAAGTGGGCAGCAGAATTTAAAAGGGGGAGGGAGAATCTAGAAGATGGCCCACGCTGTGGAAGACCTGTAACGTCCATTACTCTAGTTGTTGACAGTATGCATAATCTGGTGATGAGTGATCGACGACTGATAGGTCGGTACATTTACAGCGTTTTGAGACTCTCATCTGACCATATGTACGTATAATAACAAAGGTTCTCACTATGAAAGAGGAGTCAACACGATGGGTCCCAAACTTGTGGACAGGAGATCAAAAACGCACAAGAGTTGTCAAGAAGTCAAGTGAACATTTGCATCGTTTTCAAGCAGATCCAGAAAATTTTCTTACAAGGGTTTTTACTAAGGATAAGGCATAGGCCCATCACTTCCAGCCGGAAACTGTAGGGCAGTCCAAACAGTGGAAATTCAGCTCTTCTTCCCTCCAAAGAAAGCCAACCGGATTCCTTCTGCTGGAAAAGTGAAAACATCGATTTTTTGGGATACTGATTGAGTGTTGCTAGTGGATTGCTTCAGAAAGGTAATCTCATGGTTGCGCTCATTCAGTGCAGCCATTGTAATGAAACTTGTGAGCAGGCGTTTTGTCCTAGTGGTACAAGACTCCTTTACTGAGTTTTATTTGTGAGGCGTTGTCACGAAAATATCAAAGAAAAATTCCGAGGAAAAACTCAGTAAAGAAGTCTTGTACCACCAGGACAAAACGCCAGCTCGCAAGTCTCATTGCCACGGCTGTACTGCATGAGTGCGGCTTTGAAATCTTGGACCATCCTCCATATTCAGCAGATCTAGCACCATCGGACTTTTACCTATTTCGGAAAAATACCTTGCTGGTATCCATTTCCCCATCGACAATGACGTCATTGCTGCAATAGGTGCATTCTTGGAGTCCCAAGAAAAAACTTTCTTTGCAGCTGTAATCAACGTATTGCAGTATCGGTGGCAAATTTTTATTTGCTCCAAAGGGGAAGATGTTGAAAGGTAACATGTTACCAGACTAAATAAATCCTTCATAATGAGGCTGCGAACTTTTCAAGCCCCCTTCGTATATAAAAAAGTTCTGTTTACATTTCAGTACAACCACTAGGTCAGAGCAGTTTACAGTTAATCGTTTCGATGATGAATACAATCGTTAAGCGTTCTGTATTTGTCAGTCACGCTGGTTTGAACTACGGTCCACTCAAACTCATGCGCTTTTCCTGTTTTTTAGGATTGCCGCTCATCTACGTCGGGCCTGTGTTCAGACTCCTCCTCCTCTTACTGTTAATTAGATTACAAAACTTCTGTTGTTGGGACATGTACTGTAATTACAGTAGGTGGACTGTAGTGCATATAGTCTTTCAATAAAAGATGTTTAAAAAATATGATATCACTTACATGGAGAAGAACTTCATCTGTTGCCATGTCGACGCTGAGTACAGCTAGAAGCCTTCCTCTGTCTGAAAGGGCAGTTAGGTTCCAAGAATCAAAATAATGTTCCAGAGTCTTCATCATCATTTCTGCCTTTCTGTCTTCTTCGTATATTCGTATTTGAACAGTTCTAATATACGCTTGGTTAAGTTTTCTAGTTAGGATATTTCCAGCTGAAAATAAGTATAAATCCGAGATAAATAAGAATAAATAAAATATGCTAGATTGCAAAGCATTTCTCTGGAGATGATACGGCGATGTATGGATTTATTAACCGCTTTAATTAATCTGATAGAAAGTTAAGTGGATATTACGTTGTGATGCGCATGGAATGAAATAATTTACTTTTATATATTATTAATAATTAATTAAGCAATTTAACTTCTATTTTTAAATACGGAAATATTCAATTAATTTAATAAAAAATCGAATATGTCTCAAGTTAACTCAATGCATACTTTTTTATTTTTATTTTTTTTTTTTTTGTAGAGAACTGACTCCTAAAGCTTTGTTACTAGATCTCTGTCTTTGTGTCTCCTAAATCTAACTGTTGATATATTCATAGATATCTGGTTGATGACACATTCATTTTTTTTTCCCCCTTCGCGATCTAGGATTAGCATTTATCTTAAGTGAGACATTGCCAGGAATTTTTCTCCTGGAAATACTGTTTTTTTTTTTCCAGCAAAAAGGCAAATCAACAACCGAATGCACCTCAATTTACTGATACATTATACTGATGTCTCGTTGCATTATTTGCTTTGGCGCTTAACGCGCTCGCGCACGCACGCACACACCCACACATACTTGGAAGTCTAAAAAGATGAAATTTATCGCTTTTACATAAATGAATGTACATATATTATGTATTTTAAGTGAAAATATAATTGAAAATAAAATATTTCAAAATAAAATGAACTTTATGATTCCTTTCTGTAACCGATTTTTACGATTAATTGATTTAACGGCTAGTTCTGATCGCTTCGGATAAAAGGGCTTCTATGTAGCAATAACATTTTCTGAGAACTAAAAAAATTAAACTCACACGTACTGCGTGGTACAGCCTATTTAATGGAGATTTTCAATTTCCTTAATTGTTTTTATAAGGAGATGGTAGAGATTTCTCTATTAGCAATGAAGTTCAGTGGCATAATCTGAAAGAAACGTCTGTTTATATTATATGGGGAATATTCTGGTTTTTACAGTGCAAATTAAATCCATTAGTTGTAATCACCCTGTGTCGAGTCTTACAAGGATCACATTATATGATATTTTCCTAGTTTATATACTGCCTGGCCACTTAATTAAGACATAGAAGTTCGCACTGTACGCAACGATCTGTTTGAAAATATGTAAATAGAAGAGGGTGAATAGTGAATAGCGCATACCCTCGCACGTAGTGTATGACCTATGCAAGAAAAACGCTGCAAAGCTTTGTGACATTAATGGTAGCAGAATCAGTTCATCGACAGTGGGAAACGAACGCGATCTCACGGACTTCCAAATAGGCATGATTGTCGGCGTTTTCAGCAGAGATGACAGTTGACCTTGTCAAGTATTCAAAGACTGCAACCCATCAAGTTTTTTACGATTGGAAAGTTTCCTGGAAAACATCGGTGAACACACGCACTTGCGGCTCAAAATATTAGGTGGCTAATGTTGTAGCTGAGTATATACAGGGTGTCTCAAAAATATTGATACAAACGTTTAGGAGAGGTAGGTAACATCTAAAGGAATGTGAATCGCATAGGAACCCATAACCGGAAACGTCACGGGAAAGTAGTGGCAGAGGCACAAGAAGCAGAAATGAAACAAAACAGTAATTAGTGGCAAACATTTATTTGACATAATATTAACAATGGAGTACGAGATGGATGCATTTCATGATGTTACAACAGATGCTCGAAGGTTCCACCATGAGACGCGATGCATGCGTGACACCGACGCAGCATGGATTGGCGGACAAGGTCGAACACACCTGGAGTTTCTTTGACAGTAGCATCAGCGCAAACGAGTCTTGCCACGAGATCCATTTCCGTCTCCACAGGCGATTCATACACGATAGATTTGAGGGCCCCTACAGAAAGAAATCAAGGCCCGATAATTAAGGTGAGCGGGGGGGGACCAGACAACGGGTCCACCACGGCCAATCCATCGACGCCTAAATCGCCTGTTCAAAAATGGTCACGAACACGCCTTCCATAATGGGCAGGCGCCCCGTTATGTTGAAACCAAATGTTTGCTGGAACATCGTCAAGTAACCCTGGTAGAACTTGTTCAAGAAATATCTGATATTTAGCGGAGTTCATGCGGGATGGTAACAGGTATGGGCCGACTAAGCAGTCACCGACCATACCTCCCCACACATTTATTACACAGCGACGTTGTGCCTCATGGGGGCGCACACCGTGTGGGTTGTTGTGAGCCCACACATGAGCATTGTGAATAAGCCTTCCCGAGTGAAATAAGCCTCATCCGTGAACAAAACATAGGCTGGAAAATTCAAGTCTTGAACACTTTCTTGGAGAAACCACTGTGCAAAAGCCACACGTGCAGGGGGAGCAGTAATTGAACCCTTTGGAGATGAAAGGGGTGTAAGGAATTGTCGTGCCAGACACGCTGTACACTGCAACGAGACACTCCTAGGGCAGAGGCAACGGCACGTGTGCTGGTAGTAGGATTATTCTGGACGGCATTCAACACTTTCTTCCATGGAGGGAGTTCGCGTCGAACGTTGTCTGCCCGCATTAGTCCTGTTATCTCTAAATGACCCATAATCGCACAAAGTTTGATGCACACGCGCAAAGAAACGGTGGTCCGGTACATGTCTGTCTGGAAAGCGTTCTCCATAAATTCGTTGAGCGGCTCGTCCATTGCCCTCTGCTAATCCATACACTAGGTGCATATCTGCCGGCTCACAGTTCGTATATCAATGCATGCTCTTCGTGCGGCTACTACTGCTTGAATGAGTAAACCAGAAATTTTTCCTATCGCGAACTAATGAACAGCGCCTTCTACCGACTTGCGGTGACGTTTCCGTTGATGGGTTCCTATGCGATTCACATTCCTTTAGATGTTACCTACCTCCTCCACACGTTTGTACCAATATTTTTGAGACACCCTGTATACAGTGGTATACATGGTATAGCTCCTGCTTTATTTCTGAGTGAATACTTAACTTGGCGCGTTATGGTCTTAATTGCCAACGCCATTAAACACCAAATATAACCACCCAACCGAATGAATAGTGAATAGCGAATACCCTCGCCTTTTGATTAATTACCGTAGGGGTGGCTGTTTTTCGCGCGGTACATCCTCTGCTTTTTTTTTTTTTTTTTTTTGTTATTACCCAGATTTTTTTTTTTACAACTGTAGCACTGAAGCTGGCGAAGCGCAATGCTCACCGTCTGGAAAGGATTGTCAAGTGCAATAAATAAATAAATACGCACTCCGGAGAAAGATTAGTCACCTGAATGATTTTTCAATTAATAATGTGTAACCTCATTTAGCACGAGAATCACTTTATGAGTTTATGGTAAGGGGATTCAACTAGACCACTTAAATAATTTATACAGTATTAGACCATTCTAAAAACAAGCGAGCCCGTAATTCAACCAAGTTTCGTCGATGTTGTTGTGTTTCACTTTCCGCTCAAGAATGGTCCCATCCTTTCTCTAAAGGATTTAAATCTAGTAACTTCGCTGGCCAGTTTAAATTTCCTGTGTTCACATTACCTTGTGTTCCTCCTACAAGTTTAAAACACTAGAAACTGCCCCCTGAACAAGACAGTTGTCATCCTGGAATACATGAGTATCGAAATAATGAGTGTCCCTCAGATATTCAGCTAACGGCACAACCTGATTAACCATAATGTTTCTATAGCTAGCCTGATTCGTCCAGGTTGATATTTCAAGTAGGGGACTTTCTTTGTAATAGTTAAGACGCCTCATAGCATCACTGGCCTACCACCACCCTGTAAGGGATCTTGCACGCGGCCTGGATGAAATGCCTCGCTGTTTCCTCCTATGAACTGGGTGCCTGGATCATTAGAGTATTGGCACATTTTGGATTCGCAAGACCACATCACAGATTTCCATTCATCAACAGTCCAGTTTCTATGCCTTTTAGCGCATCGGATAACATTGGTCTTTTTTTGGGACCCTACTACAGATATCCATGTTATGTAATACTTTTTGCAGTCTTCTCTCAGAAATCCGTTGACGAGAGTCCTAATTAACTGTTTGAAGTTCTTATTTGTTTAAAATCGTTTTTTGCTTTACTAGATGCGATATTCATCGCTGATCACGATCACTCAGCACAGCCTTTCGAACACAATTTTGTCGCAGATTTCTGGTTGATTTCGACTCACCCCATTCCTTAAAAACACTTATCACTGGTTTTTTTTTTTTTTTTTTTTTTTTCTCTTCTGAAATACCAACTACATCAGGTGTTTAAAATTGAGCTGCTTCTTTAACAGGACGTCCTCTAAACCTTTCAGATGCTATCACTCATTTTTTCCATTCACTATCATCTTTTCTGAGCTCCATTTTTCGTGATGGATACTCTTCGGTCACAACTAGTACTTACTTTACTTATCTATTGTTCTTTCTAGCTTCTTGCCAGGTCAATAAGGAAATTAGTCTTCTCTGTTTAGCTTTATCTTCTCACCATTCTTCTTTTTCCAGCTCCTCTCAGCTAACGACCCTTCTCTCCACATCGCTCTTCACCTCCTCTCGCCATCTTCTCGGTCTTTTACCCTCCATTTCCATTTCTAATATTCTCTTTGGCAGTCTGTTGGTCTTCATCCTCTTAACATGCCCAAACCATCTCAATCTGTTGCTCTCAATCTTTTCTTGTATTTGTTCTCCCACTTTCTCCCGAATGGCTGGGTTTCTTGCGTTGCTTTCCACAAATACCTCTGAAGTCACACTAGTGAAGTCATACACTGAAGTAATAACACCGAGAATGTAAATACAGAAAACACCGAGAAAACTATAAGCAAAGAAACGTAGAAGATACGCGTGTTCAATCTGTTATATGCCCTAAATACCACAAGTGTCTAATTTTTCATCCGGTTTCTTTAAATAACTTCAAATATTCTTTATTACTTATTAAGATAATTTATATATTGGTTTATTTAATCGATGCCATGAACGGAAAGGTTAACCTGTGCATTTAATACGAGACCATCACAAGGCAGTAGTAACCCTCCGTGCTAAAAACCCTACAAAAATACACTACGAGAGTAGGCGACCTATCTAGGACTTAACTGGAAAATAAGGCTGCGTTTGTGCAAGGAACGAAAAGGACGGGAGCAGGAGCAAGCCATGTCATCACCCCGCGCCCAGTGTATGAAAGAGTGGTTTGAGGAACTTCAAGCTTGGCTAGCCTAATGTTCGGATCTCATCCCATTGAGCTTCTGTAGGATGAATTTGAGTAGGCGTGTTTGTTAGAACAGTCCTCTGCATTTTTCATGGAAAATACAATTAACAACTCATTCAGTATTATTGGGAACGTAGTAGATTAAATTAAAATTACACATTTTGTTATATTAGAAGCATTGGCTCTTTGATATATATTAAAATTACACTTACCGATATTATTTTCTTCATGTATTAGTATTACATCTTCGATACGTTGCACCCTCATGATCTCGTATAGTAATTCCTCAACATTAGCGTTGTTTTCTAATCGATTAGAGGTATGATTAAAATTTTTGCAGTGCTCATAGCAAGAAATGTCAAGCTGTACTCTTGGAATATTAAGAAACCGATAAACCTCCTCTTTTTCTTCATCCAAGCGTTGAGTAGATATCACAACCACAGTGTTTGAGAACAACCGTTCACAAGCTATGAATATCATAATATAATAAGCATTAAATTGCATGTTTGTATTTATTTATAATTCATACAAAAGAGGTAAATATTATTCAAGGTGCATGTAAGTTGAACAATAGCGAGTGATAGAATATATAATACTATATATATATATATATATATATACACACATATATATATATATATACTGTATATAGTTTAGTAATAAGAATTTTTTTTTTTCGTATTTTGTATTGAAGCTTATGTCGGGTGGTATCTGAACGCATATAGCCAGTCGTGCGTGTAATGTAAGTAATGCAATGTGTTGGGTAATGTTTTTATTTATTTATTTATTTCGTATGATGTGATCAATACACGAAGGAACCAGTTTTTTCGTGCTTCCTTCGTGTATCGTGGCCGGGATATCCAACCAACCGGTTGGTTCGGCACCATCGTGATATCCAGCCCGAGGCGGGAATCGAACCCGCGACCTTTGGGTTGCCAGGCAGGCACTTGACCTACCCGGCTATTCCGGTTGGCTTGGGTAATGTTGTTCTGGCTACTTAGCTACTAAGAAGCGGCCATTACAGATGAAGGCCATTCGTGGTATCCGTACTCGTCCCTGCTACGAGGCGGTCCTGTACCGTGCGCATACTGATCCGTCCAAGCACAATGTGAGTGAAATAATCAAGAGAAGGTCCTGCATTACTATACTGTACTCGAGAGGTGAGAACAGCCTGGAAGTGCCCTCAATCTTCCCCAGAAAGGGAGGGGGGGGCAGCCATTTCCACCTACCAACTCACGCTTGCACGCACACCGCTATACATCTTTCAGCATTATAAAGAAGGAAGGAGAAGGGAGTGACAGTGAAAGAAAGTAAAATCATGCACTATAAAAAGTACAGTGCCAGTTAATTCCCGCACTAAACGAGGTCACTTCTAGCCGAAAACAAAAGTTAGTTAATGTACGCAGTGCGTTATATTTCATGCGCCTTAGAAAAGAGTAATAATTCATGATTTTTAACCAAAAAAAAAAAAAAAAAAAAACCAGCAAAAAGCAACAACTTTTATGCACCAACCGAAAAGATTTCGTTTCTGTGCATCCGCTATGTTTATTCCTCCAATCAGCGCACGTCAACAAACAAATCTGGTGCTTCAGCAACAATATACGATAGGACGGCACCTGAACGTCAGTTCAACTCCGCCGATATACGACCACATGGTGGACATAGTGTTTTTTGTCAAGCGGTTCCTGTGGTTCCCCACAAATCCGCGTTGAGTACTCTGTGAAGTATGCACAACATTGCAAGACTAGTCAGTGTGGGTTATGTGTGAGTAGTGTGTTGTTTGACTGGCTTCTTAGTTACTGGGAGGCTATCACCATGGAAAGAGCCTTTCAGGAGCCGGGCCAGGAAGGTAGAAGGAACGCCTGACGGGCTCTCTTCCCATTTGCTTTGCAAGTGGGGAGAGAGAGAGAGGCCAAGTTAGAGGAACAGAGCGAGTTGGATAGGAAAGATAAGAAAAGGGGAAGGAAGCAAGGGTAGGCAGAGCAGAAGGCTACCCTCCCAGCAGAGCAGAGGGCCAAACGGCCAGGTGATCCCACGCCTGTCAGTTGACCAGCGTCAGCAGAACCCCTTCGATGAGGACTCATCGATGGCGGTTAAAATCCCGCCTGGGGAGTCTCCAAAGCAAAGGAACTTCAAGGAGAAGAGGTGAAGGCAGGAATCCCCTTGGTTTATCCCCTGCAGAGAGAAGTGTCGGCGTCGGCAAGAATCTCTGGTGGAAGCTTTGTCAAGAGAAGTTGAGTATCGCCCGGTGAAGTCTTCTAGGAGCAGCAGGGAACATGTTGGAGCATTGCAGGAGAAGATGAAGATACTGTGCATGGACAGGGAAAAATTAGAGACGGCTCTCGAGTGGCCACATAATAGAGACTTGGTGATGTGATTGCAATGATGCATCCTGTGGAGCATAGAATCATTACTGGGATTGGTATATCCCTATGGCTAACAAGTTATTTAATTTCTGGTGTGACTGGCAGTGGGGAAGCTAGTCGAGAGAATGAGCTGCGGTAGTTATAAGTGTGCCAGATGGTGATTGTGAGCGATAGCGGCGTCTGTTGAAGTCGACTACCATATATTGCAACACCAGGGTACCTGCCCACCCACCGATGAGAAGCTAGTAAGCTTCGAAACGGTGCCGTCCAGGTGGTGGTATCCGCAAAGAATAAGTTACAATAGTCTTTTCCATACGTGAAGCGTTACTTATTCGAGGAAGTGCAATACCATGGCAACATGCTGTGCAGGTATTCACAATGTGAGATATAATTAAAACGATGTATTAAAACTACCTTGGTAGTATAAATTATGTGTGTGTGCATTAACCCATGTATAAATAAACTCCTTCTTCTCTGAGGCTTTAGCCAACAAATGTCTTTTAGACTTAACCATTGCACACAATCAGGCATCCCTCATATTTTGGAGTTATTCTTCATAACTGGGTGAGTGAGAGCCCATCCACCGAAGAGTGGCCAATAAACCTCGAAACGATACCTTCTGGGGAGTTCTTGATGTGGCCCTCGTTACCGTCAATAGGTAACAACAGTCGTCCCTAATGCGGAAGCGTTGCCTATTCGAAGGATTCGTGAGTGTTTGAGTTCAGGGAGTGTGAGGAGTAACTGTCCCTTTCCTCTTTGGACGGAATTTCTTCTTCCTCTCCTACTATCACTTTCCTACACCTGTTTTGCTTTCCTAAATCTAATAGGGACAGTATGTGGATAACAGAGTATCTTATCCCATAACATTTTTCAAACGGTGCTGCCCGAGTTACCGAGAATAAGTAAAAACAGTCTTCACTAATGAGGAAGCGTTGCCCATTCGAGGGATTTATGAGTGAAGAGTAACTACCTCTTCGACGGTATTTCTTCTTCTTCCTCTCCTACTCTCACTTTGCTCTACCTTGTTTTTTTTTGCTTTCCTAAGTCTACTAGGGACAGATATATGGATAACACAGTTTATCTCATACCATTTTACAAACGGTGCCGTCTGGGTGGTGGTATCCGCCGAGAATCAGTAACAGCAGTGTTCTCCATAGGTGAAGCGTTACTTATTCAAGAAAGTGCAATACAATGGCAACTTGCTGTGAAGATACTCGCAATATGAGATATAATTAAAACGATTAATTAAAACTACCTTGGTAGTATAAATGTGTGTGCATTAATCATGAGGCGCCTCCGTAGCCAGGTGGGAAGGAGCAGCAGTGCCGTAGCACACCCTTCTTGATTAGACCGGGGTTCGAGCCCGTCACCACCAAATACGGAACATGCGGAAAGGTCAGGGAATGACCACCGCACCGGAGCAATATGGCCTTAGTTGCTAATGCTCCTAAAAAACCAAACAACAACAGCATTAATCATGCAACTCCTTCATACCGTGAGGCTTTAGCCAACAAATGTCTTTTAGAATATACAGCATATGGATAGCCTATATGTATGTAAGAAAAAACCCCGAACTCAATAGACTCATAAGCTAAACTATGTGAGAAATTGTTTGATAGGAAATCTTTTTTTTTTTTTTTTTTTTTTGTAATATACAATTAATTTGGGTTAGATTATAGATAAAGTTATGAAATGATGTAAGACTTCTAAAGGGGTAAAGAATAAAATATATATATATATATATATATATATAAGGAAATTAATAATAGAATAAATCATAGACGTAGTAAGAAGAGAATGTGATAACATATTATTATTCTAGACAATGTATTAACAGCTGATAATATAACAGATACGATTCTAGGTATTGTGTTAATGGGTGAAAGCAAAAAAATTATTTTATTCAGAGACCTTGAGAGAAAGGGGAACCCTGCCCTGTATTAAAAAGGGGGAGTTACTAAGATGCTGACTAAGGGGATAACTAAGATAGAAATAAGTGATTTGCAGTAGGTACTACTGATGTAAGGTGAGGAAAAAATAGTAATTGATTTGATATGTGTTGATGGATAAGTGATTTGACAGAAATAAGTGATTTGTAGTACACTGAAAGGACAGAATTTATGGGATACCTGGTTCCTGGGCAACGCGACGCTGTCACCCCTCTCGCTAGTAGACGCACCCACCGCTTGGCGCGCCTCCGTAGCCAGGTGGGAAGGAGCAGCAGCAGTGCGTAGCACACGCTTCTTGATTAGACCGGGGTTCGAATCCGTCACCACCAAATACGGAGGATGCAGAAAGGTCAGAGAATAACCACCGCATATCCCGGAGCAATATGGCCTTAGTTGCTAATGCTCCAAAAATAAATAAATAATAAAAAAAAAAAATTAAAATTAACCCACCGCTTGGCAGATATATAGGTACACTCCATCACGGCATTCATGTAGACGGTAATTGGATGTCAGTATGGATAAACGTCGTGAGTTAACTGACTTTGAAAGAGGGATGATAGCGGGTGCAAAGTGTGTTAATTGTCTTGTGGCACCAGGGGGTTTCCCTCATCTCCGCGTTGTGTAATCTGTTTGTGTAGCACAGAACTCTGTGTAGGCCAGAGATTTAAAAAGTGTGTAGTGTTGCGTACTGTTGTTCTTCTGACCATTTAGCTGTTGAGCTGTTTGTTTGTTTGTTATTTCGTTTTTAGGAGCATTAGCAACTAAGGTCATATTGCTCCGAGGATATGCGGTGGTCATACCCTGACCTTTCCGCATCCTCCGTATTTGGTGGTCACGGGCTCGAACCCCGGTCTAATCAAGAAGCGTGTGCTACGCACTGTTGATCCTGCCCACCTGGCTACGGAGGCGCCCGCTGTTGAGCTCCTGTTGGGACACACCGTTACCGTACTTGGCTCCGGGATGCGGGTCAGGTACCCAGCAGATTTCATTTTGTATTCTGACAGGCCCTGCCACCTAATTTCCGAAGATTTCGGTGGCAAGAGCCTATGCGAAAAAAAAAAAAAAAAAAAGAGGGGATTAACGCTAGAATATAAAAGGCTGAGAGAGGTTTATGTAAGGCGGTTAAATTTGGGCGTTATTAATTGATAAATTGTATGGGTGTACACTGGCGAGTTAGACAGAATGGGGGGGGGGAGACTGAAGGAGATTGGACGTTATTAATTGATAAATTGTATGGGTGTACATTGAAGGCTGGGGGAAAGACAAAGGTATGGGGACGATAAAGAAGGCGACTCCAGAAAGTCAAGGCAGGCCCATGCCTCACCAGGCGGAAGAAGGGGACGGCAGTGGGAGGAGAGTAAAAGAGTTGAAATTTTTTGTAATCTCTAAAGAACAAGAAACTGCACCCCATCTATCAGAGGAAGCAAACAAGGCAATCAGGAAACTAGAAGAATATCTGCACTACATTGGCCTGAAACTTAATGAAAAGAAAATTGCCCAAATGACCTTCACCAACAAAAAGAAGAAAAATGAAATTACGATTCTAGTGAATAATAGCAGAGTCCAAAAATCCCCCGCACATGTTGACCTTGGCCTTAAGTGGGATGAAGGATTAAACTTCATACCTCACTTCGAACACATTAGGAAAAAGACATATGCAGCACTCTGGAGCACTAGACAAGAACTCACCGGTCTCCGAAGCCCTCATCTCATGATTCAATACATCCTTAAATGCGTTACACCGATTCCGTTGTACGCATCGACTATCTGGTCATCGGCCCCCGAGAACAACATCAAGGCCTTCTTAGGAGTAGAATACTGGCTCCTGAGATGGCTAAACAAGATCGCCGGGAAACCATTTACCATCTCAAGAGCGGTCTTGTCTACCAATCTGGATATCACACCCTGGAAGTATATCATCATAACCAGAAACATCTTAACTCTGGCAAAGCTACTAACGGAGAGAATAGATGCGCCGAAAGTGGGAAACGTGATCACTCGCCCTCGGATGATACGACCGAGAATAAACAGAGAAGAACCAAGTCTCAAGTGCCAACTGACTCAATTGGACTCTCTGGGGAGATTTTTCCCAGCAAATACTGTGAATTATTTTAATAATTTAAATATAGATCCAGAGAAACTATGTACAGACAAAATGTATAGGACAGAAATCTTTGGTTTGTACCGGCAGGTACAAATATAATAAGAAGGCTAATTTAATAATTTATATAATAATATTTAGCATTTAACAACCATTAGCAATTAATTAAACCAATTTAGCAATTAATTCATTAACCACATATTCTGTTTTTCATCTCCAAATATTGTAAATAAGTTCATGTAAATATGCTTCTAAATACTGATATAATGTAACCACACCCTCTAGCCACGTGCTGTCTATGGGTGTCTCGTAAGAGAAATAAACAGATAATAATAATAATAATAATTAAAAAAAAAGAAAACCAGGCGAGAGTGCTCGGTTTGATTGACAATGTGGCTTGTGGCAGCGAAGCTGCTAGTGTCCCCAATGTCTGGGTTTGGAGTCTTGCATGGGATCAGGTCCCGTTCGGGGATTTTGGTCACTTCCTTGTTTCTTCTAATTATGGTGACAGTTCAGTGGATTGCGTTTCATGGTACGCAGTCCAGTCCACGGTTCTTCTTCTTTTATGTTGTCGCGTATTCAGGATCCAGACGCGTTGATATACTTGGGACAGAGTCCCATCCAGGGTTTGCTATCACTTCCTTTTTGTCTCATTACGTTGTAGTGCACTGTCTTTCCTGGGACATAGTCCTGTCCGTGATCGTTGGTCATATGCGTTGTAGCATTGTAGCGATCGAGCTGGTGATTTACGTAGAAGTCTTCCGACAAGCAAGAGTTGTCGACTATTATCTCAGTCGGTATGGATTTTCATTATGGTTTTGCTTAGTTATACTAACAGAGGTTTTGGGGATGTAGAAACCGTACGAAGCTATGCACCCGTCATGTCAACAAGGAACTGTTCAGGCAGATGGACGGTCGGTAATGGTCTGGGGCGTGTTCAACTGGCACACGTTGGGACCTATGGTACGTCTAGACGCAACTCTGAACGGTCTAGGTTACATGCCCATCCTTGCAGACCATCTGCATCCATTCATGATCATCGCTCACCCACAAGGCAATGGACTCTTCCAGCAGGACAATGCGCCTCCCCACAGAGCCGTGGTGACTAGAACATAGTCCAAAGAGAGCATTCTGCAAATTTTACCACCATGAAATGGCCTCCCGGTTCACCGGACATGAACTCTGTGGAGCATCTTTCGGATGCTGTGGAAAGGTCCGTTCGAGCTTTGGATCCTCCACCCAGGAATACGACAGAATTATGGATAGCGGTGCAGCAAGCATGGATGGAAATACCTGTGGAACGCTTCGGTGAACTTGTTGACTCAATGCCTCACCGTGTGACTGCCCTTATCCAGGCGAAAGGTGGGCCTACCCGTTACTAGGTAAGTATCCCATGATTTCTGTCCACTCAATGTAAATACTACTGACGTAAGGTGTTGGTAAATACTAATGGCGATGTGTTGTGTTATTAGATAGGTGATATGATAGAAATAAGTGATTTGCAGTAAGTATTACTAATGTAAGGTAATGAATGAAAAATAAAAATTGATGTCATAGGTGAGTTGATAGATAGGTGATTTGTATTAAGTACTACTGATGTAAGTCATGATAATAGTAATGGTTTTGATAGGTGATTTATAGACATTGGTGAAGTGTAGTAAGAGACAACTGATGTGAAGTGATAGGGGTAAACCTGTAAAGGAAGAGAAGCACCGTTTTCTAAGCATTAGTTGGAATTTATTAATTGCGTGTGAGAGATTACCAATAAGGAAAGAGGAAAGGAAGGATTCCATTCTGACCTCCATTATAGAAACCACTACCTGAGCCGAGGCTCATCCGTGGCTAGTTCTAAAATGGGAAATAAAGTCTATACTGAAATCCTTTTTATTATATTATTAAATTTTGCAACGCAATAAACCATAAAGAAAGAAATTAACAAAACAATAACGCTCGGCAACTTAGCCTCGTGCTAGGAAAATCAATCTCAAGTTTCATCTTTATTGATCTTGATAGCCCGAGTTGACATCCCTGCCACGTGGAGGCGTGCCTCTACTATCCAGCAATCTTACTCTTCTTTTAAATACGCTATTTACATAATTATTAAAATAAGTAAAGAGACGCCGGTCATTAAACATAACACGAAAGGAAGGATTGTGTTAACTAACGTAAATTATGTAGGCATATGAGGAATATTAGCATAGGCATATGATGCAAGAAAGCAAGCTTATACAGCTTCAGCCAAAAAAAAAAAAATTGTCTAGTTCTACCTTGAATCTATTTAAGCTATCAACTTCTACAACGACAGATGGAAGTTTGTTCCAACAATCAACCATCCGATGGCTAAATTCAAACTTCCGCACATCTATCCTACAGTTGTCTTTCCTCAATTAGAATTTATATCCTCTTAGGCGATTATTCTGAGCTGGAGGAAGAATCCCATCAGCATTAAGCATGCCCAAACCAATTAAGGCTTTATACACGTCAGTCAGATCATCTTGCAGGTGCCTAGTCTCCAGACACTGTAATTTGCTAAACTTAAGCCGTTATTCGTAAGAGCAACCCTTTGTTCCATTCACTAATCTTGTTGCCCTTCTCTGTACTCGTTCCAGCAGCTCTATATCTTTCTTAAAATGAGGTTTTCAGACCTGTACAGTAGTTAAGGTGTGGCCTGACCATTGCCTTAAACAAGGAGATAATAATTTCTTTATCACTGCTAGAAAAATTCCTGTATATCATTGACAAGACACCATGAGCTACTCTTGCAGACCAGTTGCACTGCTCAGAAAACTTCATATCTGCCTGCACAATTACTCCCAGGTCCTTTTCATTCTCTACCACCGTCAGTATAGTCCCACACAGTTCATACGTTACTCGGGGTTACAGCTTCCCATATGCAGTACTTTACATTTATCAAGGTTAAACTTCATTTGCCACCTCTCAGCCCATCTGCTCAACCTTTCCAGATCATGTTGCAGCAGCATAGCGTCAGTAGTGTCCGTAACAACCCTGCCAACCTTTGTATCGTCTGCAAACTTGTACATTAAGCTTGATATACCATCATCAATATCATTTATAAATACAGAAAATAATAATGGACCCAACACTGAACCCTGAGGGACTCCACTAATAACATTAGTCCACAGTGAGCAGTGTCCATTGATTACCACTCTCTGTCTTCTCCCACACAGCCATCCCTTTATCCATAGCAGCAATTTGCCTCCAGTGCCACACTGCTCCAATTGTGCAGCAGTCTTCCGTATGCACTACAAAATAAATGAAAAGCAGGTATCTGCGTTCAGTATAAAAGCGCAGTTCTTTGCACCTTTGTCGCAGCGTAGATTATTGTGCATAACTGAATTTCAGTTTGCAGTCTATGTTTTTAGGCGCTTTAGCATATATGCGAAAACACCTGTTGTCTTTACCATGACCTTCTATCTGTCCGTTCGTACGTCCTCATATAATAACTCTACTCCTATTGGATAGATTTTTACAAATTACCTGTAATAAATAAATTTTCTGTTTATACTCCAAATGGTCATAGGAGTTCACAAGATAGACAGAATACAAGAAACAGCACCGTATTTAGCAATCACGGGCTTGAAGCCCGGTCACTCAAGGCACGTGTACTTATGCACCCGCGCTCAGGACCACTCGGCTACGGCGGCCGTTAGCGGTGTTAGCTTTCGTATTCCTGAACTTTTCGCTTCTCTTTTGTTTTACTCTTAAAGCATCCAGATATAACTCCGTGCCGGCGATCTCTTATAAATTATGAATGTACCTTTTACAAAAGTGCTAGAAATGGAGAACTCATTCTGTGTTCATTTATATAGAAAGCAAATTCATTTGGTATTCATTTGGTATTCTGAACTACCTCGGTCTCGTGTTTTTATTAGAACTGTGCGTGACCCCTGAAAATGTTAGTGTGGTATTGTGTTGTTACGAACCTTATTAATTAATTGTAGACCAAATCGATTTGCCTTTTCAGGAAACAAGTTTATAAGCTACCACCTGCAAGTAGTCGCTTGTTTTCTATGTACTGCAGTGTTTCAACCTTTTATTTATTTATTTTAAATCTAGGAGCCCTTAATTCAAATGATTCAACCATCAGCCCCCTTTTTTCCCCCTATCAACTTTCGAATGATTCGTCCATCAGTTTTTTTTTGTTTTTTTGACCTAGCAACCTTTAATTGGAATGATTCCACTATCAGCATTTTTCCCCCATATGATTTTTACACACATTACCGTCTAAAGAACCTTCCGTAATAATAATAATTAATAAAACTAATATACATGATTTTTGTGTTGTTGGCCAATGGCAAAGATTGCTGTTAGTTAAAATGCTTTTCGTTTTTATTATTGGGATCTATTTTGATCATATCATGCGTTATCCAGGATCGAGGCTACGTGTCGATGGTTGCGTATTTCCGAAGCTCTTCATTGCAGATTAGGTTTTGAAATAATAATTATTATTATTATTAGCCGTATAGTGCAAGGAAGCCTGAGGCTTATGCTGCAACAGGCAAAAAAAAATTCTGAATTACCCAGAGTGTGCGAGAGAGGTAGAAGGAAATCACCAAGAAAGAGAAGAATGATGATATCCAGCTCAGGACCCTGGGGATATTTTTGAGTTTTTTTTTTTTTTTTTTAATGTTTTATTTTAATATACTAAACTGTAGTTAATATACATTTTGAATTCCTATAGTCACTTAGGTTAGTTTATTTTTGCATTTAGATAAGTATTTTGAAAGCTACAGCTTAATATTCTAATAGACTTACGGTACAAAGTCCAGGGACATCGGGACTCAAACGGAATTGCCTCCCGGCATTTAAGGTGTGAGTCGCACTTCATCGTTTGTATAGCCTGTGGCATGCAGGGCTCCCACTCACAAATTTTAAAAAAACTTAGATTGCAACTTAAATAAACCCAAAAAAAACCTAGTTTTCATCATATAGTATAGCAACACAAATAAGATGAAACTTACCATGCAAAAATATCTTTTATTTAATTGTAATCAGAATTTTCATCCCATTCAGTTCCCTCCATATTTATTTTTTGAAGTTCTTTCATTTTTTCAAACGTTCTTCGTATCTTTTATGACAAGTTCCTTGTATGACTTCTTTTACCAATTCTGATTTAGCTTTCCATGTATAGCAATTTTGATTAGATCTATTTATCGCCTATTTTGGCATTAGTCGATTTTTCACAGTTTCTAGTTTAAGGGAGTTTGTGGCTTTTGTTTTTACATGGTTTACTTGGGAGAAGATTCTTTCTACGCTTGCTGAAGAGTGAGGTAAAATAGTTAAACTGGTCATAAAGTTAGATGAAATCTCATATTTAGAATTATTAAAGCCATCTTTTACATTACGTAAGAGATACCAAAACTCAGGAATGGTTTTGTAAGAGAAATCTAAATCTTGATTTAAACGAAATGATCTCCATTCATCATCTAGAAGATCTAGTTTGTCTTCAGAAACAAGGTGAGGGAACTGCATTGCTAAATGGAAAATTATGGATGGCGAATTGGCACGATCATGTATCACTGCTGGGTCAAGAACATTGAGACTGGCGATAATTCCATCATCATTTAGAGGAAATCTTTTTCTGATTTCCATACAAAATTCAACAAGAAATTTTAAACAATCATTTTTAAACCTGCTTTCACGGTCACCAAGCGGTGTTGAATTTAATAAGGCCATACAAAGGCCTCCCAAATATATTTTATTCAGAGGCTTATGATTTATTGCATTGCTTGGATCAATTTCAACCAGCTTGCACGAAGTAATGACTTCTTTTATGAAAAAACTAAGAATATTTTTATACTCAATTGAAACCATTGAATGAAGTAAGTGCAATCTGAAATGCTCAGATTGAAATTCAATATTCAGGCAGTTTATTTTCTCCAGTACATATCCTAAAAACAACAACATATGCTTAGTTCCTTTGGTGATCATAGTATTGTAAATATTCCCTGCACCATCGATTTTGTCAATTTTTGATTGAGACTGAAAATAAAGAACTAACGCATCCCACTGCTCAGTAATAATTTTTATTACATTGCCACAGGATAACCAACGTGTTTGTGCTAATTTGGGGATTCTATGCTTAGCAGTATCTACAACATCTTGAATCATTTTGAACTCGTTTAATATTTTACTACTACGGGAAAAATAAGAACTCTTTATAACAAGAGATATCTTTTATAAATATTTCTAGATATGATGGTAGTACCGTGACTGAATGACTAGCACATAATGCAAAAGAATGGCAAACACATCCCATTATAAATACTGATGGTACATCCTTTTTTAGCAATGACTGGAACCCACTCTTAGTACCCATCATAGTGGCACAATTATCACTATCGAAGCCAACGAGATTACTTATTTGAATGTTTTTTTTCTATGAAAAGATCTTTTACAGATTGATAAAGCCCTTCTGAAGTACCATTTTCGACACAAACAGTGTCAAGTAACACATCTACAACATCAAGTTTTTGAATATCAAAATATCTAACAACAACAGCTAGAACTTGCGATAAAGATAAATCTGTACTTTCATCTATTATCATTGAAAACTTGTTGTTTCTGCACATGTTAGAAATGTATATTTTTTCATGATAGGCTATGCCATCTTGTATAAGATAAGAGACTTTAGTCGCCTTCATCTGAACTTGTTTTGCAATATTGTTATCATGAAATTCTTTCTTACATGCTTCTATAAGGTGATCACATTGCGCAAATGGAATATTATGCTCAGAAATGAGTGCAGCAATTGTTAACTCTGCCTTTGCTACTTCTTCATTCTCCATAGGTTTACGTTTTGTCAAGAACGTGTCTAACGTTGAACTTGTCTTAGCAACATTTGCACTTTTTTTTTATGTTTAACTGTATTTTTATGCGCTAGTAACATCGATTTATTGGCATTCTTTAATTTCATTTCACAACAAATACAGTAAGACGCACCTTTTTCATTACTGTCTTCTTTCAACCAATCCTTTAATTCCGGATCTTCTAACCATTCATTTCTAAAATTTTGAGTATACCACCGTTTACTCATCTTTCTCTGTGGGGGAACAAGTTTCAGACATTGTGGGCAATTTGTGGGTATGACTAATTAGCAGTTATCTTATTTAAAATGTTCTATAAAATAAAAAATAAATCACTAACCATTAACATAAAATAGAAATAGTCACTACAATTTAAATTTATTATATCACTGTATGTAGTACACGCATAAATGTAAAAATCACACCAAATAATGCAATAATACCACGAACGATCACGAAAGACTGTGCAGTAAAGACCGCCTTCCGCCTGCTCAATAGGCTGCGCATACATGTTAGTAACATGAACATGTATGCTTACATGTATGAACATGTAAGCGTAATTTCATAGTGTAGAACCCTGCAAAAACTTTGAAATTTGTAGTATTTTGTACAAGCACTTGAGATATTACAAATTATGATCAGTATTGTTAGAATATAAAATTAAGAAAATTGTAAACTGTTATTAAATTTTATTGTATTTACAAGAAATAAAAATAAATTTTGACTTAAAATTAAAAATCACCGAAAAAACCCAGATAATGAGATATTTTTGTGAAAAAAACCTATCAACCCAGATGACAATCAAAAAACCCAGATCTGGGTGGAAAAACCCAGGAGTGGGAGCCCTGGTGGCATGTATTCTAAGGCTGGTCTACTAGGCAGACCTAGCTCACCTGGCGATTCTTTTCTTTGCAACCGTTGTAAGCAGTGTACCGATCTCAAATTACAACTTGGCGTGTTACGAGAAGAATTTGAGTCACTGAAGAAACGAGTGCTTTCCCTAGTTCCCAGTTACATTTGGGAACTTGTCAGGGACTCTAGTATATCCTGACCTGTCAAGTGGTGCCCTTCCCCCCATTCGAGTCCAAGAAAAGAATAGGGAAGTGCAGACTGCTCTAGTCGACATTTATTGGGAGACTGTTGTCAGGGAAACGGGTAACATTATTTATAATAAAGATGTGGTCCAGAACGAGTGTGCTTGCCAAGAGCAACAGTTGATAATGTTACCAACAGATTGTCAGATTTTAATGGAGGTAAAGAGAATTATTATTCATGTGGGGGACCATCTGTTGGATAAATATAGGACTGTGCCGAAAAAATGCCGCGAGTTATGTCAGAATGTGTACGAATGAGTTTTTCATCCAGCAAAACAGGGAACCGATCATAAAATATATGCAGTTTATAGATACAGTACATACACGGACATCCTATAACCTTAGTTGCTTTGGCGGAAAAACAACAATAACAATCGCATTTAGTAACTACACAGTACTGTATATTGTACGATTTGAGTGTTATTTCTCTGCATAATAACCATATGATCTATCAAGGCACTTTCTTCAGCATTTTCTCTAAATCTTTGATCTCCTCTGTGTATATCTTCAGGTGTCCGACAAGTAATGAGGCAAGGCCCTATTACTTGTTTCCGTTATACAGAGCTTCCCAACTGAATGGCTATAACAAGTTCTCGGTTTGATGTGCAGTGTGCGGCGTTGCATTGTCGCACTGACGGATCTTCGTGAGACAAAAGTCCTGATCGTATTCGTCTGATGGCTTCCCATAGTTTTCGTGAAGTGTGACTATACTCATTTGTGTTATTTGTCTTTCCATGTGGCGTGAATCTAAAGTGAATCACTCCTTCACTGTTCCATGACAGTGCTAGCCCATGGTCCTCCCAGCCAATGCTCATAATTGAATTTTTTGGTGAAAGCGTGTATCCGCATTACATGTTGCTCATTTCGTCTCAGGAATAAAGAAACATTTGAATGGTGGACACGTTACAGTCTGTCACACTTTACACCACACTTTCACCTTACTATTGGTGCAAAAAAAATGTAAATCGAGACTCATCAGACCATATGATCTTTTTACACTGTTCCACAGTTCAGTCTTAGCGTTGGCACCACTCCAATCAAATCTTCTGATTTTTTTATAGTAAGAAGTGGCTTTCATATATGCCGATGACTACCAAATTCGGATTCTCTTCAACTCCCGCTGCATAGTTCGGTTGGAAATTACTTTCTTCCCAAATAGAATTTTTCATGCATTTTCTGCACACTGGACCTTCCATTCTGACGCACAATTCGCTTTAAATTACTGCCGTCTCGGTCTTGGAGTACCGACTTTCTGCCGCATTTCTTCTTATTAGAGCTGCATTCTCCTTTCGTTCTTACTCACTGTGTACACGCACTTATACTTTTGAATTGATTAATTTCGACACATCGGTGATTTAGTTTGTTTTCTCAGTTGTGGTGTCTGCTAAAAGCGCTCCATCAATAACTCCTTTGCTGAAAAACAACTTTCTGAAAATGGGAAAGATCACCTGTGTTCTCCACGAACGGATCGGCTAAGAAGTTTCAGGAAAGGGTACACTATTTATCTAACATCAAGGAACTTGTGATAATACCACTTGACAACTTACGTTTGCACACTACGTTTAATTATCTGTTGACACCAATTACAAAAGGTTTCTAAATTTTTGGCCGGTTAGATGTATTAAATTAGGTTTGGTTTCATTAAAATTTTTTTGCAAAAGCGTTAAACAAAGAGAGTCATGATTCCCTGTACCTGAAAAATTTCAATTACCCATTTTAATTATTTCATAGATTTTTTAGGGATGCAAAAAGAAAAACGCAATTTGTGTTGGTCCACTAATCGATGAACTAATGAGAACAGTGCCTTTGATGATATCCTTGATGAATCTGAAACAGCAATTTAGTACACTTTTATAGCAGTATCTCGGAACTATTTAGGGAAACAAAAGGTCATCTAACCATGCAGAATTGGTTATCTTTCTCAAGCTTATAGAGCACTGTGTTGTAGAATGAGGTTAAAGATTCACTTTCTACATTCATGCATAGCTTTTTTTCCGTAAAACGTTTGATATGTTAGTAATGAACATGGGGGGGGGGGGGGGGCTGTTCCATCAAGACATTTGAGAAAAGATAGTACAAGTGGAGTTCCAACATGGAGTTCCCATTACTACTGCTGGCCACCAATGAGGGACGCCTCGTAATCATCTAAAACATCCTAAGTCAAAAATCATCTTTGTATAAACCTGGTTTATGAAATTTGTATTTAATTTGTGATTTAATTTGTATTTAAATGTATTTAATTTGTATTTAATTTAATTTGTATTTAATTTATGAAATTTGTGATTAGAGCAAAAAATCTTAATTTCCTTTGAGAAATTGGTGTAATAGTAGAATTTTGAAATAATTTTAACGTTCAGTGTTCAAAAACACCAGAAAAATTTATTATCACGAGAGGGAAAAAAGTTAACATTTGTTCAGTGATATTGGTTGGCAGCAATGCATGTGCTGTTTACTCATAATAAATGATGTTTTTGGAAGGCTGCTACATAGGACTAGAACACCTACAATGTATCTTGCTCCCTCTGGTGTTTGTACCACCGTTCGTGTGCGTGTGGTTCAGCATTCTTTCCGTCGCATCATTTCATAGAACCACACAACTTCTTGTTATCCAAGAGTTAGATGCATGTCTCTTCGAGCAAACAACTAGTCATGCTTACTCTTCAATATATGGTCAGCGTAATGCCTAGAATCAGTATGGAAAAGACGAACAGCAGTGTGCTGACCCGTTTCAACTACATTTGAGACACCATAGTGCAAAAGCTTACATTTAATGACCTTTTTTAATTATTATGCCTTTTCGACTGAGATTTGTTATCTTAGATGAACCCCCATTCAAAATATAATTTATTTAATTTAGAAACGGTCTGTAGTATAGTAAATGGATGACTTACTTGAGTCTATGAAATGACGAGTGGATACGTGTGTCTCTGCTGACGTGACAATGAACCTTTTTCTACTCCCGTTGTTTTCAACTACATTCAGAGCTTTCTGGATGTCGAACAGTAAACGTTGCAGGTAGTCGTCACATTTGTAGTATAGGAGAACTGAAAGTTTAAATTGAAGACCAAGCTTAAGAAAAGACTGATTTTCGATCGCTTAAAAGTACTTAGTGTTTAATGCACTGATTAAATAGCAATATATTACTCAAGACATCGGGGGAGCACGAAGAGTTTTTGTAGATCATGTTGAACAGCCTTAATGCTAATGTGAAACATCCTTTGATTTCTGAATTATAAACACTTAGTGAAGTTCTTTTTTTTTGCTATTACGACTGAAAGGCAAACCATCTTTTATTCTTATTAACTGACCAGGGCTCTTTGAGAATGCATGTCAAAAGGCTCCTAACAACAATGGAACACACCCCTCACATCACCCATTTACCAGTGATCCATGGTGCTGAAATCTTCGCTTTTAAACATCACCTCCCCTCCCTTTAGTCTGGACAACCTAGTTGATCAATCTACTGAACTGTAACAATATTTAAACGAAAGTTTTTTTTCTCTCCGCTTGGCTCTCACTTTCAAAATGCTAAAATCACATTTCAGGCAAGTCTGCCAGTGGCGAGTTCCATCACATCCGTTACTGTAGAGTTGAAAGGAATCCAACTCTCAAGTTGGTTTAGTTGTTACTAAACGAATTTGACTTATTCGTTCACAACCTCGCCAGAGGTTACAACTCAAGGATAGGTTCTTCCAGTTCAGATGCCGAGCATAACGAAGTGTCTGAATGGAGATCTCAAAAGCTTCACAGATGATCGGGACTACTGGAACCAGATACTTATTTCACTTTTCTCTGATGTTTCTTGAGTGAAGCGATTCCAGATCTGAAGAAATCACTGATTGCTGTCTTTAGTGAGCTTCGCGTTACGGATTGCTACCCTGGCTCATTTAATTTTCCTGTGGTTTCTGATTCTATAAGCACCACTCCTCCATCAATTGAAATTGAGTCTCGGAGTTCTCCAAATGCAGCATCTGTTCATTTTCTCTTTTGAGAACTTTTTTTTTTTTTTTTTTTGGCCTACATATAACTATAAAATTTAAATTACAATTAAAGTTCTCTTCGCTTACCTAGTGGGCAAAACTGCTATATTATTGTTCTAATTTTAACTTGAACTGTCATAGTAAACTCCCATATTCTAGAAGGAATATGCCCATATCCTTGTTTGGCTTTAAATGGGTTTTTGCTTATTTAGCGCCCTTTATGAATTTTAACGCTCAAGGATACAGGATCCCTACAGGCTTTGGTGGGTTCTATTCGTAGCGAACAGTAAGGCTGTTTCTTCTTCTTTTTCTACTTTAATTTATTTAGATTTAGTAATTAGCAATAAGGAGACATTATAACGTGGCTTTCTAAGTAGTTTTAGCCAAGCAGGTAAATTGCAAAATCATCTTATATGCTTAAACCGTAGATGAGTTACTTTCAAACCGTAGCAAGCATCTTTGGTGCACCTCTTAGGACTTCTGTTCATTTATATAATTTTTTTAAACATTTATTTTAAAAAAGTGTATACTAATTATTCGGTAATAGTCATAATAAGTAATAAACAAATGGCGTACTAACCTATTCTGAAGAACACATCTTGAGCCCGAGTTATCTCACTGGATATATGCATTATGAGCAGCACAGAAAGCCAAGGCGAAACGGGAGACTTCATCTCTCTTCTAATATTACAGTGGTCTATATGCCTTCCAGGTAGATGCATTAATCCCAGGGCTTTCTCGGTTTCCTGTGCTAAAATGTAGTAAAATATAACTGAGATTCAGCTGGTTAGAATTTTGTCAGCGAAACATATATATATTTTTTAATATTCTTTTCATGCAATGGGAAGTCTTTTTTAATATAAAAAAAAACTTCTATGTGGGAGTGTGGACACACACGCAGTAACAACCACCCATGTTTCGAGAATAATAAAAAAAATTCTATAGTCTAAACTAGGAATAATCAAGGAAAGTCTGCAGGTCGCACTTGCTGCCCTACAATAGACTGAAGATTTCTGCTGTGCATTTTATTTTACCATTCTAACACTGAAGCAAACCAAACCAAATACCAGAAATTATCAATTTGTGTTTAAAATTTTATATTTATAAACAATTTATTACAGAAAAAGTTATTTTATTAAATTGTAATATAAGCTTTTCAAAAAATAAGCCGCACATATAGCATAACTGTTCCAGGGAACACTAAATGGACTCTCCTGGTCTAACACAAACATCACTGGTGGTAATTGTTTGACACTGACAAACATTAACTAGCCACGTTTTATTTAAAATGTATTGTGGTATAATTCAGGGGGGGGGGAGAAACAGTATGCAGTTTTCCATATTCATTAAAGCAAAATTTTAAGGAAATAGTAAAATTGTTATTCTAATTGGCAAATATTAACATTTGTTATTCTATACAAGTATTTATTAGTACTGGTAGGATATTATATTTGTCTTGTACGCTGCACAAATGTATGCACATTAGATAAATTGTTTCTGCCATGTATCCATTGAATATTTCACTATCATCAGAACGCAGACTACAGTAATATGCAGTTACCAACCTTGTAATGTACACACCTGAAACGATAATCCTGCTAACTCATCTTGTTTTTTGAAGTTGAGCATCTATAGAGAAAAGGAAATTGTTCAGATATATACAGAATAGCACACATCTCACACCGCGAGAACAGTTTTGGAAGAGCCTTTCCACTGAATTCTACTCTAGCAGCTCTTTTATGTTACTGGGACAAAATGCGCTTCATGTTTTGTACGTTCCTCACTAGCAAAATAAACACCTTTTAATAAAATGATCGATAACGGAAATTAAGTGTTCCAGTAATTCTGCCTGCTTTTTACTATACGGATACGAATTATTGCGCATGCTTGAACTGTTAAAGACATCTGGATGCCACGTCAGAAACTTATAACCAGGGGTAGTTGTTACGAAAAATACAAATCCAGGTATAGCACTTTTAATGGGCAATTTTCTAGACTATTCACGATCAGTTTCGCATGTCTTAGCGCATTGTGCGCGCGCAGCTACTCGACTCATGTTAATAACAGATATGAACTATGCACCCGGAAATTTTGTATTGTGTGTGTGGAAGGGGGGTGGAGAATCGTACGTTCCATATTGGCAGTTTTTATATGCATCACCACTGTAGGAGAATCAGCAAGTAAGGCTGGAAATTGCGTGGTTCTGAGTTCGATTTTCTGTTTGCTGGACGAAAACCCCGAGATTCCGGGAGAAAAACCATGCTTCTCTCGCCTGAGACCGACTAACTCAGCCACATTGTGAAAAGGCCCATAAAAATTCCTCTCGACGGGACTCGAACTCGGGTCTTTTCCACCCGGTGTTCGGATAATGGCGATCCTACCAACTGGACTACCCACGAAGGCACGTCAACACGTGACAGTACAGTTATATAAGATAAAATATTCTTGGGGCTTTCTCCCGCAGCCACGCTGTTTTTTCCTTTCCCCACCTCCAAGATATTCCCTGATTTTTTATCACGGTTTTGAGGAACACAGAAAATAATAATAATAATTCACCCAGATAATAAGGACCCTGACACAATTCCAGAGTCTCTGACTCAAGGAATAACCTACCTGAAGGCTAAGGACAAAGACATCATAAACCTGGCAAAGTACAGACCAATCACCTGTTTCCCAACAATGTACAAGATACTGACCAGCTGCATAACTAAGAAAATATCAGACCATTTGGAGAGCAGGAAAATCATAGCCGAGCAGCAAAAGGGATGTAAGCAGACGAGCAATGGATGCAAGGAGCAATTGACCATTGATGCTGCAGTTATGGAGCAAGCCTGCAAGAAGCCGCAACCTGTACACGGTCTACATCGACTACTGCAAAGCCTTCGACTCCGTGCCTCATAGCTGTCTGATAGAGAGCCACTGAATATCTACAGAGTCAACCAGACACCGACACACTTTCTAGAAGCAACCATAGCAAAATGGAGGACCACCATCAAGGTCGAGAACATCACTACCAGACGGTTACTCATCAGAAGAGGAATCTTTCAGGGAGGTGCCCCGAGCCCACTGTGGTTCTGTGTAGCACTTAACCCGCTGTCCACCATGCTCAATAAGAGCAAGTACGGATATACTGTAAAAAAGGGATGAAGAACCACTACACCTGATGTACATGGATGACATTAAACTCTGTGCCGCAGCTGAGAATCAACTCCAGATCACTGAGGACACTAACCTCAGGATGCAGTTTGGCTTAGGCAAATGCAAGGCTCATGGAATATATCAAGAACGTCTTGTCGGACAAAACTACAAGGCTGAATACTAGGGAATACTATTGAATATTATATTGAATATATTGAAATAATATTGAATACTGCTGAATGCTATTGAAGCCATGACAGAGGGAGAGACTTACAAAAACATGGAGATGATGCAAACCCACCAGTCAGAACACAAGGAGATCAAGGCCAGCCTGACTGAGAAATACCATCAGTGACTGAGAAGCATGCTAAAATCAAAGCTGAATTATGGGAACATGCTCACAGCCATAAACACTTAGCAGCCCCAGTACTAACGTACTTCTGCAAGATCGTAAATTGGACTTCACTTCCACATAGCTGATGAAGATTATGAGATTGATCAGGATAATGATGACCAAGAGCAGCCAACACCACTCGACGTCGGCCATCGAGAGACTGATCATAGCCCGTAAAGAAGAAGGGAGGAAATTAACTGACTTCATTGAACAAGAGAAGAAGGCGATTAAGAACCTGAGGAATTATTTCCAGGAAAACCAATCCGCCAAACTACGAAGCCATAAGAAAGGTAGACAAATGACACACAACAATCAACCTTAACAAGGAGACCACACTCACACAGACAGTAGGAAAAAAATAGAAAGATGGGCGAAGAAGACACTCCATAGCAGAAATGGCATCCATCAAGCTTACATAGATAAGATGGGTTCCAACGCTTGGTGCACAAAAGGAAAGCTCTTTTCCGAGACCGAAGGATTCATGTTCGTCATCCAAGGTCATGTAACTAGAGGAAATACGTCCCCAAAGACCTTGGAGTAAGAGATGACACATGTCGTCGATTCCACCTGGACCCAGAAACAATCCAGCACATCACCGCAGGACGCAGGGTGATGTCCCAGACGGAGTGCACTCACAGACATGACCTGGAATCCAGGATAATATACCAGAAGACAGCACAAAAATACTAGTTCATCCAAGAAAGTTTACCGTATTGCAAGTACGAGCCTCGGGTTATACTAAAGACCTCTACTCACAGACTATACTGGGACTGTGCCATAATAACGGACAAGGCGATCCCGCACAACAGACCAGACAACCCTCATCGATAAGAAGGAAATGGCTACCTGTCTGATCGATATAGCAGTGCCCAATATCAGCAACCTCCAGAAAACATACCAGGAAAATATCAGGAAGTATCCAGACTTAAGACAAGAAGGCAAAGATATGTGGCGTATGGAACAAGTAATGACCATCCCGATCACCATTTTAATCAACGGTAGTGTCAAAGAACCTCCATAAGACCCAAGCGGCAATAGGTCTCCCAGAAAACACTTACACGGAACTACAGAAAGCCCCGATCCTGAACACCTACTAGGATCAATGGAAGAAAAACGAGAGACCAGAAGAAACGAAAAAACAATGAACCACCCGCTTGCGAAAGAAGGCTTCAACAAAAGAAAAAGATACAAGACTTAAGTCAAGATAGGTCAATTGACGCAGTATTGTTGGGTAATAGGAGAATTTAAGAGGTTGATTGGAACAATGAAGAGCATCCTTAAGAGAGAGAGACAACGTCCACAAAAAAAAAAAAAAAAAAAAAAAAACCCTCAAACTATTGTAATAGAGCCACCCATAATTTCTTATATACACCCATATATGTATTATGTCTGTAAATTGCGTGTGTTCTCTGGTCGATTTGCCTGTTTTGCTGGACGAAAAAAAACCCAGTTTCTGGGATAAAAAACCTTGCTATCTACGCCTGAGACCGACTAACTCAGCCACGGAGTGAAAAACCCACTAAAGTTCCTCGTGTCATCGACGGGATTCGAATCCGGGCCTTTTCCATTCGGTGTGGGAAGGACCGTGACGATACCACTGTGCTATCCGCGCAGACTCTCGAGCAGGACCCACTTACCGGAGATCCCAGGATTCATGTTCACCATTGAAGACCTGGTAATTATCATCAACACTAGGAATTATTGAAAATGCATCGCCAAGGAGCCGGGAGTGACAAATAACACATGTGGACGATGCTGCCTCTCCTCAGAAACGATACAACATATCACCGCAGGATGTAGGGTGATCACTAGACGGAGTACACTCAGAAACCCTACCATGTAGCCAAGATAATACGTCAGGAGCTAGCGAGGTAATTCCAGTTGATCAAAGAAAGTGTACGCTGTTATAAGTACGAACCCCAGGCCGTACTAGAGACTCCAACCGACAAGCTGTACTGGGACTGCGCCGGAATAACGGGGAAAACAATCCACACAACAGACCGGACATAACCTTTCTTGACAAGAAGGAAAAGGCTACCTATCTGATCGTCATAGCGGTGCCCAAGTCTGTATGGGTAGTACAGTGGTATCGTCAACGTCCTCCCCACACCGGATGGAAAAGGCCTGGATTCGAATCCCGTCGATGACGCGAGGAACATTAGTGGGATTTTTTCACTGCGTAGCTGAGTTAGTCGGTCTTAGGCGTAGATAGCCAGGTTTTTTATCCCCAGAAACTGGGGTTTTATCGTCCAGCAAAACAGGCAAATCTACCAGAGAATACTCACAATTTTCAGACATAATACATACACAGGTATTTGTAAGAAATTACGGATGGCCCTAATATAATAATTTGAATAGTGGTGCCCAACACTGGCAACCTCCAGAAAACCCACGAGCAAAAGATCTGGAAGCGCACAGACTTAAGATAGGAGACCAAAGAGATGTAGCATATGCAACAAGTAACGACTATCCTGTTCATTGTGTCAACCATCAATATGGTGCCGAAGACTACACAAGAGCCTAACAGCAATAGGCGTGTTCTGGTTCTGGTCTGGCTGTGTGGCAGTTCGTTTAAATTTCGTCTTGATGTTGAACAGGTGTTTTTTATTGCTGTGCTATTGAAAATAGCTAATTAAGCATTGACAAGGGATACGCTAGCTTAGTGTGGCCGAAATGAGAAAAAAAAAAAAAACCAAAAAAACCTGCATATACTGAGTATAGTGCATGCTTATTGCGAATACGTACTGTGGCGTAAGTTATTTTCGGAACGTAGTCCATCATGGATTTCTCTATGCTTTTACTTACTGCTGTTTTGCGTTACAAACTCTTGAGTATTGGGAACAGAATGTATGCTTTTTTTGGATCGGTAAACTTTTTTATTTGTTTTCTTTAAGTACTTTTATCTGTATAATGCATTGTTATAAAACAGAATATTGCTTAGATGTAAGAATTTATATTTGTTTTAGTCGAGACTTGTTACATGAGCCTAAAAACTAAGTTTATTACCCATTATTAAGCTTAGAAAGCTGATGGTATTAGAAACAGGAATCAGATTATACTTTATTCGAAGTTGTGGGTTGACGATACCTTTCAGGATATCGTTCGCAGAACTTCTTGTTGTCGTTGTTGTTGTAGTAGAAGGGTTTTAGGGGCATCAGCGACTAAGGCCATATCGTTCTATATATTGTCTGTAAATTGCGTGTGTTCGATTTTCTATGTAGATTTTCTCCCGGAGAAAAATCCACGCTACCCTCACCTGAGACCAATTAATTCAGTCAAATTGTGAAAACGGCCCATAAAAATTCCTCACGTCATCGACGGACGCGAAATGAGGTCTTTTCCACCCGGTGTGGGGAGGACGGCGATTCTACCAACTTCGCTGCCCACGAGGACTCGTTTCCAGAAGTGAATGACTTAAATTTATGCTCAGATATCCGGTATCCATATTGCATAGTCGAAAGTTCGAGTTTATTTATCGCCAATTGAAGTTGTATTTTTGTGTTGTTCATATTCGGTGAGTGACAGGAAAATAATGAGATCGTCTGCATACATTATGTGCTTTAACCTTGCTTGGGATATCTCGGGTCATGCTGTTTACTCTAACAGTGATTAATATTGCACTGAGAATCGACCCTTGTGGTACATCATCTTCTTCAATGTGTGGAGGATAACGAAGGCTAATAACTTGAAAAGTTCTGAGGTTGAGAAAGTTCTCTGTTAAAGCTTTCTGAATATCTAGTGATACCACTACTAAATATTGTCTCTTAACAAATGCATTGCAGTTAGGGCTGACAATACCGGTCAAAATCTTAATACCGGTATTTCGGTATTTTTAATTTATGAAATCGGGATACCGGTATTAATACAGGTATCCCGATTAATAAATCAATAAATTTTGATGACAATTAGGTACAATAAAGTAAGGAAAAAACAAGTATTGTAATTACCTGAATTCAATTGCAATAAAATTCTGAAAAAAAAAATCATTAAAAATAGTAATGATTAATATTTTATTAATCATTAATATCAGTTATTCTAAAAACAAAAAAATACACATTGTTACTGCAAAGTTTAGTTATGTTTAAGCATCCACACTACCTGTCTGTATAAAGTGAGCTCTTAAGAAACATAAACAATCAATAGTATGGTCGTTTAAAATGGATCTAATTTTGGTACATATTTGATTAGCGTTAGAAAACGCCCTTTCGGATTCTATTCTGGTACTATTATACTGAGATAATCGTAGACGATCTCAGTCCAATTTTTTCTAGGCTTTGAACTTTTTTAGCAAAAATAGTTAAAAGTATTTCTTTAATTTTCGACTTAAGTTCATCTTTTAAAATCTCATTGGACTCAGGCAATTTCTTATTTTGGAAAGAATTTGCGGAACACTGATGTTCTGTTCCATGTTGGTCTTCCATGATTGAATTATGTTCATTTTTCTGAAGGAGAAAGTCGTTTTATTCAGCGAAGTATAATTTTCACAATAGTATATTTACTGAGTCTGGGAGAGAGCAAAGAGTGGGGATAAGGCATAAAGAGAGCAAAGAGAAATTATTCACATATATAAATGCAAAGAAGAGAAGGACAAATCATATCGAACGCATATGTAATTGCGTGGGATAGTATTAGATACCCCAACTGATGTTGCAGATGAACTCGACAGTTACTTTGCATCGATATTTACAGAATAAAAATCCTTCACGTCAATGAGAAATTATGGGAGTGAAGTTGAAAAAAATGTGATTAATGATGTTGAAATTTCACATGTTGATTTAATGAGAAAACGTTCGCGCCCACAGGCGAGTAAAGCTCCTGTGGTTGATGACATATACCCTATAAACTTAAAGGAGGCGGCAAGTGAGTACATTGAACCATTAAGGCTAATTATGAGAGCATCACTGGACTCAGGAGAGATCCCGTTGGATTGGTGTAAATTGGAACATGAAGGCGGTTCTAGCAGTGTAACGGGAAATTACCGACTGGCCAATCTAACTTCAGTAGTATGGAAAATCATGGAGGCAATGATCAAGGGTGGAATTCAGGATCATTTAGATGGAAATGGAATTCTGCAGGATATACAGTATGGTTTTGTAAGGAGAAAATAATGTTTAACAAATCTGGTTAGCCATTTTGACAGGTCACTCGTGAGCTGGATTTAGAGAATAATGTCGACATTGTTTATTTGGATTTCGGCAAAGCATTTGACTCAGACCCACATGAGCGGTTACTTTATAAGTGGGAGCAGGCTGGAATCATAGGGAAAATCCTTAGATGGATAGCACGATGGCTTCCAATATCTGTCCACTTGTCCATAATGTTCCCTACAGTTTTGGTCACTTTGTTGGTTTCTCTCTGCATGTTCTTCCTAATTTTTGAAATTATTTCATAAACTACAGAAACTTGCTCCTCGTCTTTATTTTCGCTATTCTTCGTCTCATCGTTCGCATCAGTACTAGTACCACAAGAATTATCACTTACTTCAACATTAGTAGCTGTTCCCATATCAACCTCTTTATCTGCGATAGATTGCAAATTCAGTTGATTGGGTGACATAATTTGCTCATTACTTGTTAATATTCAATGTTGAGAATCAGCTGATCGATTTATCTCTGACCTGAGATGATTTAGGAGATAACGAGAGAGACTTGTCCCTCTCTTCTCTTCCTTCTACTTTCTTTTTAACATTGATACTGTTTGACTCCAGATTAGTATTCATTTTGATGTGTTATTTGTCAACGCAGTAATCTAAATGCAGCATAAATTTTTATCGATTAATTCAGTCTAGTTAGTATTAGCGGTGTAGTATAAAGCAGTAGAGTTGATCCTGTTGTCCTTGATTTTGCTTCAGGGTGGTTAAATTTCCCTTGGGGATTTCTCCAGCCTGGAGTTGTGAATCACGGATGACGTTTTCACAAAAGAATGTTCTTGGCACAGAGAAGTAAGTTACTACTCTGCACAGAGAAATAAGGTATGTTACTACTCTGTGCTACTCTCTGTGTTACTACTCTGTGGTTCTTGGAATCGCCAACCCTGCACTTGACCCAGTTACTATTACTGTACTTTAGTTTGAGTGTGTGGATGATAAATTAAAACTGTAAAAAACTAAATACCTGTTCATTTCTTGTGACTAGAAAGTAGATTACAGTTTACCTATCTTCGCTATCTATTAATACGCAACACTGCTAACAAACTTTTAATAGTCCACATATAAGATAGCTTTTTATCGGAGCACAATTCAAACATGCAGCACTGCCGGAAGCTCTGTCTAATCTGTTGTTTTTGATTATCTTAAATGACATCTATGAAGAGATATAGGGTGTGATGTCTAAACTTGCAGATGTAAAGATAAGTAAAGTAGTTAATGATCGCCGCCAAGCAGAGCTTCTTCAGAGTGACCTATATAGACTTCCGGGATGGTCAGAAAAGTGGCAGCTATATGCTTTAATTCAGCAAAATACAAGGTCTTACACCTGGGAACAGCAACCCCAAAATAATTTATACACTTAGTGGAGTTGAACTCAAGTCAGTAGTGGAGGACGGGACTTGGAGTTCGATACGGTCAGACATGAAGTTGTCCGAGAATTGTGGACAGGTTGCATTGTCCTATCGCTGATTTATCGAACATTTGCTAGTAGAGATAAGGACGTCATAATCACATAAAGGTGATTTTATAACCTTAATGTGATTAAATTATAAACTTTTTTTACTTTACTTACCGAAAAACCGGTATTTGAATACAAAATCTCCATATTGTAAGCCCTAATTGTAGTGTTATCTTCAACTTTGATATACATACATATCTAGGGTGAATCGATTTTTCGAAAGCCATACTGTTGTTCAATCAAGATGTTTTTGTATCTAAGATACACTTAAATCTACGATGTACTATATTTTCCAGAATTTTGCCAAAACAGCTGGAAAGGAAGATTGCTCTAAAATTATTTGGTAAGGAAGGGTATTTCCCTGATTTCGGAAAAGCTAACACAATTGCGAGACACCGAGAAAGTAGATATGTTTTTTGTGATGGATCCAATTATAAAAGAGCAATATGGAGGCCATGCCTTTCTCATTGAGATGTTGCAGTATGGTAGCAGATGCCAATCGTGCTCGCAGCATTACTAGAAGAGTTGTGTAAAGATTAAGTCTGTTTATGAAAAGTTGATTATACCACAGAGTAGTAACATACTTCTCTGTGGATTATACGAATAGGAGGCTTTAGTAGAAAGCTGGTCATGCGCCTCTCGGCACAAGATTTAATCTGTTGAAAACGTGAATCATACAGCAGCAGCAGCTGATACTGCAGAGAAAGAGCCTTAGCAAACGCTTCTGCTATCTCGGCAGAGGAAGACAAATAGTTATCCCTCCAGAGAAGGATCGGGGAAAGAACGTAATGATATTCATTATTCACCGCCTGTGTTATTTTCCAAATTAATCTGGAATCTGTGTCTAGCTAACTGTCTAGTTAACGGTGCTAGCAAATGGAATCTAAAATTCTCTTTTGGCCTTTCGTCTAATTTGCTAACTTCATGGCCATAGTATATGAATAAATAAAATTTTTTAATGTAGCGCAAACACGGCAAGAATATTCCCAGCTCCTTGGCGTAACGTGATCTCCACAATGTCTCCCGCATATATACTATCTGGATTCCTTTCAGCCACTAGCTGGCAAAGTAGACACAGCAAGATTATACACTAGCTGATTGGGATGCTTCCTAGAGAGTTGTCAATAGGTTCTGTCCCGTGGATATCTAGTTGCCGGCCTGCGAAAACCGTTTTTAATAGCTGTATCCTCGAAATGAAAGGAATATTTGATCTCGCTATGATGTCCATCATAACCTCAAAATATATGACTTATACCTCATGACACTGCGCGTGTAGCACAGTGGTATCGTTACCGTCCTCCCCACACCAGCTGGAAAAGACCCCCGTTCGAATCCCGTCGACGACGCGAAGAGCTTTAGTGGGCTTTTTCACTCTGTGGCTGAGTTAGTCAGCCGAAGATAGCAAGTTTTTTTTCCCCCCCAGAAACGGTTTTTTTTTCGTCCAGCAAACAGCAAATCGACCAGAGAACACACGCAATTTACAGACGAAAAATATATATGGGTAGATGTAATCATTTACGGGGGACCCTAATATCATAATTTGTTTTTGTTTTTTATACCTCATGACAAAAGAGATGAGAGGATTTTGGAGTTTTTTTCGGACACTTCAAGCTTGCTTTAAGCAAAGTTTTAATGTTTTACCGAATGATGAGAGTCATCTACAGCTTGGAGGCCTACACCTTGACCCTGCTTACGTTGGTCCACACCTAGATAGTCATCTCCAGAATGCAGTGTAGAAGTTTCCGAAAAGGTACATTAGAGCGGACATTTGCACCTATTACTTCCTTTAAAAGTGAGAAATTATAGTGAATAAACTCTACATTAATATACTTTTGCTTATTTGACTTTATCTTTTCAGCATTTACTAAAGTAATATTCAAGAGGGATCCAGGAGTGGGTCACGGGGAGGGGTTATTATTCCCGAAGATTATTGCAAATGTTTATTCTTGGGTGTTCTGTTTTTTTTTTTTTTTTTGTTTTTTTGTTCACATCTTTAATAGCATGTAAACTTTCCTGTTCCACGCTACTTCTGGACACGTCTGATACAACCCCGTTTTTATTGGTTTTGTACACACCGTATGCGTATTGATCTGTCAGCTATTTGAAATGAGGCTAATAGAGCAGGATGCAGAATATATTACTGCTTGTGTGAGAGCAAGTTGTCAAACTAAATTAATTTATAACGTGACACGAAATTATTACATTTTCGTTATAAATTATTTATTTTGTGAATATGCCTCATTGGTGTTGTTGCTGATGAAATTCAGAAAGGAAACAGTTACAAAAACTTTTAAGGGTTTTCACTACTGTTGGAGATTTATTGAACAGCACAGAACAGGGGTTCTTGTGATCAGCGAATATTTAATTCAAATTCATTCCTGCGTGATTTTTGTGGTGAAATGTTTCGGAAATCTTTCCTGGTATTAAGAATTTTGAAGTGTCCTGTTCTTATTGCATTGTTAAGAGTGTGAGGCATGGTTTTTGTTATTCTTCACAAGAACAACCGTGGTGAGAGTAAAGTACGAGGTCGTATGATCTCCAATAGCGTTGAATTCAGACTGTTTTCTTTTTTAGGGAGGCAGCGGTAAAACTGTCGTTATATAGTATGCGTACAGCACACGAATAATTACAATACAACTTAATATTGTCAAATAAACAGTATTTGACAGAGGAACAGAAGGGTACTCTTACCAAGAAGACCTTAAGTTCTACAAATTGCAGCGTTTGAATACTAAGCACCTGCGAAGTGATCTGATTGAGACGTATAAGGCGTTGAATCGGTTGAGCAGGCTCAATGCTGATAGAATTCTTCCTCTTGCTCAGATTACGAACCTGGTGGGGGGCATAAATTCAAATTGAGGAAAGACAGTTGTAGAATAGATGTGCGGAAATTTACCTTTAGCTAGCCGGTAGTTTGATTGCTGAACAAGCTCCCATCTGTCGTGGAAGTTGATAGCTTAAATAAATTCAATGGAAAACTGGGCAAACTTTTAGAGCGAATGGATGTGTGAACTTTTTTTTTTTTTTTTTTTTTTTTTTTTTGGCTAATGCTGTATAAGCTTGCTTTCTTGCATCATATGCCTCTACTAATGCTAATTCTAATTTACTACTCCAATTAAAAGATTAGTGGTCGATCTGAGGACTATTGCCCTCTCCAGATGCACCACTGATTTCTTGTGGTTCGAGAAGTAAATTTGTTATGACTGCAAAGTAACTGAAAACGTACTAAATTAATAGAAACAGAGGACGTTTCTACTAGAAATGTCCCCTAATTCTGTGAATTTAGTACGTTTTAAAGAGTTAGTTTAAAGTAGTAGAAATGTAGTAGTATGAATGCATCATTTTATTATATCTCATATTGTGAATACCTTCACAACGAGTTGCCGAGGTATTGCACTGTTTTGAATAAGTAACGCTTCACCAGTGGAGAAGATTAATGTTACTTATTCTCTGCGGATACCACCACCCAGACGGCACCGTTTCGAAGCTCTGTGGCTTACTCATCGGTGGGTGAGCAGGTACCCTGTTGTTGCAATAGAGTGCCGTCTGGGTGGTGTTATCCAGCAAGAATAAGTAATATTAGTCTTCTCCACTCTGTGTACACGAGTGTACTCAGTCTGGGTGATCACCTTGCATCCCGCCGTGATTCTCGTGATGTGTTGGATCGTTTCCGAGGCCAGGTGGCATCGTCGACATGTGTCATCGGACACTCCGGGCTCCTTGGCGATATATTTTCTATAACTTCTGGTGTTGATTACTTCGTCTTGGATGGCGAGCATAAATCCTTCAGTCTCGGGGAAGAGCGTCCCGTTGGTGAGCCATGCATTGGAAGCAATTTTATCTATATGCTCTTAATAGAGGTCATTGTAGTGTCTACCACTGAGTGTCTTCTTTTCCCATCTTTTCTAGCTTCGTTAGTGCCTTCTGGATGCGTAGATAGCAAGGATTTCCCCCCAGAAACTGGGGTTTTTTCGTCCAGCAAAACAGGCAAATCGACTAGAGAACATACACAATTTACAGACAAAATACATATATGGCTATATATTAGAAATAATGGGTGACCCTAATATAATAATTTCATTTGATTCGTGCATTCTGGATGGGAGGGGATTCCTCGCTTAGGTAGAGTGGGGTATACCGCTTGTCTATCTTCCTTATGGCCTGGTAGAGTGCTGCTGTGTGTTTCTGGAAGTAATCTTTCAGGTTAGCAAACTCTGTTTTCTGTTGTTCGATGAGGTCTATCAATCCCCTTCTTCCTTCTTTCTGAGCAATTGTCAGTCTCTCCACGGCTGACTTTGGTTAGTGTTAGCGGCTCTTCGTCATCATTGTCCTTGTCTTTCTGATGATATCATCAAGCTCGGTGTTAGTCCAATCTATGACCTCGAAGGAGTATGTTAGCACTGGGACTTCATATGTGTTTATGGCTTTAACTATGTTCCCTCCTTTCAGCTTTGTTTTCAGCAGGCTTCTGAGTCTCTGATGGTATTTTTCGATCAGGCAGGCCTTAATTTCCTTGTGCTGTAACTGCTGAGCCTGCATCATCTCCAGGTATTTGTAGGCCCCTCCCTCTGTCATGTCTTCGATCTCTTTACCATTCTGCAGCTGGTAGTTTCGGTCGATTAATTTTCCCTGGTGCAGTCCGTGGGTCTTGCATTGGTCTAGACCAGATTCCATTCTAATATCGTTGCTGAAATCTTCGGTGATCCAGAGTAGTTGCTTCTCGGTTTCCGCTTAGAGTTTGATGTCATCAATGTACATCTGGTGGGTGAGGGTGTACAGGTACTTTCTTCCTTCTTGAGGCTATATTCACACTGTTGAGCATGATGGATAGCGAGTTAAGTTCTAGACAGAACCACAGTGGGCTCAGTGCATCTCCATGAAATATTCCTCTCCTGACGGGGATTAGCCTGGTTGTGATGTTCTTGATCTTAATGGTGGTACACTATTTCGCCATCGTTTCTCCTAGGAAGTTTGTCACTATCGGATTGACTTTATAGATGTTGAGAACCTCTATTAGCCAGCTATAAGGCACGAAGCCGAAGGCCTTGCAGTAATCGATGTAGGCTGTGTACAGGTTGCGGCGCTTCTTGTAAGCTGGCTCTATAACCGTGGCATCAATGGTTAATTGGTTCGTGCATCCTTTGCTCAGTCGCTTGCATCCTTTCTGCTGTTCACCCATTTTATTCTGGCTCTTCAAGTGGTTTGATATCTTCTTGGGTATGCAGCTGGTCAGGATCTTGTGCATCGTTGGGAGGGAGGTGATTGGCCTGTAGTTCGCTGGATTTCTTGTATTTTCCTCTTTAGGTTTCAGATATGTGATTCCTTGAGAGAGAAACTTCAGGATTGTCTCTGAGTTCCTTATCATTCGGGGGGGGGGGGACTGCTCTGCCAGGCGCTTGTGTGTTCAAGTGAGCTTCTTGTGCCAGTAGTCATGGACGTTATCTATTCCCTGAGTTCGCCAGTTGTGAGAGTTCCTGATCGTCTGTTTTACTTCTTCCTCCCGAATGTCCCATTCGCTCATCTCTTGTACGTCCTTGGTTTTCTTCCGCTTTAGTTCGATCCAGAGGGCTCGGCTGTTACGTCTTAATTTCTTGCTCCATATCTTGCCCCAGAACTCCTCAATCGTCTTCTGCTTGGGTGGTCCGTTTCCTTCTTTCCCGTCTTCTCTGAGACTCCTGTAGAAAGCTCTTTGGTTGCCATCAAAGATTCGGTTGTTTTTTTCCACCCGTGGGAGCACTCTTTGTATCGGTGTAATCTCTTGCTGAGTGCGAGGAGGTTCTGTTTCAGTGTGTCTAGGTACTCTCTTATTCTCTAATTTTTTGTCTCGTATTTGCTGTGGACTCTGTCTCTCTTGAGGATGCTCTTCACTTTTCCAATCAATTTCTTACTCCTATTGCCCAGTTGGTACTGGGTCAGTTGGCCTACCTCGACTCTTAATTCTTCTATCTTCTGCTGGAGTTTTCTATCCCAAGCTGGCGGTTCCTTCTGTTTTCGGTTCTTCTGCTGGTGGTTTCTCGTTTGTTGGCCTCTTCCATTAATCGTAGTGGCTGCAATGGCCGCACAATATACGGCTGTGTGGGTTGCCGTCAGTGCTACACCGTTGTTTTCGAGGTAATGTGGTATTATTTGCCAATTGAAGTGGTCTGTACTCTCCACAAGGTTCTGTTGGGCCTCTGCGGTATTATGTGGGTCTTTGTGGGGTCCATTTCTTCTAATTCTGTTAGGTCCATTTCTTCTAATTCTAATTCTAATTTCACTCGTCTTCTATTCTGGATATCATGACCTCGTCTCTTTCCACTTCAGTTGCTGTGGGTTGTATTTCTTCTTGCTCGTCCTCCTCAGGTTCGGTAGTGGTATGTTCTTCTTCCTCTCGTTCCGTATTGACCATCTTCTTTATCCTTTGTAGTTGATCACTCACGTTCCTGCTTGATTTTTTCCAAGATTCTGGTTCCGTATTGACCATATTCTTTATCCTTTGTAGTTGATCACTCACGTCCTGCTTGATTTTTTCCAAGATTGCAAGAGCTATCAGGTTCTTCATGACGATCGTCCTTCTCTGGTCCGCTATTGGCTCTTCGGTGACCTGAATATCCTGGAATCATTCCAACCACTTGGTATAAATAAATAAATAAAATTTCTGTTTATACACTGGGACGACCAAATGGTCAGAGGAGTTCACAAGATAGACAGAATACAAGAAGCAGCACCGTATTCAGCAGTCATGGGCTTGAACCCCGGTCACTCAAGGCACGTGTACTTATGCACCCTGGCGCCTGACCACTAGGCTACGGCGGCCAACTATAATCACTAGTTGAGGATCACTAGAACCCCCCCCCCCCTTGACTGCAGTAAGCTAGGTAGATGATATTTACATTCAAAGATTAAGTCACGGACATGTGTCCCTGGTCACATGGAGCAACATCTATGCCTAACCTGAAAGTGTAGTATTTAAGTAGTAGCCGAGTGGTCATGCAGTAGCACATGCTCTTTGAGTAGACCGGGGTTCAAGCCCGTGACTACGAAATGCCATTAACGTTTGTATTGACTGATTTATTCTAAACTCCACTGACCTGGTGGTTGTGCTGGAGTATGAACAAGAACATTTCTTTATTTACATACTTGAAATTCGATTTTGTGAGATATCGAAGTATCCCAAATTAAGAAAGATATTATTTTATCAAAAATGTGCTGTACAATAATATGAAGCGTTTCTTTGTTTGAGGCAGTTCATCACTGATTGTTGTCCGTATTTTCTGTACGGTTGTTGTCCGTACAGAACTCAGCGTTTTCTGTCAGTCATCTGTGGTGTATTAGATACCAGGGAGGAGATCAGTAACGGCTTCACTTTATTTTATTTTATATTTAGCCTGTGATGGGAAGCACTGTCCTAGCATATTGTTTTACTTCTGGTGGTGATCATGAGAGTAATAACGATAGATTTGTGTATGTACATTAGTTCTGTCGTCTGTAAGAATTCTGATGACAGAATTTATCAAGTTCGATGGCCAGATTGTTAATCACATCTACCGTGTTCCCTGGAAAGATGTGTCTCAGGCCTTTGAGGTTTTTGAAACTGATTCTGAGTGGGAATCTGGGGTCCTTGACTTCTTCCACCAATTCGGGGAGTTTTGATCTTGTCTGTGATATCAGGGCCATCGAGGCGTCCTGCGATTAATCTGGCCAGTCCAAGAAGTTTAACTGCCAGAGTCTGTTGTTTTCATGGGGTGATTTAGAGATTGATGTAGAGTTGGGCCCTAGAAATAGTGTACCGGATGCCAGTCTGCCAGTTGGGCCATTTGAGGAGCCAGTATTCCACGCTGAGGAACTTGTTGAAATGTGTTGGAGGGGCAGTGGACCAAATAGTTGCTGCATTAAGAGGTATGGGATAGAGACATAGGAGGACGTATTTCTTGACCAATTCAGCATTGTGAATCCCCATTAGTTCCTGGAGGATCGCCCATATAACAGAATAGATTTTTGTTTTTGTGTTCAGGAGGTGAGCCTGGAATGTCAGAACCCCATCCCATACTAACCCGAGATCCTTGTGCGTTTTAACTTTTTGAATGGGCGATCCATCAATGGTAACATTGATATCATTGCGTGACGTCTTCCAGATGAAAGACATTTGAGCTGTTTTTGCTTGGTTAATCTGTAATCCGATTGAGGCTAGATATTGTTTAATTTGATGGATTTTTTTATTTGCTCGCAGAGTAGTGCTAAGAACCTGATTTTGGTAAGATGTGACCTAAAGTTTCAGGTCATCAGCGTATGACTGGAAATCAATTCGGAATGCCAGTAAGTGCTCTAGCGCTGTGGCAAATAGGGCTGAGGATGGTACTCCTCCTTGTGGAACACCCTTATTAGTAATGCATATTGTCAGAAAGGTGCGATGTGAGATGATGAGATGTGTAGGTTCCAGGATTGATTTAATTATACTGAGAATATTTCCTGTAATGTTGAAGCAATGCTGGAGAATGGTCATTAGAGCGGTTATGTCTATTTTGTCATAGACCGTTTTTAAAATAACGTCAAACCGTATCCTGTCGTTGAGGACTTTCTGGATTATAAGGGTGTCCATAAGGCTGCTATTAATAGATCTCTCCTTATCACCGTATGGAGGTACAGGGGCCTGTGATTGATACAGTGGTCTGCAATGGAGAGCTGAATTGCTTTTTCAAATATCATAAGGAACCCACAGCTGATGGCAGTAGGTCTGAAATCTTCTGGCCACTTGGGTGTCTCTGCATTTATGGACTGGACGAACATAGTACGTGTTCCAGATCTCTGGGATCTTTCCACTTTCTAGGATTTTGTTGAAAATATGAACGGTCTGCGCGGTAGCACAGTGGTACCGTCCTCCCCACAACGGCTGGAAAAGGCCCCGGTTCGAATACCGTCGATGACGCGAGAAACTTTAATGAGTTTTTTCATTCTGTGGCTGAGTTAGTCGGTCTCAGGCATAGATATCAAGGTTCCCCCCCCCCCAGAAACTATTTTTTTCGTCCAGCAAAACAGGAAAATCGACCAGAGGACACACGCAATTTACAGACACAATACATATATGGGTATCGTATATTAACTTACCGGGTGACCCTAATGTAATTGTTTGATTTTTTTGGTTTGAAAATATGGACCAGGAGGCCTATAATATATGTACTACAGTTTTTATTAGAAACAGAAGAAATCGGTCTGGGTCCACTACAGCTTTTAGTGGTAGTTTTTTGACGACTTTCATCAGATGGTTAGGAATAATATTGGAGATTTGCAAGGAGTACCGAAAAGGAGTTGTGTATATGGTTGGCCAGTTTGTTGAAAAGTGAACTGAGTCCATACATTAAATGTTTCTCCCTTCGTAATGAGTTGCTGAGTTGCTTGGGGCTCTTTTGAAGTCTTTTGGGTGTTTTCAGCTTATTCAGGACAAGTTGGTTGCAAGCTAATCTTTTCTGTCTTAAGAAGATTGTTGTATTGTTGTTGTATTAGAGTTTAAGTAGCATCAGCAACTAAGGCCATATTACTCCGTGTGTATTGTCTGTAAATTGTTCTGAGGTCGATTTTCTGTTTGCCGGGGGGGGGGAAACCCAAGTTTACAGGAGAAAAACCATGCTACCCTCGCCTGAGATCGACTATCTTAAGAAGAGAGCCCTTGCCATTTTATAGTATCTTCCTTCTGCTTGAGAAAAGTCTGTTTAATGGTTTGATTTCGTAGGTTCTGGAGTAGATGCGAATTTCTTTTGCAGCTCCCTCTTTGGCTGTTCCATAAAGCTATTCGACTAGATGGCTTGGGGCTTCGTCAGGAGGGACAGTGAAAAAGTGGTCCAGTTGAATTCTCTGAATCGTCTGAGTATGATTCCTGGTTTCAGGAATTTTGTGGAAAAGATCAATTTTCTCTCAGGTTGGTTTTCATTTCTGGGCAGATCAAAATTGTGTGGTTCCTGTAAGGCGATTTCACATGTGATAGCATTGTGGTCAGAGTAGAATTTAAAAGCAAGTATGATCACAGAGATGCAGTCAACGTTATGGAACAGGAGATCGAGTGTGCTATTACCTCTGGTTGAGCTAGTAATAATTTGCTCGAGGTCTGGGGAAACAAATGTGGCGTCAAGTTCTTTCTTGGCTTCTTCATGGCATGGTATAGGCATGTTGAAGTCGCCTTTCACTATGGTTTTGAAGCTTGTCTCCAAGTTTGTGGCTGTCCAGTTGTATAATTCTACTCTTGATTCTTCGGTATGATCTGGGGGAATATATATTACACATACTTATATCTGGGTGTCATTGCTCGATCAAAGTTGTGCGTGTGGCTGGTTTTAGTGGGTTGCTAATGTTCTCTGAAGACTAGGGCGACTCATCCTCTTCTGGCGTTTCTAGAATTCTCTAGAGAGCTATACCTTGTCGGCTGGGTTAGTGTATCTAGGTGGTTGCTCTTGGATAACCGGGTTACTGTGATACGTATAATTTCATATTCTTCCATGGGAAGCAGGAATTGCAGTGTACTTAGTTTGTTGGTGCGGCTTCTTCTGACGTTTTGGATGAAGTAACTGAGCTGAAGGCATTTCGGGTTAATATGTTCCTGGTCTGTTAGTTGCTATGCCGAATGGTTGATTTCGTTGGTGAAAAATCCTCTGTGATCCTTGTCAATGAATGGTTTAACCAGGGTTCCTGGCGGCCAGATATTAGGATCTAGAATTGTACGTTGTTTTTGTGGAGGACAGGAGATGACAAAAGACGCATAAGTAGGGCGCCATGTCTTGGGTTTCATTTCTACCTGTGCTGTGAACTCAGTAGCCAATATCGTCTTCATGTTTGCTCTGGTTGGGGCTGGGCTCAACTTTGAGACAGAAATTTGTCCTCGTGTTGGGACAGTGATATTATAAATTGAAGACAGGCGTTGTGAGTGTTGATCTCTACAAGGATTCGATAATCTGGTATCTGTTGAATATAATCATTTTCATAAGGAACATTGATGCCTGGGTCAATTAATTGAACTACACGGGCTGATTGCCGGTTTAATTGCCTGACAATAGAAGAAGAAAGTTTAACTACCAACTCTGAGGTTAATCTGTCTCGCATTTCCAAGTGCATCCGCACCACTTTGGCATATGTCTGTTCGGTGGGGGTGGCCCTTCAGATAACCTCCATAGGAGGTTATCGTGTATATGTGGTTTGCCTAATGTTGCCAGTTGCTGAGTTATTCTCTTGTGCCAGTTCACCGAATGCCTCCGCTGGGAAATGTTGCTGGCTTGGAAGTGCAGTTGACAATAAGGTGTGATTCACTGAAATGCTTGTTTGGAGGATTAGTTCTGTAATGCCCAATGGGTGGACATCCTCAGAAGAATGATATGAGGGGAATGTCATTTCTGGCCTCATGGGATCAGGTGAGCAACATCCTCCTGTTGGTTGAAAAGGGTCCCACTTTGGGTGTACTCCTTAAGATCCAGATTCAGTTTTGTAATTTCTAAATCAACTTGAGACATGGTTTCGTTATGTCGACTCCTGGGGCGTTCTGTAGATTTAGGAATGTTTCGAAGGTACTGAGCTTCCAAAACTAAGTGAGTTTGAATGTTTTCTAATGGTGATTTTAATTGGTAGATTCCTGTCAGAACCCGTTGGTTCTGCTCTTAAAGCGAGTGCTTTAAGAAAAAAAAGCATCTTGAAGCATCTCTTCTATTAGGGCCCCATGGTTATAATGGATGCAGAGCAGTGTGTGGTATTACAATCCACAGTGTGATCCAAGTTCTTCTGTAGAGTTAACTGTATGTTATGTGTTTCTAAAACCTCAGCGATGTTGCTAAAATCTTGGACAGTAAGAATCTGTGAGATGGTTACTTGAAGTTACTTAAGTTTGGACCAATAATGGCGATCCTGTGGTCGCAAAAGCTTGTTGAAACGAGAGGCTAACGGAGACTGACAACACTTGTGCAGGATAACAGAAACGCTATGCTTAGTCAGTCTGTTCGATTGTGTGCTAAGCACTAAAGCAACTAAGGCTATGTATGAGACAACAGTAAATTTTTATAATTGCGTGTATCCTTCAGTCGGTTCGCTGTAGGCTTGAGGAAAAACTCCGAGATTCCGAAACTAAAAACCATGAAACCGGGATTGTCTTGCCAATTTGTTAACAAGAGGCTCACTCGAAAAGAATTTCAACTAAGGATCATCCCCGGGTAAAATAGTTAGCAGGATAATGCTCCCTGCCGCAAGGCAAGAATTGTACAGAACTGGTTTCAGGAACATTAGAGTGAATTTAGCCTACTACCATGGCCTCCCAAGACACCAAATCTCAATCCATTTGTGTGTCTGTGGGACGTGGTGTAACGAGCTCTTTCGAGTAGAGATCCGCAGATGTCCCATATGCTAAAATTACGGAAAGTAATTAACATGGGCCAGCATTTCTGTGGTATGCTTTCGACACCTAATTGAGTCCATGCCATGAATAATTCAGGCTGTTCTGAGAACTAAAATAGTTTTTTTTAGGGGGGGGGGTTACTTGCTATTAGGTAGGTGTACATAATAAAGTGGACCATCATTGTGTGTATCCTTTACGTTATTATTCTCCTATGATAATAATATGTGATTATTATTATCATAGTCATATGTCGGTCTTTCGGTTAAATTTTCTGGCTATAGTACTGTTCAACGTTGTTGTAGAGTTTTAAGCGCATTAGCAACTAAGGCCATATTGCGTCATATATAATATGTCTATAAATGCGTGTCTTAGACCGTAAAAATTACTCGCGTTATTAATGCGACTCAAACTCTGGTCTTTTTTCACTCGGTGTGAGAAGAACGGTGTTAATACCAACTGTGCTACCCACGAGGGTGCGAAACACTATTCAACAGCTGCATTAAATATATTTGAGAGTGATCTATGTAAAGTGTATTTTCAGGCGGCGCAGTCTATATGCTCTGAAATTAAATCTATTTATTTTTATTTTCTCCATACTTCAGACGTTTTTATTGTTATGGTATTCTCTAATGTGAAAACGATGTCTGCGCGGGTAGCACAGTGATATCGTCACCATCCTCTCCACACCGGGTGGAAAAGACCCGGGTTCGAATCCCGTCGATGACGCGAGGAACTTTAATGGGATTTTTTCACTCCGTGGCTGAGTTAGTCGGACTCAGGCGTAGATAGCAAGGTTTTCTTCCAGAAACTGGGGTTTTTCGTCCAGTAAACAGAACACACTCAATTAACAGACATAAGACACAGCACGGCAGATGAATTTAATTATTCGGGTGGACTAAATATAATAGTTTTTTAATGTGAAAACGATGCGAAAGATCTGATTCAGCTCTTACTTAATTTTCTCTATTTTCATTATTTCACTATCTAAGCAAATTTAAGTTATTTATGATGATATCTATGAAAAATAACAGCGCAAAAAAATCATATCGTGTTCTGATATTTAATTTAGTTCAATATAAAAAAATGCCTTTGAGCTACTTACCTGAAATCAATATTTGGATCTATTTTTGAAGTCAATATTCAGATTCTCTAAGGGAATCTGCTGACACATAACCCACATTATTCTAGCTGACATCCACGAACAATTATTTATGAAATACTTTGTCAGCTCTGCCTTTAGAGTTTGGACTGCTATCAGGTCAGAGCTTTTCCAGAAATGGTATTTTCTGTTTCGTCGAACTTGCGCATTAATAAGAGTGACGTCACATTCGGACCATTCTGACTGCTTCTTTTCTCGGTATTGGAAACTGTTGGTAACGAGATCGTAACTGTTAAAAAGTGGATAACACTGCGGTTACATGCGTTGCTTGTTGTGCCTGAGAGATCAATTTGCTACTATAGGAAACCGATAATATCGTCACCTTTAAGAATGTGGGTTTGAAACACGAGTAATATTCTGCATGGGCAGTATATTTTTGTTGGCATTCTTTGGAAAACGCATGTTTCTGGACAAATATACCACCTTACAAATTATTATTTCTTATTTATTCACGAAGTAACTTTTTTATATTCATACAGCATTCAAATACCAGCAGGGCCCACATTTAAAAAATAAGCAAGAATTGTAACTCATCAATAAGAACAATAAAAAGCGGTAGATAACTTAATAAGTAAATAATAATTTACAGCATAATTTAAATGCTGTATTCCCAATACAGCATTTAATTACGGCATTCCCAATACAGTATTTGATTACGGCATTCCCAATACAGTATTTGATTACGGCATTCCCAATACAGTATTTGATTACGGCATTCCCAATACAGTATTTGATTACGGCATTCCCAATACAGTATTTGATTACGGCATTCCCAATACAGCATTTAATTACGGCATTCCCATTTACAGCATTCCCATTTACAGCATTCAAATACCAGTAGGGCCGACATTTAAAAATAAGCAAGAATTATAACTCATCAGTAAGAACAATAAAAAGCGGTAGATAACTTAATAAGTAAATAATAACAGGTAAATAAAATGAAGTGAATTTGAAGCAGAATATGCTATCTTCTGAGATCGGATTTACCGAGGTGTAGTGGTTAAATTGCATCGGGACCCAAGATGTCACTATGACCAATGGGATTATTGTTGGTCTAAGGGTCCCTAAAATATGTCAGCTCGTGTCGCACACTACTTAAACCTGAAATTGCTGGCTGCACACTTCTTATTTAACCGTTCACCCAAAAAGTAAATTAAAGGGATAAAATACGTCACGAACATAATTTCTGTGGTATGGAATGTTATGAAATTCATGTTTATGGATATATTGCAAATCTGGAAAGAGTAGAATTTACCCTAGGTTTATTGAGGAGAAATGTCTAGTTGTCGCAAAATATTGTGACATAGAAGATGGTTGTCATAGAAGGTGTTATGGGAACTGCTATTCTTGGATTAATGTTATTAGTGGAGTCCCTCAGAGTTCAGTCGACCCTTACTATTTTCAATATTTATTAGCGATATTGATGAAGGCATATTGAGCTTAATATCTGAGTTTAATTTGCAGTTGATACAGAGGTTGGCATGGTGGTTGATGACAGAAATCAAGGCGTACTACTGTAACAGAACCTAGAAAAGCTAGACAGATAGGCTCTGCTACTGCTGAGCCTAGGCGCCTCCGTAGCCAGGTGGGAAGGAGCAGCAGTGCGTAGCACACGCTTCTTGATTAGACCTGGGTTCGAGCCGGTCACCACCAAATACGGAGGATGCGGAAAGGTCAGGGAATGACCACCGCATATCCCGGAGCAATATGGCCTTAGTTGCTAATGCTCCTAAAAACCAAATAACTAACTAACTAACTGCTGAGCCTATCTGTCTAACTTTTCTAAGTTCTGTTGCAGTAGTACGTTCTGTTGCAGTAGTACGCATATATTGAGGTTTAACATTGATAAATGCAAGGTACTGTATATAGACAGTAATAATTCCATATTAACATATAAATTGGGTGGTATCACATAAAAGGTGGTGGAGAACAAAAGAAATCGGAACAATTAGGTTATTAATGCTGAAGAGGTGCCTGCTTCCACCTTCATTCAAGCGAAAATTTAAAAATCAAAACTGCAAATTAAAATAAATAAATTAAAAATACAGAATAGATAAGCATTAACTTATTTTTATTTTTTAACTAATTTGTTTATTTTATTTGGTACTTTTATTTTTTTAATTTTCGCTTGCGTGAAGGTGGCAGTTGGCATCCCTTCTGTATTATCTGTTGCGGTTTGTAACAATTCATTTAATGTAGTACTAGGAGGCTTCGCCCCCTGCTCGCTGCGCTCGCTTCTGTTTATAAAATACAATAAAAAACTTACAGAAGCTTTCGACATTGTGTGTGTCTCTTCCTCAGCTATGAATACAAAAATACTTTACTATATCTATATAACATCGGTATGGATACACCATAGACAACTTTTAAAGAAAAAATACGATCGTAGTGTGAAAGGCATCATTTCATCTATCTCATATTGTGCTCATACCAAGTATTGCACTACCTCGAATAAATAATGCCTCGCTAATAGAGAAGACTATTGCTACTTATTCTAGGTGGATGCCACCAGCCAGACGGCACCGTTTCAAAGCTAGTTGGCTTTTCATTGGTGGGTGCCTTTCACACTACGATCGTAGTTTTTCTTTAACAGTTGTCTATGGTGTATCTGTACCGATATTATATAGATACAGAATCTTAAACTTTTAAAATATTATGCCTTGTTGCATTTAGTTTATTTAAATAAATACGTTACATATGGAAATCAAGAATGGTGCCGCGTAGTCATGTTAGATAAACATAGCGCGTGACCATGCTTAAACAGAAGCTTGTTTTACCACAGTAAAACAAGCTTCTGTTACGTATTTTAGTACAGTATTTGATCTGTATTACCACGCAACCCGCATCTCTCTTCTCCCATTGGCTCAATAAATATCACTGGGAGAAAAATTATTTTAATGTATTGAAATGATAACACTGATTTTGTAAATCATTATTTGAATTTCACTAGTTCAATTTACATTTTAGTATTTTTATAGTGCGCTTCCAGAAAATATGTGGTATTCCATCTTGTCCTTTGCTTAATAAAATTTTAATATATGCACATATATCTAATTCAGAAGCGCAATTTTTGATTGTATATCATTATCACTATATACATATATTCGACCAAATGAATGAATTTAAACGTATAGTCCTATGTTTATATTCCTTCCTTTAGATGAAACATATGACTTCTAAAGGAAGTTTATTAATGCAAAAATTTATCTAGAGGGAAAAAAAAGAAAGTGAGAAAGATTCAACAGTGTCAATAGGATCCGAGGTTATTTTATCAGAAACATTAATAGAGGTTATCTTAGACCTTTTTTGAAACGAAAGGAATTGTACTGAAGGTCTTAGATCACCACATTCATTAATGCTACTTTTGATAGAGTGCACATATATTTAGTGTTGATATCTAATTTTTTTGTCTCCTTTTCTGTGTTTGTCTCTTTTTCTGTTTTTTAAAAGTTTGACGCTTCCTTTAGGTTCTGTATGGAAAATAATAACACTGTTTGTTTGAATAATACCACTGTATGGAAAATAAGGTCATCCAATAGATGTTTCTTATTTAGTGTTTTCTTAATGGACACGTTTTTAAAAGTAACCTTATTAATAAAAATAAAAATATAAGAAAATAATCAACAAATAGATTAATATCTAAAATAGAATACTAATTTCAATCAAGTTATTTCATATTGATTAAAATTGATTTCTAATCGGCTTTACGATAACTTCTGATTTCTTTTTTCAGAAGTGTAGTTATTTACTATTAATTTTAAATCAAAAATTATAGCTAAATGATCACGTTGTATATTATTTTCTGTTTAACACTAACACTAATTGGTTCATTACTGAATGAAAGATCAAGAAAACTTTTTCTCCTCTAGTTAATTATTTACAGTTGAGTTAAATGACAGGTAGTCATAAAATCATATAGACCCTCATCTATATGATTTTATGTTAGCACAGGTGATACAACCACCCCACACCGGGTGGAAAAGATCTGAGTTTGAATCCCTTCGATGAGGGAAGTTTTTATCCTCTGCTTTTAGAGTTTGGACTACTATCAGAGCTTTCCAGCAATGGTGTTTTCTGTTTTCTACAACTGACTGAGTTAGTTAGTCTCAGGGGAGGGTAGCATGGTTTTTTTCTTCCAGAAACTCGGGTTGTTCGTCCAGCGAACAGGCAAATCGACCACAGAACAGACGCAGTAATAATATATATACGGCGCAATATGTTTTAAGTTACTGATGCGACTAAAACCTTGTAACAAAGAAACAAATCATATAGATATTTATAGCAATTGAATTATTTGTAAAAGAGGACAGTTGAAATCACAGACAAATGAAGGGAACAGATCCGAGCAGGTTCCAATTCCGCGAGCTTAACCAAATTAAGTAAATAGATACTCATAATGTGTACATACCAAGGGATTAATTTCTCTTTCTTTTCTGTTTGTTTTGTTTCTTAGTGATTCTTTATTACAGTATTCGATTATCGACTTAATAATTGGCGAGATGCTACAGGGCGTGTATGTATGTATACCGTGTAGTATTCTAGGTCACCACACACATGCACTTATCAGATGAGGTGTACAGAAATGGCAGATGTGCGGGAGCATATCGACAAACTGTATGCCACAATTGTGAGTTCCGCAGTGTGCAGATGTTGTTTCACAGCCCCCTTCAGTGTTTATGGCACGATTCGTTAATATTGTTGTTGGCAACTCTTCTAGAACAACGAGTGTCAAAACAGCAGTCGGTAGTTTTCCGATATAGTTCAAAGCAAATACATAAATTCTAGGACGGGAAAGAGTGGGAAATGAGGGGAATCTATATATTTATAAATAATAAAATCGGCCTTTTAGAACCGATAATCGTCATATCTCCATGTACACTTTGTGACAAGTACTATGTCTGTTTTCGATAGTGTGATGTCACCTTCAGATCAGCGTGGCACGAGTGTTTCTTGTATACCGTACTGGCTTCCCAGTCACCTGCTATTTAGTACAGTTAGGCTGGCAGCACGTCACTTTTCGTATTTCACCATGAAAGCTAACAGAAATTCGTTATTGGAATCTACGTTGATTTTTGTCTTGCTGTAAGAACTGGAACTTTCTTACATTCTCGTTATTCTTGTATGTTAACACTTTCTCTGAAAGGAATGAGTTTTGTTTTTAAACTTTGTTATTAACCTAACAGAAGTCATTGAACTTTGTGGTCGTTATTATGATTCGACGTTGTGGTTCTCTCGTTACACTATTTCTGAGTGGTGTTTTCATTGGTCAATTGACAATATTTGGGTTGGACCTTTTCTGACTTTTGTCCGGAATAGTGGGCCTATTTAAGGGGAAAGTGGAAAGGGGAACATACCCGAGCCCCAGTGCCATCGGGATTCTAAAATTTACATACGTATTCAGAGAACCTAGGGCCACGAAACTGTACCTAGTCCCGGGCCCCCGAGAGTGCTTCATTGGGCCCTTGTCTGGAATGAATTCTCTGACGTAAAAGTTGCACAAATAGAAATAATTTCAGATTTCTTTTTGTTTCCTTAATTTGTAAATCTGTGCTCGTACTCTATACAGAATATTTGGCCCAGTTCTCGAATGCAGGACTTCTAATTTAATGTTCTGTTTATAATCCGGTACTAACATATGAATTAGCGTTCTATTTTTCACTTTGAACATCTGAAAGAGAATAAGTTTCTTTCTGTGACTTTATGAAACCATGTGACGACTCTGTTACAGCTTCATAAGTTACTATAATCGGTATTGTTCAGAATAAAGAGTGCATATAGATATCCTTCTTTAATAGTGTTCCTATTTATTATTGCCCTTTTTCTTTGAGTGGTCAGTCAGACCGCGGTATCCACCAGTAATGTGTTTTCTGGAAGTTGTATCAATCTTAACTTCCCATAAAAGATTCCTTCCTTCCCTTCCTTATTCCCTTCGTTTCCTTTCCTTCCTTATTCGTTTTGAATATTTTCGTTAGATTCTTTTAATTGCGTTAAATTAATTTGAATTTTAATTGTTTAAAATTGATTTTGAATTGTGTTAAATTGATTATTTAATTATTTATATTTTACTTTAATGTACCGGTAAGTTGTCAATTTTTTCGTTTTTTCCGTTTTAATTTCTGGAGGGTATCATACGGAAGTGTTCTACGTACTATATTGAGGTAAACTCCTCTTATTAATTTACTAATATTATTATCAACGTGGAACATATTGAGTATTACAGCTCTGATTCATACTATCTAACTTCTAGTATGTATATATATATATATATAATTACCAGCCTTGTGACAAAAATTATATCCTCAAATAGAGCTTAACTTCCTGAGTGTTATCCACCTATCTATTATCCGATAAACTAAAAAAAAAAAAAAGTTGACTGCAGCCATTATCAACCCACTGCAGGATGGAAGCCTCCCGATATGCTGCATTATTATTATTCATAAAACTACTATTTAAATCACAGCGAATTTTAGCACAACTTTCACTGACATCGTCCATTGCTCATCCACATACACAGTCATGTTAATATTTTCATGTTCTTGCCTCAGACAGTGCACCTAAACTATGTTCTACATCAGCGGACTGAAGACTGGCTCTGTTGGATCCATCCTGCATTATCAACCCACTGCAGGATGGGAGGCTTCCATCCTGCATTATCAACCCACTGCAGGATGGAAGCCTCCAACCCACTGCAGGATGGAGGCTTCCATCCTGCGGTGGGTTGATAATGCAGGATGGATGGAGGCTTCCGTCCTGCATTATCAACCCACTGCAGGATGGAAGCCTCCCGATATGCTGCATTATTATTATTCATAAAACTACTATTTAAATCACAGCGAATTTTAGCACAACTTTCACTGACATCGTCCATTGCTCATCCACATACACAGTCATGTTAATATTTTCATGTTCTTGCCTCAGACAGTGCACCTAAACTATGTTCTACATCAGCGGACTGAAGACTGGCTCTGTTGGATCCAACTTACAGCTTGTTTTGCAATTCAGTTATGTTCCAAATATACCCTTACTGTACAATTTCTAAAGTACCTTCTTTTTTAATCACATAATAGATATTCTTCTGCTTATATCTATTATGAAGAATAATAGATATAAGCTTCTGCTTACCTCAAGACTATCAAAACGTTGTCCCAAGAAATACTGTCAAAAGCAGCTTCAAAATCTGTGAACAAGTATAATACGTTCTTACATTGTACCTTTCCAACTAATTCTATTAAACGACTTATTACATTCTCAGTGCCTACACCCTTGCTTAATCCGTACTGCTTTCCAGATACAGGTAAATTTTTCTCAATTATATACTTGATACCCTCTGACAGTAACCGCTTCATACACCTTTCTTAGTCCTGTAATAACGCAATTGGCCTATAAGAAGCTGACTTATTTTTCTATTTCATAGGTGATTCAGTAATAATTTCAGCAATGCTGCCTTCCGCTCATCTGGAAAGATTCCAACTCTTGAGCATTTAATGTACGAGCATAATAGATGATTTAGTAAAATCTTATCTTTTAATGTAATTATTTAAAAAAGATTATTTTAAATAATCAATTTATCATCTCACGTTCAATAAGGTCCGTTTCAAGGCAGCTGTTCCGTCTAATACTATCTATTGCTCTAGCTAACTCTTCCTCTTCTTCATCCTTATTCAGTAATTTTCATTATCAAATTTAATTTTTAACCATTCTTCTAGCGTTCATTATCATTTTCATGCAATCTTTGCAGGTGATCCATGATAGGTCCCGTACTATCGTTCCATTTAAATCGCGCTTCCTCTCCTACCAAATGAGTACCTAAATTCACCTGCACAAATTCACCTATCCATATCATTTTTCCCTAGGTTAATTCATAAATTAACTCCCGTGGCTCCTGATTTCCGGTAGTCTTTATCTTTACCAATTCTTTCAATTAGCTATGTTCTTTAGTAATTTGATGCATAAATTTTTTCCTCGCATTTTTGTACTCCTCCCTCCTTTTTCCATTTCATTTTTGTTTTTTGTCAATTTTGATTACTGAAATTTCTTTCGAGCTGTATGTGGTTATTTCCTCATTTGTGTTAAGACTGATGTCCACAAACTAACCGGGGCACCTTAATTTGTTTTCTTTTCATTTATTAATTGTACGCTTCACGTATTTTTTTTCCTGAAATAGATGAACCGCATTTTCTCCTTCATTGGAAAATTTCTTCAGCTGAAAATAGTCCTATCCTTTAATTTCTTGATTGAATTTTTGCCAGTTTGCTCTTTCCAGTGAATACGTTTGTAATTGAATTTTCTGCCTAACCTGCCTTCTACTGTCTTCTACCGTCACACTTCAAACTTAATTTCTCGATGATCACTGCAGCTTCAATTATCCTCAATTGTCCAGTTTTTAATATCATTCATAGCTCCTGAATTCCTCAATGTGACATCAGTGATGGATTGCCCATTGGTAGTCCTAAAGGTTGCTGTTTGTCTATAAGTGTTATGCACTACCAAATCATACTCAAGTACAAAATCATTTAATTTATACCCTCTTTCATAATTTTTGTCATTGTGTCATAATTTACTGAGTATTCACATCTAGACACATGATAACTCTTTGTCTCCCCAGCTTAATTAGACCATGTTCCCTATACACCTACAAGAGATGGACAAGCTCTCGACCTCATCTTCCACAGCTTACCAGTTGTAAAAATGCAGCATTCTCAGTTTTCCTTTACGTCAGACCCCGTACCCCTTACATGTATGTCACAAAGGGACCACCTTCATAAGTTCCCACGCAGACGCATCACAACATAAACTAACCTACTCTCTAAGATTTCTCAAGCCGCAGGTTGTTATGGCTCACCTGACTGCTTATGACTGGCTCAGCATAAAAAGTTTAACTAAAGAAGAAGCAACTATTGAACTCTTACAACAGCTGAAACTTACTGCTACAGAGCATCAAAAGAACTCACAATATCTGTCCATACCGGAAACTGGTTCAACAAAGACATTAAGGTGACTTTCACAAGAAAGCAAAAATCATACAGAAGATGGTTGAAATCAAAACCTTAGCCAACCAAGAAACATACAAAAGAGACCGTGATTAAAAATCTAAAATTTTTAAGCTGCTGTCTGGGGATCCCCATTCGTGGCCTGCGTTATTCTGTAGGAGGCTTTCCTGCGCGTGAATACTTGCGTCGAGAAATTCTGCAAGGCAGCCAGATTCTGTGGTGTCTGTAACAGAATTTCCAGTTGATTTTCAGTGAGAGGGATGGTTTTTGCAGGTCTTGCCTCAGGTCCTCGTACAGAAGGTGGAGCTAATTCTCCTTGGCAGTAGCAAACGTCTATGGCTATTAGGCCTAGTTGGAAGAGCTTCTCGTTCAATGAGCCATGCCCAGTGACTAGGAATGATGTCTCAAGAGTAAGAGAGAGCCACTTCTGCGCTGACTTTAGAGGAGGGGGAAAGTCACATCCGGCAGAAATCTCCTTGTAACTGCTCCGTTGGTGGAAGTGTCCCATCTTGTCTGCCAGATGTTTATCGTCTCATTATAACAGCGTGTTTTCTCTGCCTTAGGGTCAGTGTCCAGGTTGAGCTCAATGTCCAAGATCTTGGTCGAAATTTTCTTGTTGATTCTAAAGGTCAGGCCACGGAAGGTTACATACAGGTCCGATGGAAGGGTCCCAGCTAAGACCTGGATAGCAGCATTGGATACTGTCCTGCATACCCTATGGGTAACCAGAAGCGTTGTCCATTGTATAGAGCCTAATTTGCCTATCATGTTTACCAATCTAGCTGGGTGGAACCAAACACCTGCAGCATACGACACGATCGGAAGGAAGGCGGCTTTATAGTACAGCTGAAGCGACTGCTTGGACAGGCCCCCATTCGTTCCTGGTGATTGAGCCTGAAATTTTTTTTCACCTTGGAGCTGAGATGGATGAGGTGGGGGTGAAAGCTCAATTTATGATCCAGAACCACCCCTAGCACAGTGGTCTGTGTGACAATGGGAAGTTGTACCCACACAGACTTTAACTTGCGGAGGCTGCTTGAGGTCCAGCTTATTTTTAAAGAGCATCATTTTAGTCTCGCTTGGATTTATCCGTAGTTTATTTAGTGCAGCCCAGGGAGAGAGGTCGTCAAGGACCTGATTAGCATTGTCTTCTATGGCTTTGCAAGAGCTGCCTGACACCACTATTGTGAGTTCGTCCGCAAAAGCAACAACCTTGGTATTGGCAAAGGAGCAGGAAAGCCAGTCTTGTAGGATCATGTTCCACACGAGAGGTCCCAGGACTGGGCCCTGAGGGCACCCCCGGGTGATTGGCCAGGAGACATGATGGTATTTTGACTTTAGAATTACTGTTCTATCTGAAAAGTAGCTTTGGAAAAGTTTATAGAGATGGCTGGAACAGGAGGCTGTAAAGAGGCATGCCAGAGACAGTGTTAAACACGCCCTCGAAGTCAATGAAAATGGTAAGTTAAAATTTTGCTTCGGAGTTTTCTATGTGCAGAACTAGATCGAAGAGAGCCTCCTCACAGGATCGTCCTGGAGTGAATCCATACTGGCAGGTGGAGAGCTGTGGTCCTGAGCGCCATTAGCCGCTTCAGTATTTTGCCAAAGTTTACAAGTAGCGCAATTGGACAGTGAGAGCGCGGGTCAGTAGGGTTTTTGTGCTGCTTCTTAATTAGTCTTTGCAGTAGCGAGATCTTCCAGTCCACAGGAAAACATCCCTCCTGAAGACATTTGTTGTACAGTAAGAGTATATACTCCGGCCGAAGCTTGTGAAGATGGAGGGTGAAACTGTATTCGATGAGATCGAATCCTGGACATTTTTGGATGTTAATATTTTGGAGAACTGCTGATAATTCTTCCAAGGTGAAAGGTTCTGTGGTTTCATTGATTCATAACTATTGTTTGCAGTACGAATGTCGTCTGGTGGAAATAGCTTATCAAGGATGTGATTGGCTGAGTCCTGCCAGTTGGAAGTCTCCCGAGAGTCTGCAGTCATTGTGCTGAAGATGTCCGGAGTGTAGGTTTTGTCTCGCTTGATCTTGTAGACTAGGCCCCACGGATTCGTCGTACCAGATTCTCTGACAAAGTCAGACCATGTTGCCTTCCTAGCTGCAATAGCCATTGTGTATTCATTTTTCTTAGCGATGTAGTCGCTGTATAATCGTGCTACTTCTGGGGCTGACCAGTTATGGTGTCGCTGGTAAAATCGGCCAGCTCTCAAATAGACATCATTTTCATTGACATAAAATCAGCTTTCGACAGCATTGAGCCTGCTTAAACCATTCAAGGCGTTACACACCTCAGTCAGATCACCTCGCAGGTGCCTGGTCTCCAAATGCTGCAACTTGCAGAATTTAATCCTTTCTTCATAAGAGCATCCCTTTGTTCCTGTCACCAATTCTGTTGCCCTTCTCTGTATTCGTTCTAGCAACTCTATATCCTTCCTAAAATGAGGCTTCCAGACCTGTATACAGTACTGAAGGTGTGGCTTGATCATTGCCTTATACAAAGGGATAATCACCTTCTTGTCTCTGCTAGCAAAATTCCTATATATCATTGACAAAACTCCATGACCTGCTCTGGCAGCCCGTCTGCACTCCTCAGAGAACTTCATATCTGACTGCACAATTACCCCCAGGTCTTTTTCATTCTACACCTCCCTGAGTGTAGTACCGCACAGTTAGTATGTTACTCTGGGGTTACTACTACCCATATTCAGTACTTTGCATTTGTCAATGTTAAACTTCAGTTGCCACTTCTCAGCCCATCTGCCTAACTTTTCTAGATTCTGTTGCAGTAGCATACTATCTTTAGTCATTAACAACCCTGCCAACCTTTGTATCATCTACAAAGTTGGATATTAAGCCTGATATATCTTCATCGATATCATTGATAAATACACAAAACAACAATGCGCCCAGCACCGAACCCTGGGGGACTCAGCTAATAACATTAGTCCACGTAGAGCAATGTCCATTTATTACCACTCTCTGCCGTCTCCCACTCAACCATCACTTTATCCATTGCAGTAACTTGCCCTTAATGCCATACCGCTCCAAGCTGTACAGCAGTCTTCCATGTGCAACAGTATCCAAATCTTTCCTAAAATCCAAGTATACGATGTCTAAATTATTTTTAGCATCCAGTTCCTTTGTGACCACATCGTAGTATCCAATCCAATTGCTCAGCCAAGACTTCCCTTTAACAAACCCATGCTGTGTCTGAACTATTGCTGCTGTCTAGGTGATCCTGTATGACCTCTTTAACCAGTGACTTCATTATTTTCCTCGCAACAGCAGTTAAACTAACAGGTCTATAAAAATTCTGTCACCCTTTGAACCTCCTTTGTGAGTTGGGGATACATTTGTACGTGTCTAGTCCATGGGGACCACCCTGACTGTAAGCATGCTCTCATAATTATGGCTATGGGTTTGCTTACTTCCCTTGCCGCCTTCTTCATTATAACTGGATAATTTCCATCTGCCCCAGGTGCCTTTTTATGTTTAACTTCAACAATTTCTCCTCCACTTTGCTCTCAGTTATTACAAAATCACTTAGCTTCCTGTTAGAGTTTGATAAACTTCTGGAATTCCCCTCCTTGAATAACTCGTCATGTGTGATTGTAGACGCAAAATGCTAATTCAGTTTATGAGCTACTTGAGCAGGATCATCAATAGCCGAACCATATATGTTGAGTGGACCAATCTGATTCATCCCCTTCTAGAGTTTACATAAGTAAATAACTCTTTGCTGTTTGTCTTTGTGTCCTTTGCCAAAGATTTATTGTAATCCTCCTTCGCGTGCCTAACCTCCTTTGTGACTTGATTATAGACTAGCTTATATTTGTTGTAGGTTTCTGTGTCGCCTGATAATTTATATACATCCCATCCATATTTCTTCTCTGCCACAAGCCTCATCAGTTCATCCGACATCCATTTAGGCCTAAACCTTGAACAGTATTTCTTAGTTGGTATGAAAAGCCTAGTAGTCTCCAAGATTAAGTCTCTGAAGGCTTCCCATTTAGATTTCACCGTTGGTAACATCATCAGATGATCCCACTCTATAGAATTTAAAAAATCTCTGAAGCCTTTGTAGTCGCCATTAAGAAAGCAAAAACCCTTCCCTTTACCCCTGATGGTAGTAGTTACATCGTTAAGTAAATCCCACATCAGTACACTTTAATCACTTCTACCTAGTAGTGGTTCCTTTATCTGTAAATTCCTAATGCATGCGTCATCACTGCTGATAATCAGATTAAGGGGATTACTCCCTCGAAGATGTTGCTGTAGAAAACAATCCTCCAATAAATCCACACAAGTCTTGCTAGCGTGCAAGTGACCAATCCACAAGTTCCAGTTAATATCTTGAAAGTTAAAATTCCCCATTATAAGACATTCTATTTCTCTGCACAACTGTTCATTGTACTCATAAGCATCATTAGGCCTATAACATACTTCTACCAGACTCAACGTTGCACTGTCCAACCGTGTCAACTGGATGCACTTTCTTAGATTTTATGTGTTTCTTAACTAACAGCATAACCCCTCCTCCCTTCCTATCCTGTGTGTCCTTTCTGTACACATTGTACTCCCCAAATTCCAATTCTGCACTGCTTATATCTGTGTGGCACCATGTCATTGATATCCCAACAGTATCTGCCTTTGATTTCGTGATCAGCACTTCAAATTCATCAATTTTATTTACTATACTTCTAGCATTAGTGTACATACAAGTATACGTGCACTTGTTCTTACTCTTAGTTACCTTAACACAGTCCATGTATTTACTTGTTCCATGATGACTCTCAGCAGCTCTTGAATCTCCAGCAGCTTGCGCTCTAGGTTGCTGCTAATTACAGTAGAAGCAGTGCAAGAATCACTTTCGCTTCTGCCTGCGGCTACCGATAATCTTTTATTCTGTGAATAAAAGATTATCGGTAGGTGATTATTGTTAGGTGATTACTCACCTAACACTGCCTTGATAGCATCGGCAAATATTCTTGCACCCTTTCTATTTAAGTGTTCCATTCCTGTAGAAGCAGTCTCTACTGTTAACAAGCACAGACCACGTTAAAAAAAATTCTTCCCCGTGAGTCTTGTGCAGTCTCTCTCTCTTCAGGGCTGAATTGATTGACAAGGTTCTCGTCATATACTCCCTCTTATCGTGTCTGGGCAGAATTGCAGAAACTTTCAAATTTAACCCTAACTCGTGTCTTTTTTTTTTCAGCATTAACCTGTACTTGTTAAGTAAATCTGGAGTTCTCGTAGTCTTTAGGTTATTAGTGCCACCGTGTACAATAATATCACATTTTCTTCCCTTAAAAGGTGATATCTGCTCTACAATGTCATCAACTTTTGCCCCTGGCAGACATACCCTGGTCCTGTTCCACCTATCCTTTTTGCATACAATTTTCTCCGTCTTCCTGACAATATAGTCACCGACAGTAACTAGTTCCTGTTGGACCAGCGCATTCCGCCTTAGAGACTGCCTCTGTGTTGCCTGATGCACAGATGTGAGCTCCTGGTGTTGAGTTGGGCAGCTGAGAGCTTGATGGGCCCCTTATATTAATTTTTTTCGAGGGCATTTACCCTACATCTCAAACTCTTGTAGACGCCCATCAGATCGCTGAGTTAGTGCCTAATTTCTTCACAGTCTCTGCACCTGGCACACACAAAGACATTCTCCTTGGCTAGATCATGTCCTGTTCTAGACAGGTCTACAAACATTTCACATTTTTCGCATTGTTTTAGATTGTGATGCGTGGGAGAATCGAGACCTTCGGTTCTCCAGCGAGCCACAGCACTTTGCCTATTCTGTGAACGCTGCTTTGCTGCTCTGGTCTGGGTCATGATTCTGTTTAAGTATAATTTAATTAATAATAAAATTTATAAATTTTATTGATAATACTATATTATACTAATCTTACAGATTTCTAATACACTGCTATCTAGTTTTACTTTGAATCTTACGGTATTCCGTACCGTATAACAATGGCGGCAAGTTATTCTTTGCAGAAACGTAAAATCTATGGACACTAAGTATTAACTTTCAATTCGCTATCTAAATTCAAAATAAACCACGGAGCTTGGCTAGAACTATAAAGCTACTTATAGAAAATAATTTAGTGTAACAATTAAGTCAATAAGACGACTAAATATAAATGAAAACTTAGCGTTCGCCAGGGCTGCAAAAATCTTGACCAACGTATTAATAACCTCGTATCCCGATATATTATAGATTTTATAATTGAAATATCACGTGTTTACGTTTGTCAAGGCTAGTAATTTTAATGGCTTTTTCGTGGCTAAATTAGTCGATCTGAGCTGAGAGTGCATGATTGATTTTTTTCTCCCGGTAACTCGTGTTTTTCGTCCAATAAGCAAATCGACCATAGAACACACAATTTACGGACATATTATATGCGGCATAACGCCTAAGTTGCTGATGCGTCTAAGGCCTTACAGCAACACCAGCCACCCTTGCCAAGATGGAGCAAGCCAACCTTGCCAAGGCCTCCAGGATACATCCGTTAAACCCTTCCCGTAATTTATAAATATCAAATAACGAATAGTAACAGCTCCAGTGTACAGCTCAAGAAATACCCGAGTACCTCCTACTCCCTTTGCTTAAGCTGTGACCGAAATTTTCGTGGATTCTACTCATATTATAAAATTACCATCACTCACTGCTATCGGTTCTTGAACTGGCATATTTTTGATATCGCTTGGATCCTTTTGAAGAAAACTAGGTTAAGGACATTTAACTGTGTTTTCTCTGAAGTGTTGATAACAAATACGTATCAGTCTTCAAATTCATTCAAAAAAATTGTGTATTGCATGTCAACGATTTCCATTCTATAAGAGGGAAATTAATAACGACGCTCATGATGTACTCGCTATCTTACTCGCTCAAGTTTCCTTAAATATTTTCATTGTGCTCTCGTAATTGTTTGTACTCTATCACTCCCAGTATTTTTCCTCTGCCACTATTTTACACCACACAGACTCAATATCTTCTTGCACCTTGATGAGGGTCTGGGAACCGACTTGTTGCATTCAACTTGCTTTTGGTAAGCAGCATAAATCTTTCTCCCCGTCCTTTCGCATTCTCCTCTCTCTTCTACTTGGACTAGTCACCATAATGTCTCGAGATGGCACCGTGTTTCACTTAGTCATACAATATCAGCGTTAGTTGATCTAACTAGTAACTCAAGTTCCCTAATTTTATTTACAACACTCTAGCATTAGTATGCAGTCAGGTTAAGTTTGATATTAACAAAACGTAACCTATGTGTTAAGAAACAAATGTAATTTTACGAGAGTGGAAAGCAATCGAGAAAGTTCTTTTTATGCTGTTGTCTATATCATTTTTGTTGCCAGGATCGCTCCTTTTGCAATCTTACATATCTCATGGAAGTGTTATTGAAGATTTGAAAATACTGCTTCTTTCAGTTCGTGGATATTACAACTGTTTTCCCAATGGCCTCCATTGAATCGCTCCTTGATTATAAGTTGCAAATGGCTGCATTTACATTTTTAGGCTTTCAGCTCCCCTCCAAGAAATACAACATCTCTTAAATTCACTGTCACAATATTAGGATGAGTTACTGTTGCCGTTGGGTTTTACACACATCCGCGACTTAGACTGTAATGCGTCGTATATACAGGGTGTTTCAAAAGTGATGGTCAATAATTTAAAGGTGAACTGTACAGACTACAATATGCAAAACAAAAAGTCTAGTAAACATGGGTCCTTAAGTGAATCGTTTTCGAGATATTGCACATTTCTAGTTGGGATCCGCCACTGACAAGGTGAACTGTACAGATTTGGGATCCACCGCTGACTTGTTTGTTTAGGTTAGGTTATGCTTATTCTTTCCCTTTCCCCTTTTTCAATGCTCTGAGACATAGCAGGTATACTAGTACTTGTCAAAGGATAGTCGGCATGGAAAGAGGTTACAGCAACAAAGAGTATGCGGACATTCACTTCATGTATGGTAAAGCCAACGGTAGTGCACTCGAGACTGCACGTTTGTACCAAGAAGCATTTCCCCACCGAAAGCAGCCCAACAGGTGCCCATTCATCAGGGTACATCAGCACTTTAGAGAACATGAGTGCTTCACACACGGAGTACGAGCAGGTAGGTCCAGAAGCATAACACCTAATGTTGAGAAAAAGGGCGTTAGAAAGAATAGAACAAAATCCAGGAATTTCGACAAGTAAGGTTGCTCTACAAGAGCTTGTACTGAGTCATAGCAGTGTGTGGAGAATTTTACATCGCCAATTACTGTACCCCTATTATATCCAGCGTGTACTAGGTCTTACCAATACAGACTACCCTCTCAGAGTGTTCCCATAGTCAGTGGCGGTTCTTAACAGAAAATGTGCATTATCTCGAAAACGGTTCATTTGCGACCCGATGTTCACTCGGACTTTTTTGCTTATTTTAGTTTGTAATTTTCACCTTTAAATTATCGACCATAATTTTTGAAACACCCTGTATTATGTCAATATTTTGATAATATTATAGACTTACCCTTGGTCAATTTGCCTGTTTGATGGACGAAAATCCCGAGTTTCTGGGGAAAAATACCATGCTGTCCCCACCTGAGACCCACTAAATCAGCCGGATTGTGAAAATGGCCGATAAAAATTGCTCCTGTCATCAACAGGATTAGAACTCAGGTCTTACCACCGTTGATTGTATCAACTGTGCTACCGAGAGAGCGAATAAATTACTGAACGCTTATTCAAATATATGGTATTTATTTATTATTATTTTTCCCTTGCAAAGACTATTATGCATATCAATTTTGTGCGTTCTGTGGTGGATTTACTGTTTTGCTGGGTCAACCATCCTAGTGTATGGCGTGAGAAAAGATCCGTACACATCCTAGACCAATGAACTCGGCCACGATGTGAATGTGTTCATCTGACTTTTTTCCATGGTCAAAATGTCACTGAATGGGACAGTTTTGCATCTTTAGAGGATATCCAGCAACTTATGCCGACATCACTACGATCGATATCAGTAATATTAGTAAAATAATAAGAGGAGTTTACCTCAATATAGTGCGTAGAACACTTCCGTATGATACCCTCCAGAAATTAAAACGGAAAAAACGAAAAAATCGACAACTTACCGGTACATTAGAATAAAATATAAATAATTAAATAATCAATTTAACACAATTCAAATCAATTTAAAACAATTAAAAATCAAATTAACGCAATTAAAAGAATCTAACGAAAATATTCAAAACGATTTTCCTTCCTCATATTTTCGTTAGATTCTTTTAATTGCGTTAATTTAATTTTTAATTGTTTTAAATTGATTTGAATTGTGTTAAATTGATCATTTAATTATTTATATTTTACTCTAATGTACCGGTAAGTTGTCGATTTTTTCGTTTTTTCCGTTTTAATTTCTGGAGGGTATCATACGGAAGTGTTCTACGTACTATATTGAGGTAAACTCCTCTTATTATTTTACTAATATTATTATTATCAATATAGAACATATTGAGTAGTACAGCTCTGATTCATACTATCTGATCGATATCAGTAAACGAGTTCCAGATATGCTTCCAATCGTGGCATTCTTTTCTACAATGAATGCTTCCATTCGTGGCAGAAGAGGATTGCTTCGTATAGAGAGTGTTGTACCAGGGAAGAAGGGGACAAAGCAAATAATCGCTGAATTTAGTTTAAACTACTCTACTTATAATGTCAATCCTGGAAATTTCTAGCTATGCCTCTTAAGTTACTAAGTGCGGGAGAGAGTTTAATTTTATTTAATGTTGGAGGGGACGGGGATCAAAATTGCCAAAACATTGGAGGTACAAAGTCACAGCAGCCCCACGATTGAAGTTTAAAAATCGGTTTACATAATTTGTGAAGCAATTCTACCCTTTCACACTGTGAGGAAAAGACCTGAGACTGACTACCGTTTGTCGTCCAAAATTTTTAAAAAGATCAATCGCAGGAACAGTTTTCCGTTTACTTATTAACACCCAAGTTTCTTTCCAGGAGTTTTTTTTTTTTTTTTTTGGAACATCAGCGACTAGGGCCATATTGCCCTGCATATTTTCTGTAAATTTCTTGTGTTCTGTGGTGGATTTTCTGTTTACTAAACGAAAACTCTCCGAGTTCCTAAGAAAAAAAAAACCATCCTACTCTCGCCTGAGGCCAACTAACTCAGCCTTGTTGTGAAAAGGCCCATAAATAGTTCCTCACGTCATCGACGCGATTCGAACTCTGGTCTTTTCCACCCGGTGTGGGGGAGGACGGCGATTCTACGAATTGCTACCCACGATGTTTGTGGAGCAAGTCATTAGTTAGTCTTGGTAAGTAGGTTTATACATTTGTTATTTAAATTATTTATTTTTAATATGTATTTTTTTTATTTTCGATCCCGAGAACTTGCTATTTTCGTCCCACAAAAGAAGCATCTAATTATAGAATACGCTATTTATAGCTTTTAAAGAAAAATTATCGGCATCTCATAGTCTTATTTTTTATTAGGTGCATCAGCGATTTAAACTGTATTGCGCCGTATATATTATATTGGTAAATGGCGTGTGTTCTGTAGTTGATTTGCTGTTTGTTGGATGAAAAACCTGAATTTCTGAAAAAAAAAAAAGCCAAGAACATTTTCTTGTGTCATTGACAGAATTCAAGCTCAGGTCTTTTCCACCCTGAGAACAGTGATCATACCAACCATACAACCCAGGACGGCATAGTCTTAGTTGCCTTTGCGTAAATTGTAAAAATAACACAACCAAATCCAGCGGACCCCCCCCCCCCCGAGTTTTCTTAGTGCGCATTTTAATGAACCCAAGGATGGTCCCAGGTTAGCATTAGCACTAGTAGAGGCATGTGATGCAAGAAAGCAAGCTTATACAGCATCAACTAAAAAAAAAAAAAAAAAAAAAACTCTTTCACCATCCATTCAGTCCAAACGTTTGTCTACTCCTGCTTGAATTTATTTAAGCTGTTAACTTCTAACACAACAAATGGAAGTTTGTTCCAGCAATCAACCACCTGACTAACCCGCTGACTAAGGGCAAATTTCCGTGCATCTATTCTACAACTGTGTTTCCTAAATTTGAATTTGTGCTCCTCAGGTTCGTAATCTGAGCAAGAGGCCGAATCCCATCAGCACTCAACCATTCAAGTCCTAATACCCCTCAATCAGATCACCTCGCAGGTGCCTAATCTCCAGACTCTGCAATTTGCAGAACTTAAACCTTTCTTGGTAAGAGCAACCCTTCGTTCTACTCACCAATCTCGTTGCCCTTCGCTTTACTTCTTGCAGCACCTCCACATCCTTTATAAAATGAGGCCTCCAGACTTGTATACAGTACTCAAGGTGTGGCCTGACCACTGCCTTATAAGAGAGAGAGAGAGAGAGAGAGAGAGAGAGAGAGAGAGAGAGAGAGAGAGAGAGAGAGAGAGAGAGAGAATGAATCACGGCCTTATCCCTGCTAGAAAAATTCCTGTATATTATTGACAATACCCCAGGAGCTACTCTTGCAGCCTGTCTGCACTGATCAGAAAACTTCATATCTGACTGCACAATTACCTCCTATTCCTTTTAATTCTCCACAACCCTGAGTATAGTACCGCACAGTTGATACGTTACTCTGGGATTACTGCTACCCGTATGCAGTACTTTGCATTTGTCAATGTTAAACTTCAGTTGCTCAACTTTTCTATATCCTATTGCAGTAGCGTACTGTCATTACTGTCTTGGCGCACGATAGCCTTACATGGTGATGCGCCATAAAACTCCTAATAACCAACCAATCAGTACCGTCATTAACAACCCTGCCCACCTTCGAATCCTCCGCAAACCTGGACATTAAGTTCGATATACCTTAACCAATCTCATTGATGAATACAGAAAACAACAATGGGCCAACACTGAAACCTGGGGAGCTCCACTAATAAAATTAATTGTTATATTAGGATCACCTAAAATGGTAATTCAGTTACCGATGTGTATCGTGTATGTGAATTACATGTGTTTCCTGGTCGATTTGCAGGTTTGGCTGAACAAAAAACCCCCATTTTCCCGTGGTAAAAAGACTTGCTTACAGACTAGCTTATATCTACCATAGGCTTTTATGTTTTGTTTATTTTATGATAATTTATATGCATCCCATGCATATTTCTTCTCTGCCACAAGTTTCATTAGTTCAGTTGACGTCCATTTAGGCCTAAACATTGAATACCATTTCTTATTTGGTATGAAAAGTCTAGTAGCTTCCAAGATTAATTACTTGAATGCTTCCCATTTAGAATTTGCTGTTGGTGACATCATCAGTTGGTCGCACTATATAGAACTTAAAAACTGTCTGAGACCGCTGTAGTCAGTTTTACTGAAGAAAAACCCTTCACTTTACAACTGATTTTAGTTACATCTTTGAGTAAATTCCAAATCAGCATACTGTGATCACTGTCACCTTGTGGTTCCTTTATCTGCCGATTCTTAATGCATGAATAATCACTGCTGATAATGAGATCAGGACTATTACTCCTTTAGGTTGCCTCTTGAACATGCTGTAGAAAACAACAATCCAATAAATCCAGAAAAGCCTGTCTGATGTGTGAGTTACCCACAAGTTCCAGTCAATATCTGGGAAGTTAACAGCTACCATTATAAGACAATCTGATTTACTGGCCCACTCTATTTCTCTGTACAGTTGTTTGTTGTACTCGTCAGAGTCATTAGGCCAATAGCACACTCCTACTTTCAATTTTGCTTTCCCAATGCTTATGTCATACCAAACTGAGTAAACATTGCATGCTCCATCCATGTGAACTGGATGCACTTCTGGAGATCTTATGTTTCTTAACTAACAGCAAACTCATCCTCTCTTTCTATCCTGTCTGGACACATTGTACTCCCTAAATTCTAATTCTGCATCCCTTTATATCTGTGTGACACCATGTCTCTGATATTCCAACAATATCTGCCTCTGATGCCTTGATCAGCACTTCAAATTCATCAAATTTATTTATTTACTATACTCCTAGCATTGGTGTATATGCAAGTATACATGCACCTGTTCTTATTCTTAGTTACCCCTAACATAGCCTATCTATTTATTTGTTCCATGATGACTCCCAGCAGCCCTTGAAATCCCCAGCACCCTGCTTTCCAAGCTGCTGCTCATTGCAATAGCAATGACCGACAATCGCTTTCACATCTGCCTGTGGCTACTGTTAACCTCTTAGTGTTTCCCCCCCCCAAATAGCTGTTTTCCGATCCATGGTCTTGCACCCGTTCTATTCAAGTGTATCATTTCCCTGTAGAAGCTGTCTCTCCTGTTAACAAGCACAAACAACGTTGAGAAAAATTTTACCCCACAGCTTTGCACAATCTCTCCAGGGCCGAATTGATTGACAAGGCGCTCATCGTGTTCTCCCGTCTTATCAGAGTTGAAGAGACTTTCAAATTTAACCCTAACTCGCGAGTTTTTTTTCATTATTGACCTGTACTTGTTAATTAAGTCTGCAGATCTCCTACTGGTTGGACTGTATTCCTTAAAATCAAATTAATATGTATTTTTTATTTTACTGTATTATATATGGGGATTAACCTAATGAGGTCCGTAGCACTGCCGAAGCTTCCTTCCCTTTAAAAAAAAATCCTGGGACTGCGCAAGAATGAACCCACTTTTGGTAAAGGAAGGCTGGGGGGGGGGGTGGAATTGTTGAAATGTTTTGTATGTAAATCCCTTTCCTCCATATGGTAGGACTAAAAATTGTCTTCACATATACTGCTAATATATGTTCACAGTATAATTTAAAATTTCTTATATTGTTTAAAAGCCTTGAATATAATACTTGCTTTTTACTTTTACCGCAAGGTGAAACGCAGTTGTCTGGTTCCAACGTGTGATTCCAGATTGACGTGGCGTTAAATGAATTGAAATGTTGTTTTGATTGGGATTTATTGCTTTGCCATAAACAGGTATGTAATGTTTATTTTCAGAGTGTTCGAATCCATAAATTAACAAAAATTGGAATAAACTTTGATATCCCTCCAGTCATTTTCGCATTTATTGAAATTGAATGTTTCACCGGTCGCTTGAAGCTTAGATTGACTGACACGAGAGGAATGAACATGCGGAATATTAGCAATGGAAGCGGAGGTTACGGTTAGACGAGCTCTGTGTACAATAAAATTTATTCGTAACATTTTTGGGAATTCTACAGGCAGTCCAATAAGCATTTCGAGTTTTGGCATTCTCAGCTGTGTGCTGTGCCAGAACAATACGTTTTGAGTTAGTGGCGAATGATTGAAGAAAACAAGATTATAGAGCATTAGCAAAAACAAAATAAAACAAACAAACAAACAAACACACACCTCATCCGTCCATCCCCTCAAAGAATCGTTCCAGTTCTTCCCTGCATTTATTTCAACTACTCACTTCCACTACAAAAGATGGTAGTTTGTTCCAACATTCAACCACCCACTGGCTAAAGGCAAACTTCCACATATCTATTCTGTAAACATCGTAACTAAATTTAAATATATACCCTCTCGTGTGTGTGTGTAGTCTTAGCAAGAGAATGCCATCAACATTTAGCTAAATACCTCAGTCAGACCTCCTTGCAGGTGCCTCATCTCCAGACACTACAATTTTCAGAACTGAAGCCTTTCTATGTAAGAGCAACATTTTGTTCCCTTCACCAATCTGGTTACCCTGCTCTGCACCTATTCCAGCAGAACTACAGCACTTCCTAAAGTAAGGCCTCCAAACCTGTATACAGTGCTCAAGATGGGGCCTGATCATTGATTATCTCTTGTACTAAGGGATAATCATGGTCAGGCCACATCTTTAGTACCTTTTCATTTCACACTAGGCTAAGTGGAGTATCATTGAGTTGTGTGTTAAGCTGGGATTACTGCTATTCCCAAGCAGAACCTTTATTTGTCAATGTTAAATTTAAGTGATGTTTTTCTGCCCATCTGCCTAATTTTTCTAGATCTTGTTGCAGGTGCTTACATTGATTACTGTCATTAACTGCCCTGCTAATCTTTGTATCATCTGCAGACTGAGACATCAATATCATTAATAAATATTGAAAACAACGATGAGCCCAGTGCTAAACCCTAGAGGACTCCAATAATAACATTAGATTATGAAGAGCAATGCTCATTGATAACCACTATTGTCTTCTTCCACTCAACCATCCCTTTATCTTGCCCTTCATGCTAGATTGCTCCAGTTTCTACAGCAGGCTTTTGTGTGCAACTGTATCAAACTCTTTCCTGAAATCCAACTGTATGATATCAAAATAATTTGTTGTATCTGGTTCTTTGTTCTTGCATCATAGTGTTGAATCAGATTGGTCAGACAAGACAGTCCCTTAACAAATCCATGCTGTGACTGCAGTCTAATTGCATTCCTGTGTAGATGGTCCTGCATTATTCTTTAACTTGGGACTGTATTATTTTTCAAGGAACAGTAGTTAACTAACAGGTCTGTAATTATTCATGTCACCTTTTGAACTGCCTTTGTGAATTGGGGATACATGCACACATCACCAATCTATAGGGACCTTTCCAGAATCTAAGGATGCTCTCATAATTATGGCTACGGGTTTGCTGCCTCCTTTAATATAATCAGATAGATCCCAGGCACCTATTATATTTTTACTTGTTGCACAGAAGAAGAAAAATGCGTGGGATGTATATAAATTAATAGGAACCACAGAAGCCAAAGCCTGTGGTAGATATAAACTAGTCTGTAATTAGGTCACAGAGGAGGTTATGCAAGCTAAGGCAGATTATGAGGTGTCTAGCAAAAAATGAAAAGAACAGCAGCAAAGACTTCTATGCGTATATTAGCAGTAAAAGGAGAGGTTAAATCTCATTGGTCAACTTGATGTCACTGTTTAACCTGCTGATGACTCTACTCAGGTTTCTGTTGAACCGAATGAGTATTTTGCATCTACATTCACACATTGAGGAATTCTTTAAGGAAGAGAAGAATGCCAGAAGTTTATCAAACTCTAAAAGGTAGCTAAATGATTTTATGATAACTGAAAGGAAAGTGCCAGAAAAATTGTTTTTAGCATTAGTAGTGGCATATGATGCAAGAAAGCAAGCTTGTACAGCACCAAAAAAAAAAAAAGAATTCCTCAATGTGTGAATGTTGATGCAAAATATCTATTTGGTTCATCAGAAACCTGAGCAGAGTCTTCAGCAGTTTAAACACGGACATCAAGTTGATCAGTGAGATTTAAGCAATTCCTTCTATTGCTGATATAAGCATAGAAGTCTTTGTTGCAGTTCTTTGCTAGAGATTTTTTGTCATCTGCCTTAGTTTGCCTAACCTACATTGTGAATTAGTTACAGACTAGTGTAATCTATCACAGGCTAGTGCGGTTCCTAATAATTTATATGCATCCTCTGCATTTTTCTTCTTTGTGCCACAAATCTCATCAGTTCATCTGACATCCATTTCAGTCTAAGCCTTGAACAGTATTTCTTAGTTTGTATAAAAAGTCTAGTAGTTTCTATGATTGTTTCCCCAAATACTTCTCATTTAACATTTACTGTTGCTAACTTCATCAGTTGGCCACACTGCTTAGAATTTAAACTCTGAGACCACTGTATTCACACTTACAAAAGCAAAAGCCTTTTCCTTACGTTGACAGTAGTTATGACTATAGTATTAGTAGTGGTAAATGGTGCAAAAAAAAGCAAGCTTATTCAGCATAAATGAAAAAAAAAAAAAAAAACCCTACCTATCCAACCCCTCCAGTAGTTTGGCTAGCCCTGAATTTATTTATATTATCCACTTCCACAGCAACAGATGGCAGCTTGTTCCAGCAAAGGCTGAAGCTAAAACTTCTACACCTCTATTCTGCAACCATTCTTCCCAAATTTGAATTTATTCTCCCACATGTGCATAGCCTTTTTTTTAAATTTTTTTATTTTTTTATGAAAATCCCCAAACATGAGAGGTATTAGAACCCATAGTACTTAGTACTGTGCATGGGTTGGAGGTTGAGAAGACAAAAGAAGATATTTGTTGAAATTAGACTTGAACATCTGTACACTGTAATTTTCAGGAAATACGCATGAAGGAAGGTTGTTCCAGAAAACGGCAGTTGAATGAATAAATGAGGTAGACGAAAAGTTGGTTCTGTGAGTTTGAAGTTGGACAGTAAATGAATGTTGGCTAGTGGTGGCACGTGTTCGGACTGTTTTAAAAGAGAGAGAGAGAGAGAGCGGGAATTATAGTAGCTAATTCAGAAGAACAGTGCCCATGAAAGTATCTGGGCTGTGAATTAGGGTTGAATTTGAAAGTGTCTGCAATTCTGCCTAGACACATTAGGAGGGAGTATATGATGAGAGCTTTGTCGATCAATTCAGCCCTGGAGAGATTGTGCAAGGTTCAAGGGGTATAATTTTTCTCAACCTAGTCTGTGCTTGTTAACAGGAGAGACTGCTTCTACGGGGATGGGATACACTTAAATAGAAAGGGTGCAAGAATATTTGTTGATGGTATTGAGGCATTGTTAGGTGGGTCGGAAAACTGTTAGCTTGGGGGATGGATACACGGACTAATAGATTAACTGTAGCCGCTGGCAGAGGTGAAAGTGATTCTTGTACTGCTTCTATTGGAATGAGAAACAGCCTGTAAAACAAGATGCAGGGGATTTCAGAGACTGCTGGGAGTCATTGCAGTACAAGGAAACAATGGGTTGTGTTAGAGTAGCTAAGAATAGGAACAGGTGCATGTATACTTGTGTGTACACCAATGCTAGGAGTTTGGTAAATAAATTTGATGAATTTGAGGTGTTGGTCAAAACATCAAAGGCAGATATTGTTAGGATATCAGAGGCGTGGTGTCACACAGATATAAGGAATGCCGAACTGGAATTTGGGGAGTACAATGTGTACAGGAAGGATAGACAAGATAGGAAGGGAGGAGGGGTTATGCTATTAGTTAAGAAACACAAAATCCAAGGAAGTGCAGCCAGTCGACATTGCTGGACAGTGCAGTGTCGAGTCAGTTTGGTGTGACATAAGCACTGGGAAATCAAAATTGAGAGTAGGAGTGTGTTATAGGCCTAATGACTCTGATGAGTATAATAAAAAAAACTGTACAGCAAAATAGAGTGGACCAGTAAATCAAAGAGTCTTATAATGGGGGATTTTAAAATCATGGATATTGACTGAAATTTGTGGGTTGGTCAATCACACATTAGCAGGGCTTTTGTGGATTTATTGGATGATTTTTTCTACATCAGCATGTTCAGGAGGCAACTAGAAGGAGTAATGCTCTTGATCTAATTATCTGTAGTGATTCTTCATGCATTAAGAATTTGCGGATAAAGGAACCACTAGGTGGTAGTGATCACAGTGTGCTGAAGTGCGATTTACTCAAAGAGGTAACTACTGTCGAGGGTAAAGGGAAGGGTTTTTGCTTTCGTAAAGGTGACTACGGAAGTCTGAGAAAGTATTTAAATTCCATAGGTTGGGACCAACTGATGATGTTACCAACAGCAAATTCAAAATGGGAAGCATTCAAAGAATTAATCTTGGAAGCTACTAGGCTCTATATACCAAATAAGAAATATTGTTCAAAGTTTAGGCCTAAATTGGATGTCAGATGAACTAATGAGACATGTGACAGAGAAGAAAAAGGCATGGGATACATAAATTAATGGGTGATATGGAAGCCTATGATAGATATAAGCTGGTCTATAATCAAGTCACAAAAGAGGTTAGGCACGCAAAGGTAGATTATGAGAAATCTTTGGCAAAGGATGCAAAAAAAAAAAAAAACCAGCAAAGAGTTCTTTACTTATGTAAACTTTAGAAGGAAGGGGAAGAATCAGAATTTTCCACTGGATATAGATGGTTCAACTGTTGATGATCTTGCTCAGGTGGCGAACAAACTGATTGAGTATTTTGCATCTACATTCACACATGAGGAGTTATTCAGGGAGGGGAATGCCAGAGGTGAACTAAACTCTGGCAGTGAGCTAGATGATTTTGTAATAACTGGGAGAAAAGTGGAGGAGAAATTGTTGAAGGTAAACATAAGAAAGGCACCTGGGGTGGATGGGAACTATCCGGCAGCAAAGAAGTAAGTAAACCCTTAGCCATAATCATGAGCTTCCTTGGACTCAGGGGAGGTACCCATGGACTGGAGATGTACAAATGTGACCCCAATTCACAGAGGATCAAAGGGCGACACAAGGAATTATAGACCTGTTAGTTTAACTTCTGTTTCAGGGAAATGAATGGAAGCACTGGTTAAAGAAGCACTACAGGATCATCTAGACAAGACTTCAGTTATAGCTCAGACACAGCATGGGTTTGTTAAGGGGAAGACTTGTCAGACCAATTTGATTGGATACTATGATGTCACAAAGGAACTGGATGCATAGAATAACTTTGATATCATATATTTGGATCTTAGAAAGGCTTTTGATACTGTTGCACATGGAAGACTGCTGCACAAATTGGAGCAGTGCAGCATTGGAAGCAAATTGCGGCTATGGATAAAGGGATGGTTGAGTGGGAGAAGACAGAGAGTGGTAATCAATGGACACTGCTCTTCGTGGACTAATGTTATTAGTGGAGTCCCTCAGGGTTCAGTGTTGATCTATTGTTTTCTCTATTTATAAATGATATTGATGATGGTATATCAGGCTTAATGTTTAAGTTTACAGACGACACTAATGATGGTATGTTGCTGAAAGAGGATCTAGAAAAGTTGAGCAGATGGGCTGAGAGGTGACAAATGAAGTTTAACATTGACAAATGTAAAGTACTAAATTAGTATTAGGCATATGATGCAAGAAAGCAAGCTTATGCAGCATCAGCCAAAAAAAAAAAATGCTCCCATTTGACCCCTCCGTTCGTTCCAAATACCTGTCCAGCTCAGCCTTAAATTTATTTAGGCTATCAACTTCCACAACAAAAGATGGAAGTCTGCAACTACTCGCTGGCTAAAGGCAAACTTCTGCACATCTATCCTACAACTAGGTTTCCTCAATCCTTAGCAAGAGGAAGAATCCCATCAGCATTCAGCATGCTCAAACCATTCAAGGCTTTATATACCTCAATCAGATCATCTCGCAGGTGCTTAGTTTCCAGACACTGTAATTTGCGAAACTTCAGCCTTTCTTCGTAAGAGCAACCCTTTGTTCCATTCACTAATCTTGTTGCCCTTCTCTGTACTCATTCCAACAGATCTACATCCTTCTGAAAATGAGGCATTCAGACCTGTATACAGTACTCAAGGTGTGGTCTGACCATTGCCTTATACAAGGGGATAATCACCTCTATTCCTGCTAGCAAAATTCCTGTATATCATTGACAAGACACCATGAGCTACTCTTGCAGACCGTCTACACTGCTCAGAAAACTTCATATCTGCCTGCACAATTACCCCCAGGGCCTTTTCATTCTCTGCCAGTGTAGTACCACAGAGTTGATACGTTATTCTGGGGTTACTGCTTCCCATATGTAGTACTTTTCATTTGTCAATGTTAAACTTCATTTGCCACCTCTCAGCCCATCTCCTCAACTTTTCTAGATCCTGTTGCAGCAGCATACTGTCATTAGTGTCCTTAACAACCCTGCCAACCTTCATATCATCTGCAAACTTGGACATTAAACTTGATATATCATTTATAAATACAGAAAACAATAATGGATCCAACACTCCCTGAGGGACTCCACTAATAACATTAGTCCATGATGAGCAATGTCCATTGATTACCACTCTGTGTCTTCTCCCACTCAACCATCCCTTTATCCATAGCAGCAATTTGCCTCCAATGCCACACTGCTCCAATTTGTTCAGCAGTCTTCCATGTGCAACAGTATCAGAAGCATTTCTAAAATCCAAATATATGATATCAGTTATTCCCTGCATCCAGTTCCTTTGTGACCACATCATAGTATCCAATGAAATTGGTTAGGCAAGACTTTCCCTTAACAAAACCATGCTGTGTCCAAGCTATATTTGAAGTGTTGTCCAGATGATCCTGCAATGCTTCTTTAACAGTGCCTCCATTAATTTTCCTGGAACAGAAGTTAGACTAACAGGTCTATAATTACTTGTGTCACCCTTTGATCCTCCTTTGTGAATTGGGGTCACATTTGCAGTGCATTGTAACCTCTTTGGACTCCCCCCCCTCCCCGAGTCGAAAGAAGCTCTCATAATTATGGCGTAGTGTTTGCTTACTTCCTTTGCTGCTTCCTTTGATATAACTGGGAAGCATAACATATCAAATCTGTGGTACTACACTGACAAGTGTAATACCACAGAGTTGATATGTTACTGCTTCTCAGTTATATCAAAGGTATGTTCATGTCAGACGGCACCTGGGATTTCTGCCATCTCTGCGTGTGTTCGCTGTATTGAGAACAGTACACTGTCAAGCCAGAGACTTGAAAGTGTGTGGGCAATGTCTGTGCAGTGTGATGTGTTGTGTCCATTGTTTGTCCAGCTTATTGGCTGCCAGGCCCCTAGTGGGGCCCGATGTTGCTCATACCTCGCCATGTGGAGGCTAGCTGGGTGTGTCCAGTATCACAAAAAGTTGCTCTGGCGGGTCCTGCCACCTGGTTTTCTGGAATTTCAGTGGCTAGGACCTAAAAAAAAGTACTACACTGACAGTGGTAGAGAATTAAAAGGACCTGGAGGTAATTGTGCAGGCAGATATGAAGTTTTCTGAGCAGTGCAGATGGTTTGCAAGAGTAGCTCATGGTGTCTTGTCAATGATATACGGGAATTTTTCTAGCAGGGATAAGGAAGTGATTATCCCCTTGTATAAGGCGATTGTCAGGCCACACCTTGAATACTGTATACAGGTCTGGAGGCCTCATTTTAAGGATGTAGAGTGGTTGGAACGACTAAAGGAAAGGGAACAAGATTAGTGAATGGAACAAAGGGTTGCTCTTACGAAGAAAGGCTTCGGTTTTGTAGATTACAGTGTTTGGAGACTATGCACCTGCGAGGTGATCTGATTGAGGTGTATAAAGCCTTGAATGGTTTGAACATGCTCAATGCTGATGGGATTCTTCCTCTTGCTCAGAATAATCACCTGAGAGGGCATAAATTCAAATTGAGGAAAGACAGTTGTAGAATAGATGTGTGAATGTTTGCCTTTAGCCAGCGGATAGTTGATTGGTGGAACAGACTTCCATCTTTTGTTGTGGAAGTTGATAGCCTAAATAAATTTAAGGCTGAGCTGGACAGGTATTTGGAACGAATGGAGGGGTGAAATCGGAATTTTTTATTTTCGATGATGCTGCATAAGCTTGCTTTCTTGCATCGTATGCCTCTACTAATGCTAATCTGTAGAAAAGGCATCTAGCAGAAACAGTACGTCTATGAGACAGAGTGGAGAGACTGTTAGAGATGAGTCATTAATGAACTTAACTGCCCTCTTCTGAATGGCATCTAGAAGCCTGAGAGAAGTGTTGGGAGCACTGCCCCAGATGTGGGAACAATATTCCATGGTAGGGTGGATTTGCGATTTGTACAGAGTGAACAGCAGTTTGGAAGAAAAGTAATGCTGAAAGTGAAAAAGAAAACCAAGTTTTTTACATGCAAAGGAAGCAATACTTGTAATGTGCTTGTGCCAAGAGAGATTAGAGGTCAGGGTAATCCGTAAAGGAGATATATCATCTTATCTAGAAATCGGAGTGTTACCAAAGATAAGCATAGAAGCAGAAGAATCTTTTTTGTGAGACATAAGACAGGACTACATTTTAGAAGGATTGAAGTCGACTAAGTTATCTTTGGCCCCCACTGGAGATCGGCATTTAAGGAATTGGTGGCAGATATTCGAGAAGTTGAAGCTGATTGAGCAAGGGAAGGTTTTTCAAACTGGAAAGTCATATGCAATGTGCTATCTTCAGCAAAACTATGGATAGGATTTCTAGTGAATGGAAGAAGGTCATTAATATACAAGAGGAAAAGAGTGGAGGAAAGAACTGAACCTTTAGGGGAACACCAGCATTAGTGGAGAAGTTACACGACACAGAACCATCTATAATCACCCTCAGTGAGTGGTCAGAGAGAAAAACTGGATAACCAATTATGAAAAACAGTTGGCAAACCATAAGATGGAAGCTTGTTTAGAAGACATTTGTGCTAAACACGAACGAAAGCCTTTGAGATGTCAAGAGCAACTGCTTGTGTTTTACCAAGCTTTTCCATTGAATTTGTCCATAAATGGGTAACATAAGCCAGAATATCACCAGGGGATTGAGACTGATGGAATCCATACTGGCAATCGTTGATCAGACGGAAGGTGTCTAGATAGTTTGAGTCTGTGGTTAATTGATTTCTCTATTACTTTAGAAAGAGTAGAAGTAATTGCAATGGGATGATAATTTGATGGGAGGGATTTGTCACCCTTTTTTAGGAACTGGTTGGATGTGAGCAAATTTCCAAGCAGAACGAAAAACACCTTTGGAATAAGAAAGTGAAAAAAAGGCAGCAAAGAACATGAGTATGTTCAGGAGCACAGGTTTTGAGAACAGGTGGAGAAATACCATCCGGGACCACCTGGAGCTTTCTTAGCATCAAGATTCATCAAAATCCTTCTGACAACCTTTTGACAGAAAACTACAGGTGGCATTGAATGGAGCATGCTGGGACTAGTGGGAGGTGTTTTACCAAGATCATTAATACATGAGTTCGAAGAAAAATGGGTTGCTGGCAGGTGAGCTTTATCCTTGGCTGAAGTGACAACAGAACCATCTGTTTTTGACTGAGTTTGGGAGCAGAGATGGACAAAAGTTGGAGCCAATATTGGAGCTTTGGCAAGTGACCAGACTGCTGATCTACCATCAGTGCAAGAAGCAAGTTTTCTACTCTTAGCCTGTTCAAAATCTAGTTTGGACCGATGAACTGCTTTACAGTTGTTGCGAGCTCTTCTGTAGCCAGAAAACGAAACTGAAGAATTGGAAGCAAGCCAATTATGATTGCATAATTTTATTGGAAAACCTGTGACTTAGATTAAGTGCAAGGTTTTATGGTGGAATGTGGAATAAAGGATTCCATTTCTACAAGAATAATTTCACTGACACAATCTGAGCAAATGTTGACATCAGAAGTTTTGAAACAATAATCTTACCGAGGAAAAGAAGAAAAGAAATCTTGCATTCTTGTAATGCCAAACAACACTAGGTTGGGAATAGCCACGAGTTAAAGGCTCCATTGGAGAAGTGACAATCACCAAGTTGTGATCTGAGATGCCTAAAGAACCGCTCACTTTGACCGTATACTTAGAAGGGTTGTTTGTGAGAAAAAGATCAAACATGTTGGCTGTATGGTTACGATTGTCCGGTAAATGAACCGGACTTGCACAGATTGTTCATTTACCTGGTAGGTAAATGAACAGTCTGTGCAAGGTCATTAGTAATTGAAAAGCCTCAGCATCTCGACCAGCTGAGTCTGTGTGACTACAAAACGGAAGCCAGCTGGAGTTGTGAACATTAAAATTACCTCACTGTTAGGAAAGTTGGAATGGAGAAAGTCAAGTTGCGAAGAGAGGAAGTCAAAGAGCTCCAAGTGATTAGTGGAGTTGGGAAAATGGTGGAGACAACAGATGAATTTGACAGAATGAGGTAGAGCGATTTTAAGCCAGAGAAGATCGAAAAGAGGAGATTCCAAATTATCAAGTCTCTGACCTTTGTATACCAGAATTGGCATATGCACAAGTACCACGTTTGAGGGTAAAGGAATCATACTACGAATAATTTGGGAAACTGAGATGAGCAGTGGTTGAATCAACCGATAACTGAGATTCTGTCAAAAAAAAGTACATGGGATTTTTGCAGACTAAGTGGAAATGGACATTATTGAGATTAGAACTGACACCACATATATTTGTGAAATGAACTAGTAAGTGTTTGGGAGGCTGTGATCTTTTCGCAAATAAGTTTACTCTGTTAGTTTGACAATTCATGGTGTATTTAGTAGTAAGAAAGAGTGGGACAGGGAAATGCTGTATGAAGTAATGAAATTTTTGGATGTGGTGTACACACGATAAGAATATACTGCGATTCTTGGCATAATGTGGCATTGACAATGCCTCCCCCCCTCCACAGGCACATTACTCGGACTCCCTCCAGTCACTATCTGGCAGAGTAGAGGCAGTAAGATTACGCATTAGCTGATCCGGAAGCTTCCTAGAGAGTTACAAATAGGTTCGGTCTGGTGTACTAACTGTGAGACGGCCTAGGAACACCGTTTTAGAGCTGTACCCTCGAAATGTAAGGAAGTTTGGATCTCACTGTGTTGTTCATCATAACCTCAAAAGACATCAATCATACTGCATGATGGGGAAGGTTGACCGAAACTTAGCTCTGGAGACTAAACATGGTTTTCACCATTTCAAGCCTCCGATAGGGAAAGTGGTAGTATGGCATGAGTTGATGAGAGTCATCTACCACCTAGTATTGCCTAGTAACACAGAGGGGTGGCATTCCTCCATGTGGTGTGGGTGCCACACCTCGCTTATATTGGTTCACACTTGGGTGGTCACCAACAATGTGCTTACACATGGGAGTCATATCCAGGATTACTAACAGTCCCACCTTCATGAAGTTGCAAGCAAAGGATTTGGCTCTCACAAACTCTCCGGACTTTGCCGATATTGGGTCACCTGACTTGAGTGTCACCTGAATATCAGTTCCATCAGCGTTTTAGGCTACCAGGTAGCAAGCACCGCTTGTCTGACCTATCTGAGAGAATGTCTGCAACAGCCTTAAGGACCAAGTCTGAGCAAGAGAAAGGAATGTCATCAGCATTGTGTTAGTTTCAAGCTATTTAAAGCATTACACACCTCAATCAGATCACTTCACAGGTGCCTAGTTTCCAGACATGGCAATTTGCAGAACTGAAGGCTTTCTTGGTAAGAGCACCCCTTTGTTACTCTCACCAATCTTGTTTCCCTTTTTGGTACATCCTTCCTAAAATGATGCCTTCAGACCTGTGCGCAGTACTCAAGGTGTGGCCTGATCATTGCCTTATGTCTTGCCTTCTTATCCCTGCTGTTAAAATTACTACATATCATTCCCAAAACCCAATGAGCTGCTCTGGCAGCCTTTGTACACTCTTCAGAGAACTTCGTCTGACTGCACTATTACCTCCAGGTCCTTTTCATTTTACAATACTCTGAGTGTAGTATCTTACAGTTTGTATGTTACTCTGAGATTACTTCTATCCATATCCATTTCCTTGTATTTGTCAATATTAAACTTTAGTTGCCTTTTCTCAGCCTGTCCATCTAATTTTTCTAGATCTTGTCACAGCTGCTTATATTCATTGCTGACAATAACTACCCTGCCAACTTTTGTATCATCAACAAACTTATATCGAGCCCTACTATACCTTCATCAATATCATTAATAAATGTAGAAAACAGTAAACCCTGTGGACTCCTTTCTATAACATTAGTCCATGATGAACAGTGTCCATTGATGACCATGCCCTTTCTTCTCCCACTCAACCATCACCTTTTCCATATCAACTTACTGCCACAATAATCTAATTTGTATAGCACTCTTTTCTGTGGAACAGTATCAAAAGCTTTCTGGAAATACAAGTATATGATATCAAAATTATTTTTGCATTTAGTCCCTTTTTTAATGCATGATAGTATCCATTAAAACTGGTCAGAGATCTTCCCATAATTAACCCATTCTCTGAATGAAGTATAGCGGCACTCCTACCTAGATGGTTCTGTGTTACTTCTTTAACCGGTGAGTCCCTTATTTTCCATGGAAGAGAAGTCAAAGTAACAGGTCTGTAATTACTCATGCCCATTGATCTGTAATTACTCGTGCCCTTTGTGAATTGGGGATACATTTGCATATTTCCAGTCCACAGAGACTTCCCATGAATCCATAGATGCTCTTGTAATTATCGCTAAGGGTTTGCTTACCTCCTTTGCTGCCTCCATTAATATAATTGGATAGATCCTTCACCCTAGGTGCCTTTTTTATGTTTAACTTCAACAATTTCACTTTATTTAATTGCGTATTAATTAAATATATACAGGCACAACTCGAGTGATGTCATTCTAATGTTATGTCACTGAAAAAATAAAAATTTGAAATTTCCTGTACATCTCATTCTGCAGCATCATTTATGGGTTCCATGCTATGCATTTTGCATAGTGTGCAATCAGTTATTGTGTATTTTCATGTAAAAATCACTAGTTGTGGATATTTTGCCCTTTTAATGGTAAAATACCCATAACTTACTTGTTAACAGCAAATTCAAAATGGGAAGCATTCAAAGAACTTATCTTGGAAGTTACTAGGCTTTATATACCAACTAAGAAATATTGTTCAAGGTTTAGGCCTAAATGGATGTCAGATGAACTAATGAGACATATGGCAGAGAAGAAGAATGCAAGGGATACATACAAATTAACATGTGACACAGAAGCCTATGATAGATACAAGTTGATCTGTAATCAAGTTACAAAGGAGATTAGGCAAGTGAAAGCAGATTACGAGAAATCTTTGGCAAGAGAATGCAAAGAAAAACAGCAAAGAGTTCTTTACTTTTGTAAACTCTATAAGGAAGGGGATGAATCAGATTGGTCCACTTGATATCGATGGGTCAACTGTTGATGATCCTGCTCAGGTAGCTAACAAACTAAATGAATATTTTGCATCGACATTCACACATGAGGAGTTATTCAGCGAGGGGAATGCCAGAGGTGTATTCAACTCTGGCAGTAAGCTAGAGAATCTTGTAATAACTGAGAGTAAAGTGGAGGAGAAATTGTTGAAGATAAACACAAGAAAGGCACCTTGGTTGGATGGGATCTATCCAGTTATATTAAAGGAAGCAGCAAAGGAAGTAAGCAAACCCTTAGCCATAACTATGAAAGCTTCCTTGGACTCAGGGGAGGTACCCACAGACTGGAGATGTGCAAATGTGACCCCAATTCACAAAGGGGGATCAAAGTCCGACACAAATAATTATAGACCTGTGAGTTTAACTTCTGTTCCAGGAAAATTAATGGAGGCACTGGTTAAAGAAGCACTGCAGGATCATCTAGACAAGACTTCAGTTATAGCTCGGACACAGCATGGTTTTGTTAAGGGGAAGTCTTGCCTGACCAATTTGATTGGATACTATGATGCAGTCACAAAAGAACTGGATGCAGGGAATAACTTTGATATTATATACTTGGATCTTAGAAAGGCTTTTGATACTGTTACACATGGAAGACTGTTGCACAAATTGGAGCATTGTGGCATTGGAGGCAAATTGCTGCTATGGATAAAGGGGTGGTTGAGGGGGAGAAGACAGAGAGTGGTAATCAATGGACACTGCTCATTGTGGACTAATGTTATTAGTGGAGTCCCTCAGGGTTCAGTGTTGGGTCCATTATTGTTTTCTGTATTTATAAATGATATTGATGATGGTATATCAAGCTTAATGTCTAAGTTTGCAGACGATACGAAGGTTGGCAGGGTTGTCAAGGACACTACTGACACTATGCTGCTGCTGCAACAGGATCTGGAAAGGTTGAGCTTATGGGCTGAGAGGTGGCAAATGAAGTTTAACATTGACAAATGTAAAGTACTACATATGGGAAACAGCAACCCCAGAGCAACGTATCAACTCTTTGGTATTATACTGATAGTGGTAGAGAATGAAAGTGACCGGGGGGTGGTTGTGCAGGCAATATAAAGTTCTCTGAGCAGTGCAGACGGGCTGCAAGAGTAGCTCATGGTGTATTGTCAATGATATATAGGAATTTTTCTAGCAGGGATAAGGAGGTGATTATTCCCTTGTATAAGGCAATGGTCAGGCCACACCTAGAGTACTGTATACAGGTCTGCAGGCCTCATTTCAAGAAGGATATAGAGCTGCTGGAACGAGTACAGAGAAGGGCAACAAGATTAGTGAATGGAACAAAGGGATGCTCTTATGAAGAAAGGCTTAAGTTTTGCAAATTACAGTTTCTGGAGACTAGGCACCAGCGAGGTGATCTGATAGAGGTGTATAAAGCCTTGAATGGTTTGAGCATGCTCAATGCTGATGGGATTCTTCCTCTTGCTCAGAATAATCACCTGAGAGGGCATAAATTCAAATTGAGGAAAGACAGATGTAGGATAGACGTGCGGAAATTTGACTTTAGCCAGCAGGTGGTTAGTTGGTGGAACAGACTTCTGTCCGTTGTCGTGGAAGTTGATAGCCTATATAAGTTTAAGGCTCAGCTGGACAGGTATTTCGAACGAACAGAGGGGTGAAGTGGAAGTGGTTTTTTTTTTTTTTTTTTTTTTTTGGCTGATGCTGCATAAGCTTGCTTTCTTGCATCAAATGCCTCTGCTAATGCTAATGTTAACAGGAGAGAGACTGTTTTTGCAGGGAGGGATACTTGAATAGAAGGGATGCAAGAATATTTGCTGATGCTATTGAGGCAGTGATAGGTGGGTTGGAAAACTGCAAGCTTGTGGGGGGATATACAGACTAATAGCTTAAACAGAGCCATGTGCAGAGGTGGAAGTGATTCTTGCACTGCTAGTATTGGTACATGCAGCAGCCTGGAAAGAAAGGTGTTGGGAATTCAGGATGCGTTGTGGGTCATCATGGAACAAATAAATACATGAGCTGTGTTAAGATAACTAAGAGTAAGAACATGTGCATGTATGCTTGCATGTACGCTTGCATGTACAGTAATTCTATGATCATTGTAAATAAATTTGATTAATTCGAAGTACTGATTGTCATTGAATGCGGACATTGTTAAGAATAGTGGAAATGTGGTGTCACTCAGACCTAAGCGATACTCAATTGGAACAGGGGAAATACGATGTATACAGGAGAAGTGGAGGAGTTAAGCTCTTTGTTAAGAAGAATATTAAATCTAAGGCAATGCATCCGGTTGACATGAGTGAAGAGGGCAATGTTGAGTCAGTTTGGTGTAATATAAGCACTGGGAAAACAAAATTGAGGGTAGGAGTATGTTATAGGCCTAAGGATTGTGATGAGTATACCAAACAGCTATATAGAGAAATAGAGTGGGCCCGCAAATCAGAATGTCCCATAATGGGGATTTTAACTTTCCAGATGTTGACTGGAATTTGTGGGTTGGTCACTCACATACTAGCAAGACTTTTGTGGATTTCTTGGATGATTGTTTTCTACAGAAGCATGTTAGAGAGGTAACAAGAGAAAGCAATACTCTTTATCTGGTTATCAGCAGTGATTCTTCATGCATTAAAAATCTGCAGGTAAAAGACCCATGGGGGTGGCAGCGATCACACTGTGCTTATATGGAATTTAATTAAAGCCATTACTGTCAAGAGAAAAGGAAGGGCTTTTGTAAGGGTGACTGCAGAGGTTTCAGGCAATTTTTAAATTGTGTGCAGTGGGGAACAACTGATGATGTTATCAACAGCAAATTCTAAATGGAAAGCATTCAGGGAAGTAATCAAAGAATCTACTAGACTTTTCATACCAACACAGAAATATTGTTCAAAGCTTAGACCTAAAAGAATGTTAGGTGAGCTGTTGAGAGAAGTAGCAGAGAAGAAAAGTGCATGGAGGCATATAAATTATCGTGCAAAACAAAAGCCTATGGTAGATATAAATTAGTCTGTAATCAAGTCACAAAGGTGGTTAGACAAGCTAAGGCAGATTATGAGAAGTCTCTGACAATGGATACAAAGAAAAGGAACAAAGACTTCTATGCTTGTATTAACAGTAGAAGGAAGGGTTTGAATCATATTGGGCCACTTGATGACTCTGCTTAGGTTGTGGGCAAACTGAATAGGTATTTTGCTTCTACATTCACATATGAGGAATTCTGTAGCAAAGGGGATGCCAGAAGTATATCAAACTGTAACAAGGAGCTAAATGACTGTGATAACTGAAAGGAAAGTGAAAATGTTGAAGTTGAACATACATAAAAAAGAGACCTGGGGTGGATAGAATCTATCAAATTATATTAAGGAAGGCAACAAAGGAGGTAATTATGAGAGCCTTTTTGGATTCAGGGGAGATCTCTGCGGACTGGAGATGTGCAAATGTATCCCAAATTCACAAAGGGAGATCAATGGGTAATGTAATTTCAGATCTGTTAGAATAACATGTCTTCCAGGGAAAATAATGAATCGCTGGTTAAAGAATAATGCAGGACCATATACTGGAATGCAATTATACTGCAGTCAATGCATTGGTTTTTTAAGGGCAGTCTTGTCTAACCAGTCTGATAGGTTACTATGATGCAGTGTTCAGGAAATGATGCAAAAAATAATTTTGTTTCACATACTTGGATTTCAGGAAGGCTTTTGATACTGTTGCACATAAAAGACTGCTATATAAACTGGATCAAAGTGGCATTAAGGGCAAGTTACTGCTGTGGATAAAGGGATGGTTAAGTGGAAGAAGACAGTGGTTATCAGTAGGTACTGCTCTTCTTGGACTAATTGTATTAGTGGATCCCCAAGGTTCAGTTCTGGGCCCATTGTTGTCTTCCAGTATTAATGATATTGATTAATATTAGTATTAGCCGAATGGCACAAGGAAGCCTGAGGCTTATGCTGCACAAGCCAAAAAAAAAATTCCCGAGTTACCCTGAGAGAGAGAGAGAGAGAGAGAGAGTCAGAAGCAGAAAGGAATCACCAATAAAGAGAAGAATGATGATATCCAGCTCAGGATCCTAGGTTTGCCAAACCCATACTCACCTGATGTGATGAAGGTATATCAGGCGAAGTTTGCAGATGATACAAAGGTTTGTCAGGGTGGTTAGCGACAGTAAAGAGGGTGAGCTACTCCAACAAGATCTAGGAAAATTGGGTTGATTGGCTGAGAAATGGCAATTGAAGTTTAACATTTACAAGTACAAGGTACTGCCTATGGGTAGCACTAATCCCAGAGTAACTTATCAACTGTGTGGTACTACACTTAGGGTAGTTGACAATGAAAATGTTCTGGTGGTAATCCTGCAGTCAGATATGAAATTCTCCGAGCAGTGAAGACATTCTGCCAGGACAGCTCAGGGGTTTGTTCAATGATATACAGAAACTTTGTCAGCACGGATAAGGAGTTTATCTCTTTGTAGATGGCCATGGTTAAGCTGCATCTTAATATTTTATACATTTCTGGAGGAAAGGAACACTTTAGGAAAGATGTAGGTCTGCTGGAACAGGTGCAGAGAAGGGCAACCAGATTGGTGAAGGTAACAAAATGGTGCCCTTACATGGAAGGCTTCTGTTCTGCAAATTGCACCATATGGAAACTAAGCATCTTCAGGGTGATCTGATTGAGTGTTTAAGGCTTTGAATGGATTGAGTAAGCTGAATGTGAACTGCATTTTTTCCTCTTGCTGAGTGTGCACACAAAGGGATCATAAATTTAAGTTGAGGAAGGATGGTTGCATAATAAATATGTAGAAGTTTGTATTCAGTCAAGGTTATTATTATTAGCCACATGGTGCAAGGAAGCCTGAGGCTTATGCTGCACCAGCCAAAAAAAAAAATTTGAGTACCGTGAGAGAGAGAGAGAGAGAGGGGGGGAAGAAGTAGGAGGGAATCACCAAGAAAGATAAGAATGATGAGATCCAGCTCAGGACCCTGGATGTGCCAAGCCCATATTCACCAGATGGGAACCCCTGGAGTTGGTTGGTTGATTATTGGAACAGGCTTCCATATGTTGTGGAAGTGGATGGTTTGAAGAAATTCAAGGTAGAACTAGAGAAATTCTTGGAGGGTATGGATGGCTGAAGTGTGTAGAATTCTCTTCAGTAGCACAAGCAATTTGAGTATTCAGCACATATTGCTGATTCCTCAAACTTAGTGGAATTTTAGTTAAGAACTGAGCATACAAAGAATTGAACTCATGGAAATGGATAACTTTTTTGGAAAAATTTGCCTTTTTTTTTTTTTTTAAACTTAATATACACATTAAATTGTGTTCAATAAATAGTCTAATAAAGTTAGCCACTTCGTTAGCTAAATTTAAATTTACTAGAGATTCTGAATGTTATGACTTAATATTCATGAGCTTTTGTATCTATGATTTGGTGAGAATATCACATCACACAGAGCCAGAACTAGTCAATCCTACACCTGGGGCAAAAGTGTTATAAGTGAAAAAAAAAAAGGTAAACTGCAGCCATCATCTACCCACTGCAGGATGGAAGCCTCCTCAACAATTCATGCTGAGGGACATGGACCATAATCTACCACGCTGGCCCAGCGCGGGTCGGCAGATCGACCGTATTTAGCAGTCAGGGGCTTGAACCCCGGTCTACTCAAAGAGCGTGTACTACTGCACTCTGCTCCTGACCACTTGGCTATGGATGCAGGTAGTCAATCTTTCAGTAACGTAGCTAGGTCGTCGACGCCTGGGGGCAACATGTCTTCCTAGCCCCTGATTGTGATAGATAATTCCTTCAGTTTGCGCCCCTGAAGCTTGGCACCCAGGGGAAATTCCCCTCTTCCCTCTGCACCTCCCTTGCTATGCCCCTGCAATCTTTAGTAATTTATAAAAATTACTATTGCAACGGTCTATGATTTGCATATATTTGTTAATAAAATAATTTAAATAATACAATGAATACAACAAAACAAAAAAAAATCAAAGGAAAAGAAACTTACAAATATTCTTTTACTATCTACGGAGAATTTAATTCTGTATAAACTACAAAGAAAGTGCATATAACTACAAATAAATTAGAAAACCAGATAGTTTGTTTATATATCTAGTAGGGCTTGCAAACCGGTTTTATAAACCGGTTTAACCCGGTTTTCATATTGAGTTGTTGAAACCGAGCTTCTAAAACCGGATTCGAATATTTTTTTAGTTAGCCCTCGAATATAGTTTTTTGTTACGCACATTTTCTTTTGTTTGTTCGTTTGTCTGGATTGTTCAACTGCTTTATGTTTTAAACATGTTTTTTATTTTATTTTATGTTTAGGTACGAATCTCATGGGCAAGTGGCCCAAATCTAGGAGCGGTACTTTTTTATCTTCCCACCTGTATCATGGCATGATGCAGGTGTACTCATTTATGACTGAGTCGGACCGATAGCGTAAAAGAAAATGCTCAACATTTCTCCGTTCCATCTATCTTGTTCGCCAGGCAAGTTATGGAACGCGCCTTATTGATGGTTACCCACTAGAAACAGATTCGCTGAATATTGCATCAAATTTCAATCGTAGAAAGTTTTTTCTTCTTTATTCCTATTAAATTTGCGATCAAATGTTCTCCAAAAAGCAGCTTCACCAAATTTAGCTTTTATGTAATTTTGAAAATACAATAGATTTAATTGGGGAAAAAAAATTGCGAGTAAATAAATAAAAAAAATTTTTCTCGTGAAAATTTTGAAACTTTCCTCGTTTAGACCTTCATTCAGTACTTGCGGGAGTGACTCATAGTATTGTGTTATCTTCAATATTTTTATTTAAAATTGTCGGTGATATAAATTCCTACTAATTAATATTTATTACTCTTAATATGTCTAAGATGAAATCAAATGTATGGAATTATTTTGCTTGAAAAAGCAAAGATGAAGCACAATGTTCGAAATGTTAGAAGATAATGAAGTCGTCTGGAGGATCTACATCATCTTTGATGTTGCATTTAAAGAAAATGCATCAGATTGACATTAAACAAGATAACAGTGAACCTCCCGTAAAAATGGTAAGAACATTAAAAAAACTTTATCGTTAAAAAATCTATGGAAGAAGAGATTTCAAAATTAGTTGCTTTAGATGGATTTTCTTTTAATTCAATTGCCAAGAGTGAGTTTATACAATCAAGCCTTCACCTTCAGAGAAATAAATATGATAAATTACCACCAGTCTCAGTGAATGGCATTAAAAATATGGTTCTGAATTATTATAAAGCTAAGAAAGAAGAACTCATTCAGCATTTCAAAAATTCATTGGTTTTGGGTGCACGGTATTCATTGACTCTAGACGAATATACGTCTATACAAAATAAAAGGTATATGAATATAAATGTGCATTCAAAAGACAATCATTGGTCGTTAGGTCTTATTGAGATTAATGGTTCACTTGATAGCAGAAGAACTGAGCAAATTGTGAATGGACACTTGAAGGAATTTGGTTTGAATTTGGATGAGGATATTGTTGCCTGCACCACCGATGGAGCAGCAATGATGATTAAGTTTGGCAAGTAAATTACGCCTAATCATCAACAATGTATAGCCCATTGTATACATCTGTCAGTTATAGATGTACTTTATGAAAAAGCAATCAATTGTGGTGCCACAGTCTCTGAGTCTCCCAAAGACAATGAAGAAAATGAAAATAATGAAGAAAGTAGTGATGGTGAAGAAGTTGAAGAAAGACAGCAAGGCATGCTTTATCAAACCGACTTTACCGATGAGCTCATTTATTTATTCAATCCAATGGCCAATATTGCACAAACTATTAACAAAGTCGGAAAAAATTGCGAGCTTTTTCGAAAATCGCCTACCAAAAATGACATATTACAAAATTTTGTTAAAGCAAAATTTAATAAGAAAGAATATAAACTTATATTAGATTGCAAGACTAGATGGGATAGCACATTCTATATGATTGAGAGATTTTTGAAATTGAAAAATTGCATTCCAAATGCTCTATGTGCAGTACTATCAACTGAAGCTGTCTGACGATGACTGTAAAACACTTGAATTCCTATGTGAAACTTTGCGACCAGTTGAAATGATTCTGAAGGCTATAACCTCAGAAGATACAGACTTAAAGGAGAGTCTTCAATAGAATTTCTTTTGGCTAAGCTTGATACAGCAGAAAACCCATTTGCTTTAAAGTTTCACCAAAGCCTTTTGCAGCATTACAATGCAAGACGAAATTGCCCAACTGTGGCTTTGCTGAGCTATCTACACAACCCCAAAAAGTTTAGGAAAGAAGATTCAGGTTCAAGAACTTTTGATTTTCCAAGTAAGCAAGTTTTGAAAAAGCATGCTGAAGAGATTTATCAGAGATTATTTGCAAAACATTCTGAAGGAGTCTTAGCGTTGAATGAAGAAACTGAAAATAAACGAACTGTTCTTTTAGAAGAAAACAAAGACTCGTCTAGTTCCGATGTTGGAGATACACTCATGCGAGAGTATGATAGTGTAATAAAGAGATTAACTGAAAAGCCTTCAAAATATCCGAGTGAATTGGAAATCAGCAAAGAATTTAAAATTTTGAAGGCAACTAGCAGTAGAAGTGAAAAGCTGGAGAAAGTTTATAGAGCACTACTGACCATTAAACCAACAAGTGTCCAATCTGAGAGAGTGTTTTCGATCACTGGTCTCTTTAACACAAAAATAAGGTCAAGTCTATCAGGAAAAATGATTAATATACTGTTTTTTTTTTAAGGATCATTTTCAGAAAAAAGCTGAGCAATAAATAGTCAAGTATTTATTTTTAAATACTTTACTATTTGTAAAGTATTTTACAAATACTTTAAGCTGTTTTTTTTTCACATTATTTTTATTTATTTATTATTATTATTATTATTATAGGGCTTATTATTTTTTTGTTTACTATACGAAAAGATAGTTTTTATTCAAAGGATTTGAATACAATTTGTAATTTTGTTTAATCTCAAGCTAGTTACTTTTTTGGAGCATTTTAATTTATTTTTATTTTTTTTTACGTTATGAGGTGATAGATTTTGTTTAAAAGATTTGATTATGATTTGTAAAATCTACCCAAGATAAAATAAATACCTGTGTTATAAGCTTTTAATTATTTTCTCTAAGTCTGAGAAAATCGGTTTTAAAACCGGTTTTATGAGTAAACTTCGGTTAAACTCGGTTTTGAAATTTCTCGGTTTTATGCAAGCTCTAATATCTAGTATAAAATCATAGAAACAAAATATTGTGAAATATAATACTTTTAACATAATAACATAAACTAAAAATATGCAATAAAGGTGTATTATTTGAATTGAATTGTTCTTGTTTTGAAGGACCTTTCACAAGAAGCTACTGTTACAGGCAGGGAAGAAAAATTCATAGTGCGATTTCTATATTTCGATAAGATTCTATCAGACAATACTCATGAACGAATTGGAGAAGTTGTAAAGGGGTTACAGATTTTATATCCTGCAGAATTGATAAAACATGATTTTTAAAATCTGTTGATATCAACAGATACAGATATTTGAAAAATTTTATTTGTCCTCCAGTGGTAAGTATTGGAGGACAAACCAATAAAGCTCAGAGGTGTGACGTCACAAAATGGACCATACTTAGCATTAGCATTTAATAGTGATTGACAAGTGACAGTTTGGTACATTGCCAGCATCTTGTTATCGCATTTGAATGGGTATACCACATAATAACAGGTTCTCACTCTGAAAACAGGTGTCAGCATTGACAAGTCACCAAAGTTGTTGACAGCAGATGAAAAACACAAGAGTTAACCAAGTCAAGCGACCATTTGCATCGTTTTCAAGTAGATTCAGCAAATTTCCTTGCAAGGTTTTTGACCATAGTTGAGATGCAGGTTCATCACTTTCAGTCAGAGACAAGGGAGCATTCCAAACAGTGGAAATGCAGCTGTTCTCCTAAAGAAAGCCAAGTCAATTCCTTCTGCTGGCAAGATGATAGCATCAGTTTTTTGGGATAGTGATAAAGTGTCACTAGTGGATTTCCTTCAGAAAAGCCCATACAGTCACAGGGGCATATTGCACAGACCTTGAAAACTTCAAAGACAAATGTTGAGGTAAACCCAGCAAAGGAGTCTTCCAGGACAACATGCCTGCTCACAAGCTGTCACTGCCATGGTGCTACATTGTGTGAGTGCAGATTTGAAATGTTGAATCAACCCCCCATATTCACCAGTTCTAGCACTGCTGTCCTTTCACCTGTTTCCTAATTTGAAAAAATACCTGACTGGCATCCGTTTTCCTACCAACGGTGATGTCATTGCTGCAGTGGATTTATTCCCGGATGCCGAAGAGAACTTTATTTACCACTAATTTGAGTGAATGCATTGCAGCATTAGTGGCAAAAGTGTATTGACTCCAAAGGGGACTATGTTGAAAAACAATATTTACTGGACTCCTCAAATGTCCCTCTTATTGCCAAAAGGAAAGCATGTTTATTTGCATTCCATCTTCTGAGTAGCATTCCATTTAATGTTAGGATTCTCTGATGGAAAAAACAAACAAAAAAAAAAAAAACTTTTTATATATAATGATGGTAATTTTCAGTAATAGTAGCTATACTTTTATTTCCAGCTTTCCATTATGGCAGCTTATCAAACCTATCAGGACTTTATCCAGCAGAATGAAGACAGGGATGGAATACGATTCAGCTGGAACGTATGGCCATCTAGTCGCCTTGAAGCAACGCGGCTTGTGGTGCCTTTGGGATGCCTTTTTACTCCTTTAAAGGAAAGACCAGATCTACCTCCTGTACAGTATGAACCTGTTCTCTGTAGTCGACCAACTTGTAGGGCGATTCTAAATCCTCTGTGGTAAGAAAGGTTTTTTAAGTAAAACTTTATATAGTAGTCCTTTTTTACTAGTCCTTTCCATAGCATTAGTAGAGGCATATGATGCTGCATAAAGCAAGCATATGCAGCATCAGCCAAAAAAAAAAAAAAAAAAAACCGCTTCCATTTCACCAAAGGACTAGTAAAAGACAATTTTAAGTGTTACAATTGTATCTAGATATCTAGAATATAGAAATGTATCTATAAAATTAACCAGAAGCAATATGTAATGAAAACTCTTTATTAAATTTGCTTACATATGTTCATTATATAATGAACATATCTTTAGATCAATTATTATCATTAGAAAAATTATCATTAGATCAGATGAATTCGTATTTGTTTTGACATTAAATTTGCCATAAGACAGCCATAACAAGTGCATAGAGAAAGTCAGCCTCCAATAGTAAGAATGAGGCACATGCTTGACTTTCACACATCTGAGATCAAAGAGAAAAAAAAAAAGTCACTCACTGTTTAGAAATTTTTTAACAGCAATCCCACATTCAGAAACACATTAAATGCTCTCATGATATTTGCAAAAAGTAGACACACACATCATTTTGTCTTTGCTGACATGTTCACAACAAGTTTAAACTTGTTCACAAGTTTAAGTTCATTAAGATGTGGTAGGAGAAATTTGCAAAGTAGCCAGTTTTAGATTCCATATGAATGAACTGATATTACACTGCTGAGCGAGTGCCCACATACTTCACTTCCCATAAAAATGCAAACTTCCCGTTTACATTTTTATGTTGTGTATCAGAGTGCTGCTGACTGAGCACAGAATGAAACCTTGTTGACAGACAACTGACTGATCGCACATGTTCTCTGTTTAACAGAGAATAGCAGGAAGCTCTAAGTAGTGGAAAAGAAGTTTGCCGTGGTTTGGATATTTTCTTTATCTTGGTCAACAGTTACACGGAAACTGACAGGAGCCCAAATTTGATTTTTTTTTTTTTTTTTTTTTTTTTTTTTATCCTGAAAAGTTTTGGTTTTTTAAAATTTGCTTTGCATGTATCAATATTTCTTCTTTCAAAGTATTGCAGTAACTCATTGTATACAATTTTTTAAAATTTCAATAAAAAATTTAAATATTCAAAAATGTTTTTTACACATAATATTCAAAATGTGATAATATTAATACTGCTGAAAATGAAAATACAATGTTATAGTCTATTGTAAAATATAAACATGGAACTAATACACCTAACACTTGATTTGCACGATTCCGGTTTTGCAATGTTGAAGAAATGCTACAAATTTTCATTTTACCTGGTAAGATTTCGGTTTAACACGGCTTAGGAATAACAAAAAAAAAAAAAAAAAATAAAAATATATATATATATATATATATATATATATATTTTTTATATTTTTATTATATATATTTTTATAATATATTATATATACATTGTATAGAATATTATATTCTATACAATGGGGATTTAAATGATCTATTATTAAAAGCATATAACTGGTCCACTAGCTAACGTAAGCTACTTTATTATTTATTAACGTAAATTGTTTGAAAATAATATAAGCAGACAATTGTTCAAACATCGCTATATACTATACTGTATCTTTAATTATAAATTGTTTAAATAAAAGTATTTGGTTTGTTTTATAATGCATTCTTTATGTTACCCGTCCTTGTTAATAATACTGTAATGATATTTGCAGTCTTATAAGTACAGTATTATACAGCGTACAGTACATTATGAACATTTAAAGCAAGTTTGGCAGCGTGGGTGCAAAATTGGTGTGACATGGAATGTGTTAAGCACATGCACAGATAAGTTTCTTGTTTTGTCTCCAGGCTTGACTCACTGTTGATCACTTGGCTTTTTGATGCATAACTAAGCAGTTGTGTTAATTTTACACAAAATTAATGTATAACATTAATTTTGTGTAAAATTAATGTTATACAAATTAATACATACAGGTATGTATTAGATATGTCTGTCTATGATTACTTAAATAACTTTTATACGTATAGGTAATTTAAAATAATTTTTTTCTCTGTTTTTACATTATTTTACAGACCTTAGAATGTCAATGACATTTATAATAAAAAATAGGTTTGAAGAGAAAGTTAATATCTTTGGATACAAAGATTCAGAGATCGATTAAAGAATGGAGAAGGTTCAGCAGTAGTTGCAAATTATTTTAATTTAAATGAAGCTACAGTTAGAACAATTTAAAAAAATGAAGAAAAGATTAGAATTAGTGTGTCAGCAGGATCTTCCATAAGTTCAAAGCACACACATTCTACATACGAGATACAACAATGGAGACGATGGAGAAAGCATTAATGATATAGAGGATAACATCCAAAAGAGAATGCTCATAGATGGCAATGCAGTGAGACATAAAGCTGTAAGAATTTTTAATTATATTAAGTGTACCCAACAGTCGTCTGCAAATCAGACAGCTGGGTTTTCTGGAAGCAAAGAATGGTTCAAAAAGCTTAAAAAAAGGTATTCATTACATAATGTTAAAGTCAAAGGCAAGCTGCATCAGCTAATGAGAAGGCAGCTTTCCACAAGAGCTAACTAAAATAATTGTGGAAGATTCTTATACACGTGATCAAGTTTTTAATGTTGGTGAAACTAGTCTCTTCTGGAAGAAAATGACAAATAGAACTTATTTGTCAAGAACTGAAAATACAACTGGAGGATTTAAAGTGTCCATGATTGAATAACATTTCTCTTATGCACCAATGCATCAGGTGATTATTTGATGAAACCTATGATTATCAATCGTACTTTAAATCCAAGATCTTTAAGTCCTTAAGAATCTAGTCCTTAAAAATATTTAAGGACTTCTACCAATGTTTTGTTCCTGACGCTGAAACATATGTTAAGAAAAAGAACCTGAACTTCAAAATTCTTTTATTGATAGACAGTGTTCTAGGACATCTGAGAGGTTTATATCATGAAAATAATTTTCTTACCACCCAACACTACATCACTGATCCAACCACTCGACCAGGGTATTATTTTTACTTTTAAGGCATACTACATAAAATGAGTATTCCAAAAAATTTTGGATTGTGTGACAAAAGATTGTGTGAAAATAATAGCATTTGCAGTTGGTGATATAAGATTATCAACTTTAAATGATGAAACATGTCTATTTTTTAATTGTTGATGAAACGTCTATTTTTTAAATGTTTGCCGAACAAGACACTGACTTTTAAATGTGATAAATGTTTGGGTGATAAAAATAGTAAGGAGAGAATTACACTCTTGGTTGCAAATATGGCTGGTAATAAAAAACTGAAGCTCTTAGTAACAGGCAAAAGTAAATAACTGCGATGTTTCCAAGGAATAAAGTGTCTAGAGTTGGACTACAACTACAACAAAAAACCTTGAATGACAAGCGAAATTTTTGGGCAGTGGATCTTAAATTTCGATAGAAAGATGACGAAAGAAAACGGAAAAATCACGTTGATTGTCGACAACTGCCCTGCCCACCTTCACTCGGTAATTTTGAAACTTACAAGTGTGAAGCATGTTTTCTTGCTTCTGAATAATTTGTCTTAACTGCAGCCAATAGACCAAGGCATTATCATGAATTTGAAAATGCACTGCCGTACGTGCATACTGAAAAAAATTGTACTGAGAATAGAAACCAACCAACCTATAGATTCTGTTATAGATTTGTGGATGTGCATATCAGCCTATAGATTCTGTTATAGATTTGTGGATGTGCATATCAACCTATAGATTCTGTTATAGATTTGTGGATGTGCATATCAGAGTTGGTGAAAGTGTGGAGTCAAGATGTGATGGAAACAATGATTAAGAATTGTTTCAAAGGCAGGTTTTGCTAAATCACTAATTAACAAAGATGAGAGGGATGAACTACTAGAAGATATTGAGCAATCTTGGGAAGAGTTCCAAGCAAGGCCAGTGGAGAAATTGATGAATTTTTAGGAGTTAGCATTAGCATTAGTAGAGGCATATGATGCAAGAAAGCAAGCTTATTCAGCATCAGCCAAAAAAAAAAAAAAAAAAAAAAAAAAAAACACACACCACTCCCATTTCACCCCTCCGTTCGTTCGAAATACCTGTCCAGTTGAGCTTTAAATTTGTTTAGGCTATCAACTTCAACAACAAGTGATGGAAGTCGGTTCCACCAACCAACCACCCGCTGGCCAAAGGCAAATTTCCGCACATCTATCCGACATCCGTCCTTCCTCAATTTGAATTTATGCCCTCTGAGCTGATTATTCTGAGCAAGATGAAGAATCCCATTGGCATTGAGCATGCTCAAACCATTCAAAGCCTTATACACCTCTATCAGATCACCTCTCTGGTGCCTAGTCTCCAGACTCTGTAATTTGCAAAACTTAAGCCTTTCTTCGTAAGAGCAACCCTTTGTTCCATTCACTAATCTTGTTGCCCTTCTCTGTACCCGTTCCAGCAGCTCCACATCCTTCCTGAAATGAGGCCTCCAGACCTGTATACAGTACTCAAGATGTGGCCTAACCATTGCCTTATACTAGGGAATAATCACCTCCTTATCCCTGCTAGAAAAATTCCTCTTTATCATTGACAAGACACCATGAGCTACTCTTGCAGCTCGTCTGCACTGCTCAGAGAACTTCATATCTGCCTGCACAATTATCCCCAGGTCCTTTTCATTCTCCACCACTGTCAGTGTAGTACCGCAGAGTTGATACATTGCTCTGGGGTTACTGTTTCCCATATGTAGTACTTTACATTTGTCAATGTTAAACTTCATTTGCCACCTCTCAGCCCATCTGTTCAACCTTTCCAGATCCTGTTGCAGCAGCATAGCGTCAGTAGTGTCCTTAACAACCCTGCCAACCTTTGTATCATCTGTAAACTTGGACATTAAACTTGATATCCCATCATCAATATCATTCATAAACACCGAAAACAACAACGGACCCAACACTGAACCCTGAGGAACTCCACTAATAACATTAGTCCACGTTGAGCAGTGTCCATTGATTACCACTCTCTGTCTTCTGCCACTCAACCATCCCCTTATCCATAGCAGCAATTTGCCTCCAATGCCACACTGCTCCAATTTGTGCAGCAGTCTTCCATGTGCAACAGTATCAAAAGCCTTTCTAAGATCCAAATATATAATATCAAAGTTATTCCCTGCATCCAGTTCTTTTGTGACTACATCATAGTATCCAATCAAATTGGGCAGGCAAGACCTGCCCTTAACAAAACCATGCTGCATCTGAGCTATAACTGAATTCTTGTCTAGATGATCCTGCAGTGCTTCTTTAACCAGTGCCTCCATTAATTTACCTGGAACAGAAGTTAAACTAACAGGTCTATAATTACTTGTGTCAGCCTTTGATCCTCCTTTGTGAATTGGGGTTACATTTGCACATCTCCAGTCTATGGGTACCTCCCCTGAGTCCAAAGAAGCTCTCATAATTATGGCTAGGGGCTTGCTTACTTCCTTTGCTGCCTCCTTTAATATAACTGGATAGATCCCATCCACCCCAGGTGCCTTTTTTATGTTTATCCTCAACAATCTCTCCTCCACTTTCCTCTCAGTTATTACAAAATCATCCAGCTCACTGCCAATGTTTACTGTTACCCCGCTCGGTAGGGTTTTGATAGATTTCCCTCTTGCTCAAGTCTCCCTTTTCTTCCGTTATCTTTTTGACCTACGCGAGTTCTAGGGTGTGGCCGTATCAGAACTGCTTAGTCTAGGCATAACTTATACTTTTTATTATGAGTATAGTTAAGTCGTATTTAACACTTTTCTTTTGGGTTGGCCATCTTAATTTGCTTTAATGTGTTCATCTCGCCTATCTGGAATCTAATTCTGTTTTCGTCTAGTGGTTTTTATAGGACAGTCTCATATACCCTCAGAGATGAAAGGGGGGCAGCAATTCTCCCCCTTTTACCCCCGCAGTTTGGACTTTAGCGTTGTAATTATCAAGTAATTAATTACTTGACACCGCAGTTACCTCCTAATCATGCTTTAACATTTAGCTTTACTACTTTAGTGGTTGAATGTGAGGTTTTGGCAGTAAAGAAGAAACTCGAATAACACAGAAACACAACAGGGTTTAATATAACAAAAGAGAATTTTACATACTTCATTCAAAAGATATACTAAGTCATTTCATTATTTAGACATTGCATTTAATAAGGTATTTCATCAAAATATTCCATTAAACATGTTTATCATAACTAGTTCAGCAATTCTAAGATCCAACCTTTTAAGTTTAAAGCTTTTCATCTTTAATTCCAGTAGTTAACTTTCAATAGGATCAGTTTAGCAATTTAGAAAGGTCAGAAAGGAAACATTTTAACGGTATCATGGTCACTAATATCTTTACATTGCATGCTATGCTTATATCATTTTAACTTACCAGCTCTAGGGATCACACTAGGTTGATTGGTCTATGCTGTGGCTCTCTTTGGTTGGCTCGGCAAAACAACGGCCAGCTTCTGGCTGGGCTCTTTGGTCCTTCCTTTCGTGTCTTCTTGTTCCTCCCTGTCCGTCGTCTCCTGATGATGACTCTTCTCGTCCGACTCCCTCCGTCCGATCTCCTCCGTCCGAAGATGATCTTTCTCCTTGCGAGGGTCCGCTTTTTATGTCTCAAGCCCGCCCACACTGTTTATACAAAACTTCTTTCTCATTGGTAGGAACCGAGTCTTAAGATGCCTGATGTTTTCCCATGATGAGTCATGGAAAAGCACTGGGTTCAAAGAGGTATCCCACGCCACCTCTCGAATTTTCTAGCGACACGTGGAGCCACTCTACCATCTCCCTTTGGCCTAATTTGCATCTTACATGAACGCGTCCATCCGGTGTTTACAAAAATCTTATTTTACACTTGTAAGTGGCTAACTGAGATAGCTGTTGCTGGCTAACAGCTGTAGGCCTCTTTAATACGTATTTATTACGCAGTTATAGCGACTGATTCAGTTATATTTAGCAAAATGTGCGGTTTTGCACTTCGCCTTTGAACTTTTCATTTGGTACTTAAAGTACTTAAAATGATGTTACATCGAAGCTCTTTTAAAAAGATCTAGATAGGACGGGTACAGACAGTTTAGTTGTGGGAACTTTGAAAAATAGGAAAGGGCAGAATCAGCGCTATAACATTACTTTACCTACATCATTCTCCTTCCTGAATAACTCCTCATGCGTGAATGTAGATGCAAAATACTCGTTTAAATTGTTAGCCACCTGAGCAGGATCCTCAACTGTTGAACCATCAATATCCAGTGGACCAATCTGATTCATCCCTTTCCTTCTTGAGTTTAAATATGTAAAGAACTCTTTTCTGTTTTTCTTTGCATCCTTTGCCAAGGATTTTTCGTAGTCTGCCTTTGCCTGCCTAATCTCCTTTGTGACTTGATATCCCATCATCAATATCATTCTTTATCATTCTTTATCCAACTTATATCTATCATAGGCTTCCATGTCACCCATTAATTTGTATGTATCCCATGCATTTTTCTTCTCTGCCACATGTCTCATTAGTTCATCTGACAACCATTTAGGCCTAAACCTTGAACAATATTTCTTAGTTGGTATGTAAAGCCTGGTAGCCTCCAAGATTAGTTCCTTGAATGCCTCCCATTTTAAGTTTGCTGTTGGTAACATCATCAGTTGGTCCCACTGTATAGAATTTAAATACTGTCTCAGACCATCATAGTCGCCTTTACGAAAACAAAAACCCTTCCCTTTACCTCTGATGGTAGTTACCTCCTTGAGTAAATCCCACTTCAACACACTGTGATCACTGCCACCTAGTGGTTCATTTACCTGCAGATTCTTAATGCATGAAGAATCACTACTGATAATCAGATCAAGAGTATTGCTCCCTCTTGTTGCCTCACGAACATGCTGATGTAGAAAACAATCATCCAATAAATCCACAAAAGCCTTGCTAGTGTGCGAGTGACCAACCCACAAATTCCAGTCAATATCTGGGAAATTAAAATCCCCCATTATAAGACTCTCTGATTTACTGGCCCACTCTATTTCCTTGTACAATATCTTATTATACTCATCAGAGTCATTAGGCCTATAGCACACTCCTACTCTCAATTTTGATTTCCCTATGCTTATGTCACACCAAACTGACTCGACACTGCCCTGTCCATCAATGTCAACTGGCTTCACTTCCTTGGACTTTGTGTTTCTTAATTAATAGCATAACCCCTCCTCCCCTCCTGTCTATCCTTTCTAGACACATTGTATTCCCCAAATTCCAGTTCCGCATTAATGAGTTGATAATGATGTCATAGTAGCTGAATATCCAAGTGACTCCAACATTTTGGAGAGTATTTAAAGAACTAGTGACAATATTGATGATGAGTTGGATGAAAATGAGGGCAATATTAAACCTTCCATACAAATATTGGCAGCATTTGAAACTTTGCATCGAGGCCTTCAGTGGGAAGGAAATGTAACAGAAAATATATCTGAGTGTTTAAAGTTTAAACAAATGGAACATTTTTATGAACGGTGTACAGTAGTAGTAGTAGTAGTGGCACATGATGCAAGAAAGCAAGTGTAGGAGCTTATGCAGCATCAGCCAAAAAAAAAAAAAAAAAAAAAAAAAATCACGGCATTCCCTCCAAATGCCTGTCCAGTTCCTCCTTAAATTTATTTAACCTATCAACTTCTACAACGAGAGATGGAAGTTTGTTCCAGCAATTAACCACCCGCTGGCTAAAGGCAAATTTCCGCACATCTATTCTACATCTGTCCTTTCTTAATTTGAACTTATGTCCCCGTAGGTTGGTAATCTGAACAAGTGGAAGGATCCCATCAGAATTCAGCGTGCTCAACCCATTCAAGGCCTTATAGACCTCAATCAGATCACCGCGCAGGTGCCTAGTCTCCAGCCACTGCAATTTGCAGAACTTAAGCCTCTCTTGGTAAGAGAATCCCTTCATTCCCCTCACCAATCGTGTTGCTCTTCTCCGTACATGCTCAAGCAACTCTACATCCTTCCTAAAATGAGGCCTCCAGACCTGTACGCAGTACTCAAGGCGTGGCCTGACCATTGCCTTATACAGAGGGACAATCACCTCCTTTTCCCTGCTAGCAAAATTCCTATATATCATTGACAAAACCCCATGACCCGCCCTAGCAGCCTGTCTGCACTGCTCAGAAAACTTCATATCTGACTGCACAATTACTCCCAGGTCTTTTTCATTTTCTACCACCTTAAGTGTAGTACCACACAGTTGGTACGTTTCTCTGGGGTTACTTCTACCCATATGCAGTACTTTGCATTTGTCAAGGTTGAACTTCAGTTGCCACTTCTTAGCCCATCTGCCCAAATTATCTAGATCCTGTTGCAGTAGCACACTGCCATTACTGTCATTAACAACCCTGCCAACCTTTGTGTCATCTGCAAACTTCGACATTAAGCCTGATATACCTTCATCAATATCATTGATAAATACATTGATAAGTAGAATCTAGTGTACAACAAAAAATAACCAAATGTTTTATGACATTATTAAAAGTGTACTAATAAATTGCGTGAATATTTTATGCCCACAATACAATAACCAAATATTTTGCAACATAATTCTTAAAAGTGTACTAATAAATTGTGGGCATCATGTAAGTAGTAATTTCTTAATACAGTAAACTCTCGATTTAACAGACCCCGATATAACGGATTTCGGATTTAATGGACTGGATGGACAAATAATAACACAGTAATGTACATATTAATCTCGACCATATTATTTTTTTTTAGGTTATACAAAACTTCAGTGTTATTAAAAATTAATAATAATTACCTATTTCCATTATTGTTTTGATAATTACCTATTTTTATAATCAAATTCAGGAAATTGTTTTTATTCTTTCTGAAAACATGTTCAAATAGCTGTTTTCCCAGATTACAGATAAGAGCAGGCGGTGACTTGCGAGCTGAACATGACTCTGGACACTAAACTGCAGGTCTACCTACTCGCTTTGTTTCGGTCTCAGTCTGCCTCAAGCTATCGTGTGGTCAGGTTGTATTCAGAGTGTTTCTGTGATTTCTGCATTGTGACTTTATTTATTAAATAATTTTGCAATCCTTCAATTTAAAATGACATCAAGTGATAGAGGAGTTAAAATAAAGTGTGTGAACTTAAATGTGGCTCAGAAATTAGAGCTAATTGAGAAATTAGAACAAGGTGTTTCAGTATCAAGTATTTGTGAAATTTACAGCATAAAATAACAAACCGTTTCTGATATCTGTAAATTAAAGGCCAAATTGCAACATTTTATATTCACAACAGAATATTATATATTCTTTATTATAATTTAGTAATTTTATATTGTACAGTACTGTATATTGTATTAAAGCTTTTTTTTTTTTACATTAAAAACAAAAAATGCATTAACGGACACCCCTTCTCGCCTATTAGTTCGTTAAATCAAGGGTTTACTGTATGTATGCATTAATAAATTGTTTTAAAACATTATAAAATCTATTCATTTCCACTTCTTACCCATCTTTTACTATATTTCTGAATTTACAGTATTTTTCATTGTTGGAAAGGTCATATTTCCTTATAATAAAATTTCTGTATAACGAATTTTTTCAAGGTAACGATCAATTTCGTTATATAGAGGTCTGACTGTATCCCCCCCCTCCCAGGTATGTAAGCACAAAAATTTGCCATGAAACATAAGGGAAAGCCAGCTCTAATGTATACAGGGTGTCTCAAAAATATTGGTACAGACTTTTAGGGAAGGTAGGTAATAGGTAACATCTAAAGGAATGTGAATCGCTTAGGAACCCATAACCGGAAACGTCACCGTAAGTCGGTAGACGATACTGTTCATCATTTCGCGAGAGGGAAAATTTCAATGTTTTGTTCACGGATGAGGCTTATTTCACTTGGGAAGGCTTATTCAATCAGTAGAATGCTCATGTGTGGGCTCACGAAAACCCACATGGTGTGCTCCCCCATGTGTCACAACATCGCTTCGTAATAAATAAATATGTGGGCAGGAGTGGTCGGGGCGACTCCGTAGCCAGGTGGGAAGGAGCAGCAGTTCATAGCACACGCTTCTTGATTAGACCGGAGTTCGAGCCCGTCACCACCAAATATGGAGGATGCGGAAAGGTCAGGGAATGACCACCGCATATCCCGACGCAATATGGCCTTAGTTGCTAATGCTCCTAAAAACCAAAACAACACAACAAGGTATGGTCGGTGACTGCTTAGTCGGCCCATACCTGTTACCATCCCGCATGAACTCCGCTAAATATCGGATCTTTCTTGAACAAGTTCTACCAGGGTTACTTGACGATGTTCCAGCAAATGTGAGACGCAACATTTGGTTTCAACATGACGGGGCACCTGCCCATTATGGAACGTGTGTTCGTGATCATTTGAACAGGCATTCTGGGCGTCAATGGATTGGCTGTGGTGGACCCGTTGCCTGGTCTCCTCGCTCACCTGATTTATCGAGCCTTGATTTCTTTCTGTGGGGGGGGGACCCCTCAAATCTATCGTGTATGAATCGCCTGTGGAGATGGAAATGGATCTCATGGCGAAACTCGTCTGCGCTGCTGCTACTATCAAAGAAACTCCAGGCATGTTCGACCGTGTCCACCAATCCGTGCTGCGGCGGTGTCACGCATGCATCGCGTCTCATGGTGGAACCTTCGAGCATCTGTTGTAACATCATGAAATGCATCCATCTCGTACTCCATTGTTAATATTATGTCAAATAAATGTTTGCCACTAATTACTGTCTTGTCATTTCTGCCTCTTGTGCCTCTGCTACTACTTTCCCGCGACGTTTCCTGTTATGGGTTACTATGCGATTCACATTCCTTTAGATGTTACCTACCTTCCCTAAACGTTTGTACCAATATTTTTGAGACACCCTGTATAAAAAGTTACATAATGTTTGGAAATTTTTCACTGATATAAAAAACAAATACATTTTCAGAATCTTCTCTTCATTCCTATCATGTTGTGTTCAGTTGGGTTGATTCCACGTTCGACTACCATTTCTTGTAAACGCAAAGGCGAATCGTGCATAATCGAATTCGGTTCGTGTTATATACTATAACGTTCCCCTATTTATAAATCGTGTATGATCGAATTCATGTAGTCTAAACACGTGTTATACGAGGACTGACTGTACTTATATGTAATAAAGGGAAGATGCCTTCCTGTGGTCAAATTTTTAAACTTAATATAAGACCCCTAGGAAAAACTTACTCTTCAACTTAATTTAAGCTTCATTTAACTATTCATTAAAAGCAAATTAATATTAAAACAGAAAAGCAATAACTCCACTTTAGCCAGTGGTAGATATAAAGGGAATATAGTATAGTGTTAATTAGCATTAGTAGAGGCATATTATGTTTGAAAGCAAGCTTATGCAGCATCAGTCAAAAAAAAAAAAAAAAAAACCACTTCCACTTAACCCCTCTGTTCATTCGAAATACCTGTCCAGCTGAGCCTTAAACTTATTTAGGCTATCAACTTCCACAACAAGGGATGGAAGTCTGTTCCATCAACCAACCACCTGCTGGCTAAAGGCAAATTTCCGCATGTCTATCCTACATCTGTCTTTCCTCAATTTTAATTTATGCCCTCTCAGGTGATTATTCTGAGCAAGAGGAAGCATCCCATCAGCATTGAGCATGCTCAAACCATTCAAGGCTTTATACCCCTCAATCAGATCACCTCGCAGGTGCCTAGACTCGAGACACTGTAATTTGCAAAACTTAAGCCTTTCTTCGTAAGAGCACCATGAGCTACTCTTGCCGACCATCTACACTGCTCAGAAAACTACCTGCACAATTACCCCAGGTCCTTTTCGTTCTCTACCACTGTCTGTGTAGTACCACAGAGTTGATACATTACTCTGGGGTTACTGCTTCCCATATGTAGCATTTTACATTTGTTGATGTTAAACTTCATTTGCCACCTCTCAGCCCATCTGCTCAACTTTCCTAGATCCTGTTGGAGCAGTGTACTGTCATTAGTGTCCTTAACAACCCTGCCAACCTATGTATCGTCTGCAAACTTGGACATTAAGCTTGATATACTATCATCAATATCATTTATAAATACAGAAAACAACAATGGACCCAACACTGAACCCTGAGAGACTCCACTAATAACATTAGTAGAGTTTCTCAGAGGCCACTGTGAGCAGTGTCCATTGATTACCACTGTCTTCTCCCACTCAACCATCCCTTTATCCATAGCAGCAATTTGCCTCCAATGCCACACTGCTCCAATTTGTTCAGCAGTCTTCCATGTGCAACAGTATCAAAAGCCTTTCTAAGATTCAAATATATGATATCAAAGTTATTCCCTGCATCCAGTTCCTTTGTGACCACATCATAGTATCCAGTCAAATTGGTTAGGCAAGACTTTCCCTTAACAAAACCATGCTATGTCCGAGCTATAACTGAAGTCTTGTCTACATGATCCTGCAGTGCTTATGTCACACCAAACAAACTGACTCAACACTGAACTGTCCAGCCATGTCAACTGACTGTACTTCTTTGGATTTTGTGTGTTTCTTAACTAATAGCATAACCCCTCCTCCCTTCCTATCCTGTCTCTCCTTCCTGTGCACATTGTACCCCAAATTCCAGTGCTTCTTTAACCAGTGCCTCCATTAATATTCCTGGAACAGAAGTTAAACTAACAGGTCTATAATTACTTGTGTCACCTTTTGATCCTCCTTTGTGAATTGGGGCCACATTTACACATCTCCAGTCCATGGGTACCTCCCCTGAGTCCAACAAAGCTCATGATTATGGCTAAGGGTTTACTTACTTCCTTTGCTGCCTCCTTTAATATAACCGGATAGATCCCATCCCCCCCCAGGTGCCTTCTGTTTATCTTCAACAATTTCTCTTCCACTTTCCTCACAGTTATTACAAAATCATCTAGCTCAAAGCCAGAGTTTAATTCACCTCTGAATAACTTGAATAACTTCTCATGTGTGAATGTAGATGCAAAATACTCATTTAGTTTGTTTGCCACCTGAGCAGGATCATCAACAGTTGAACCATCGATATCAACTGGACCAATCTGATTCATCCCCTTCCTTCTAAAGTTTATATACGTAAAGAACTCTTTGCTGGTTTTTTTTTTTTGCATCCTTTCCCAAAGATTTCTCATAATCTGCCTTTGCGTGCCTAACATCCTTTGTGACTTGATTACAGACCAGCTTATATCTATCGTAGGCTTCCATATCGCCCATTAATTTATGTATCCCATGCATTTTTCTTCTCTGTCACAAGTTCACATTAGTTCATCTGACATCCATTTAGGCCTAAACCTTGAACAATATTTCTTAGTTATGTAAAGCCTAATAGCGTCCAAGATAAATTCTTTGAATGCTTCCCATTTTGAATTTGCTGTTGGTAACGTCATCAGTTGGTCCCACCATATAGAATTTAAATACTGTCTCAGACAACTGTATTTGTGTTTACGAAAGAAAAAAAACCCTTCCCTTTACCCCCATGATGGTAGTTACCTCTTTGAGTAAAACCCACTTCTGCACACTGTGATCACTGCCACCTAGTGGTTCCTTTATCTGCAGATTCGTAATGCACGAAGAATCACTACTGATAATCAGATCAAGAGTATTACTCCCTCTAGTTGCCTCCCGAACATGCTGATATAGAAAACAATCATCCAATAAATCCACAAAAGCCTTGCTAGTGTGTGAGTGACCAACCCACAAATTCCAGTTGATATCTGGGAAATTAAAATCCCCCATTATAAGACTCTCTGATTTACTGCTCACTCTATTTCCCTGTTCAGTTTCTTATTATACTCATCAGTGTCATTAGGCCTATAATACATTACTACCCTCAAATTTGGTTTCCCAGTGTTTATGTCACACCAAACTGACTCAACACTGAACTGTCCAGCCATGTCGACTGACTGTACTTCTTTTGATTTTATGTGTTTCTTAACTAATAGCATAACCCCTCCTTCCTGTCTATCCTTCCTGTGCACATTGTACCCCAAATTCCAGTTCTGCATTCCTTATATGTGTAACACCATGTCTCTGATATCCCAACGATATCCCAACAATATGTGCCTTTTATGTTTTGAGCAATACCTCAAATTCATCAAATTTATTTACGAAACTCGTTGAATTCGTGTACACGCAAGTATGCATGCACCTGTTCCTATTCTTAGTAAACAATTGCAGTACGAGTAAACACAACTGAAGTGTTTACTTGTACCGCTGACTCCCAGCAGTTTCTGAAATACCCTGTATCTTGTTTTCCAGGCTGCTGCTCATTCCAACAGAAGCAGTGCAAGAATCACTTTCACCTCTGCCAGTGGCTACTGTTAATCTATTAGTCCTTGTATCTCCTCCCCCAAGCTAGCAGTTTTCCGACCCACCAAACGCTGCCTCGATAGCATTAGCAAATATTCTTGCACACTTTTCTATTTAAGTGTATCCCATCCCTGTAGAAGCAGTCTCTCCTGTTAAACAAGTACAGACCAGGCTGGAAAAAAATTCTACTCCTTGAGCCTTGCACAATCTTTCCAGGGCCGAATTGGTCAACAAGGCACTCTGATCATATACTCCCTCCTATTGTGTCTGGTCAGAATTGCAGACACTTTCAAATTGAACCCTAATTCACGGCTTTTTTTCAACAGTGACTGTACTTGTTAAGTAATTCCACTAGTCTCCTACTCTTAATATCATTAGTGTCAACGTGTACAACAATATCACCTTTTGTGCCCTTAAAAGATGATATCCACTCTACAGTGTCATCAACCTTTGCCCCTGCCAGACATACCCTGTCCTATTCCACCTATCCTTTTTACATACCATGTTCCCCATTTTCCTGACAATAGCGTCACCAACAACTACTAGTTCCTGTGGGACCAGTGCATTCTACCTTGGGTGTTGCCACTGTTTTGTGATGATCATCAATAGCAAGCTCTGGCATTGATGTGGGCATCTGAGAGCTTGATGGGCTCCTCAATTTAGTAATGCAGCTCTGGGGATTCACACCCCATCCAATTCCGTGTCAAGCAATGTGATGAATACAAAACTCTCTAAAGGCCAGATTTATGTATGTTAGCGAGTGTTTGTGTAGTGTTGGTTGTGTGGTTCATCCAGTTCTCTTAGCCTAAAGGCCTGTGGTTTAACACAGAAACCTCTAGTTTACTGTCCAGTGCTACAAGCAGGTAGGCTGGGCTATAGGGAGTGTAAAGCACTGGTGGGGTTAACACGAGGGTACAGTGATACATGTGTTTGAGTGACTGTAGTTCAAGCTCTGATTACTGCTAAATACATTGGTATTCATTCTGACATTCTCTCTTGCGAACCTCTTACCTATGTGGTTTTCCCAGAGTATAAACAGAATATTTTCATTTAAAAATATGCATATATGTTGTATACTACATAGATAAATATTTTATTATTTACTATTAGTGTCATAGTAAATTATTATTTTATTATTAGTGTTATAGTAAATTATTCACATTTTAAGAAGCCAAGGATGGAACTGAGGATAGAATATTTTGCTTCTCTTAATATGCATTGTAGTGGCACAAAAGATCATCCCCCACCCCAGTTAAACTTGCTGTTCCAGTCCATGTGTGGGTCATCTTCATTCTTGAACAAACTGATGGCATCAGGCATAATTTTTTTTTTTTTTGTGAACTATTTACTCTTAGTACTGGCAGCATTTCCTCTTTCCCCTGCACTCTTAACTTTTTTTTTTTTTTTTGCTCCAACTCATTCATATCCTCATTAGTCTGCTTAGTTTCATGTGATTCCAGTGACACAACAGCATGTATGTTGTCCACTTTGATAAAGCTTTTTCAAATTCCACAATCTGTAATTGAATTTCAGTGACATAGAAAAGTTCCTGGACATTGAATGCACTCTGGCAATGTATTTTAATTCACACAATTAATCATATCCTTAGTGACTTCTCCCATGATGTAAGAGTACAATGGACCCTCACTTTACGATTTTAATCCATTCCAGTGACATCATTGTATTGTGAAAATATTGTGAAATGTAACCAACATGTTTACAAACACTGCTATTGGCTGAGAAGAAGAACCACATGGTCTGGTTGGAGACACCAACATCAAGTGAAATAAGTAGGCACTGGTTAACATGATCACTGATTAGTAGAATTAGCCACTTTATCGATTCAAATTTCAAAAAAAAAAAAAAAAAAAAAAAATTCAAGTCATTAAAATTCACTACAGTTTCATCGTTATATGTTTGGTTATAAGAATCAATTTTGAACACCTTTGTGATATTTTTCTAAAGCACATTTCTGGAGGTCACTACCATAAAACATTAAAAACAAATTGCAGTTTCCAGTTTATTGGGCTTTTCTGTTAGTGCAATCTGTTATAAACAGGTGGTAAACTTGATCTTATTGCATTTGCAATAATGCTGATAGCTGGAATTCTGTGGGTTTTACGGTATTATGGTGAAATGTGTTTCCCCTTCCGTGAAATCATCAATCATACAAAAAACAAATAAATTTTCATAAACTTCTCTTCATTCCTATTTTGTAGGTTTGTCAACTTATTCCATATTAGTATGCACATTACAGATTAATTAAGCTATGTATGTAAGCGTAAATTTAATTTTTATTTTGCTAACCTGCAGAAAATAATTTTTCCGATTTTCATGTATCATTTAATTTTAATTGTCAAGGTCATAAAGTGTAAATTTATGCTTTATATCCTTACTCTTTTATAGCCTGTGGATAATATTCCTACTATTTTCACTTATTAGAATCACCGTTTGATAGAATTAAAATTCAATTCGCAGACGTGATCACAATGACCAGTGCATATTGTATAGTGGATGGTATTTTATTGTGGAGAGTCCATTGTAAACTGATTTGATCGTACAATGAACCAATCGTAAAGCGGGGGGGGGGGGGGGATCCACTGTATTGTTTGTTAACTTCTGGAACTGATGGCTGGTCCTTAGTCTGTTTTGGTGATCAGTTGTTGCATTGTTTACTGGAGATAATGTTTTGAATGTTGCCATCATCCCTTTGTTCCAGCAGTTAGAACCCAGGTCATATGGAAATGGCTTGTATGTTTTAATTCAGCTCGTCAGTAATAATAGGATGGATCCATGTGCAGGTTGGTCATTGTTTCTATTCATTTCTCATTTGCTTTGGAAATGGAATCAGCAAGAGCTTTCTCAGCTGATCTTGTGGTCTCTGTAAAAGGGTTGTCATAAAAAGTAGCATGCAAGCAAGTACTTAGTTGACAGTCTTATAGAATAATTTTTTGGATATTCTCGGGTTCTGTTAAAAAAAAAAAAAAATGGATAGGATTTTGGTGCTGGTGGGATACTTCAAATTACTTCTACGAATTTGGTGGTGAATCCATACCCATCTGAATTTTTAAAGTGTATATCTGTGTTGAAAGGGAACTATGGTTTAATTCTGATTGAATCTGGAGCCTATGTGGTCTGTGTTGGGTGTATGGAATAGACTTAAGTATATTCTTTAATACAGCAAAGTGATGTTGCTGCTGACAAAAGTTAGGTTTGGGTTATAACCCTATTTCCATATTCCACTGTTGAAGGATGCTTGGGTTGTTGGGTTAAGTTAAGGGAAAAATTCTCAGCCCACATTTCTACATGCTCCCCGTCTTCATCTTTTGATTCTTAGCCCCAGGAGATTTCTGCTTTTAAAATCTCCAGTGTGATGATCTTAACAGGGACAGAATCTTGAGTTAAAAAGTTGAGTTTAAATTTAACATCAGATGGTTTATAGATAGCATAAATACTAACATCACCCGAAAATAGTGAAATAGTGTATCATTCTTATCTTCCAAGCTGGTAAAATTGTTATAAAGGTCAGATCTTGCATAGATGGTGCTGTCATACTTATGATGTGAGCACTCTGCAGTCAGTTTCATGCTTGGAATGCATGATTCGTTAAAGAGAGAGAGAGAGAGAGAGAGAGAGAGAGAGAGAGAGAGAGAGAGAGAGAGAGAGATGCCCCCCCTCTGTGTTTCCAGATACGCATGAGAAGTAATGATAGTGTTAGCAGCCAATCTAAGACAAATTCACAAGCAGAAAATTCTGTGTGCATTAGTGTTTGGAAGTTTAGTTGCATCTTAATATAAAATGTTGATCAGTGGTATTTAATTTTAAGGCCAAAGTTTGTATTAAAAAAAATTCCTGCTTTCTCTTACTTTTTTTTTTTTTTTTTTGTGATGAAAATTACAAAATCTGACTTTAAAAAAGTCAAGGGTTTGTGGCTATGCAGATCTATTATACATTTTCAAATCTGTTCTTAATATATGTTTGTTCATGATATTGCCTTGGATTTACAACTACAAAGATAAATCATATCATGCCATTCCTGGCTAAGACTTTCTGAATTTGCATTATGTATATTGCCTTTGAATTCATTTAGAGAACTCAGTTGTGAAATAAATCTTTTGAGCTGAAACAATATAATTAATTTTTTCTTTCCATTATAGCCAAGTGGACTATAGAGCAAAATTATGGGTCTGCAACTTCTGTTTTCAGCGAAATCCAGTGAGTTATATTGTTTTTCTCCCCCGATCCAAAATAAACTAAATCATATTTTTTAAGAAAAATTCAGTTTTAATGCATAGCAAAACTAAAATATTGTGATTTTTGCAAATTATTATGATTAATTTAAAATATGCTATATTTAATTCAATATGTAGTTTGCAATGCAAAATTCACAGCATTATTGAGAGGAATTACATACATACCTTATTGAGCTTTTTTTTTGGGAAAAATTTTTGATTTTGCTCACTTTAATTACTTTGTCTGTTTCTTCTTGTAATGTTAATGAATACATTTTTCTAAATGGTAAAAATTACTACATAACTATAATAATTCAATACAGTTTAAAATGAGCAGGTTATTATCTCACATGAAGTATTTCACATTGCTATGAAGTGTAACAAAGTTCCAAGGAAAATATCAAAGGAAAAGTGAACTTGCCAGTGATTTTCTCGTGTTCTCTTTAAAATAGTTCCTTTCACGAAGACAATTTCTTCTCTATGATTGGAAACATTTAGTACCCTTAACATATGCTGCTGGATTTTAGTGAAGATTTGATCTTGGGAATAGAAGAAAGTCAGATGTAACCAAATCAGGGTATAAAGATGTTCCCATGAAGGATTTGTTTTTCCTTCAGAAATTGCCTCAGTGATAATGCAGTGAGAGTACATTATTGTGATGCAACATCCACTTGTACAACTGTTATTTCCGCCTTTTTTTGTAACACCATTTTCCTCAAATGTTCAGGACATGGTGGTAAAATCTGATAGTTTACCATCCTGTGGGAATAAATTCTGAGTGAACAGTATCATTTTTATTCAACAAAAAGTGATGAACTTGGTTATCTGAGATGTAGGAACTGAAGGCTATAATCCAGGGATCATTGATTTGATAAGTAACTACTACACTGCAATGTTTTATTGTAATTTAATAATAATTATGTTTCTGAGGTGTGGACTGCTGAAGTATGGTATATTTTAAATATAATGTAAATAATTAAATTACTTAGATTGCAATAAAACAATGAAATGTAATATTACATCTCACATAGTGCTCTGATTTTTTTAAATACACATTATCATTATTATTTTCCTATTTTACTGTTATACACTTCAATAAAATCAAGGTTGATATTTTGTAATAAAAAAATAAATATGTTATAATATCCTCTGTATTTATATATTATGTATTATTTGATTTAGTTTCATCAGATTCTGGATCTGAATTCTACAGACTACCTTCAGTTTCGACTTGTATAACCTTGCAATTTCTCAAATCTTATGAATGGTTGCACCTTCCTTCTGATTTATGAACATATACTGATGGAGTTTGTTGACACTGCATTGAAGCAATCTTCAGAACATATCTATATAATTTTTTTTTTTTTTTCTCACAAGAACCAATATATATATATATGCACATGCAAAAGGGTTAAACTTAACACTTAAATTCAGTAATAGTGCATTTACAATCTAAGGTCTACCACAAAGCTCTAAACATTATGCTCTGTTTGGTCTACCTGTAAATATTAGCCTCTTATTTGCTTTTTTTCTATGAAATATTTAATCAATTCAGTGTGCCTGCAAATACTGATGTTATCTTATTATTTAGCAGCTGAATTACAATTATTGAAATATTAAGTTGTTGAAAGTAGAACTAATAACAGTGGAGAATGTTACTAATAACATTCTCCAATGTTATTAGTAACATAGACCTAAATGATGCAACGAACTGCTTTTTTTTGCATCTGCCACCCCCCGCTCCCAATAAAACCTTGAATCATTCATACTTTTTACACTTACAAAAAGTGACCATCCAATCTGCAACTTGCTGCCCAAAGGAAAACTTTGTGGGATTTTTCCTTATGTTATTTCCTTAGATATGTGTATCACCAAGATTTTGTATTTTACACTAGTGGCTTTCCATGACAGTATAATGGTGTTTCACCACTTATCACTCCTTTGGCAAAGTTTGGTTTCGAACCCTGTCAATGGGAGGAATTCTTAAAAAGCCTCTTATCAGGCTATAGTTAGCCAATCAGATTTCTCAATCAGAGCAAGATTTCTCCTGCCAGTTATTATGGGTTTTTCAGCATGTAAACTGCAACACACACACACACACACACACACACACACACACACACACACACACACACACACACACACACACACACACACACACACAATAGCCTTAGATGTTAATGCGCTATATAAATAATAATAATTACATCCATCCCATGCGACTACATTTCTCTTGTTCATTTTATTGATTCTTCTTCAGGGCTTTATACACAATTTAATTCTGCCTAAGATGTCTAGTTGCCAAGTTTTTCATTTCACATCCTGTAAGCTGTTCTTCATATGAACATTGATTAATGTTCCTCATTAATCTATCACCTTCTTTGAGCCTTCTCTAACAGCTCTGTCTTATTTTTAGTATGGCTCCCAGACATGAATAGAGTATTCCAAATGAGGTCTTGCCATAGTGTTATACAGGAGAGTGACATACTTATAAGGGTTCTATAACTCATAGGTAAGGTTCCATGTGCCTTCCTAACCATCTCTTTACATAGTATGGTAAATTTTGCATCTGATTGTATTAAAACCTGCAAAATCTTTTTTCTTCCTGAACAACTTTTAATTCCTCTCCCTTTAATTTATAAATAACTTGTAGATTTCTGTTTACCAGGTGCAAAACCTTGTGTTTAAAGCATTAAGCTTTAGTTGCCATATTTTGGGCTATATCTGCGACTGATCCAAGTGATTTTGAAGCAACATGGCCTTTTTCTAGTTTAACAACCTGTCCTACCTTCGTATTATCAGTAAACTTTGACAGTTTCCCCTTTGTATTTCCTTGTTAGTGTCATTAAGGAAAATTAGAAATAGCTGTTCTAGTACAGATCCCTGAGAGACTCCTTTTGCTATGCTGGCCTGCTCTACTCTTTTATGACTACCCTTTGTCTCCTGTCTTTCACTGAAACAATGATCCAACAAAGGATCATACTAGTAATCGCAATTTGCTCCAGTTTATATAAAATCCTTTCATGCAGAGCCATATCAGGTTAAGGTAAATAATGTGAAAGTTGTTTTTTGCATTTATATTTTATGACTTCATTATTATTAGCTAAATTTATCCGGCAAGACTTCCCCCTTCATGAATCCATGCTGTGATACATTAAGGACGCCATTTCTATGAAGGTGGTCTCGTATTGTATCATTAGCCGGACTCTTATGATGTGATCCAGCACTGAAGTTATATTCGCCAGTCTATATTGCCACTTCTTTTGCATCCCCTTTATGGATTGCACTTTCCATTATCACTTCTACACTTCAAGGAGATCAGGGAATATTAATGATCTCATTAATATTCCCAGCCTTTTTCAGTATAACAAGATATATACTGTCTACTTTTGGGATCTTACCTTCTCCAGCTTCAGCAACTTCTCAGAGATTGTCGTATCACTCATTTTACTCATTTTTGCTCATTTTACAGTCAGATCCTTGTCATTGTTTCCCTTTGGTTCAAATGATCTTTCAGCTGAAAATATTGTTGCAAAATACTGATTCAATTTGTTTGCCACTTCTGTTGGACTTTTTATGATTTTTTCACTTCAATTAAGTAGAGACCTATTTATTGCCTTCTTTTTTTATATACAAATAGACCTTGTCCTCGTTCTTAGCTTTCTTTGCTGGTCATTTCTTGTACTTGGTTTTCTCCTGCCTTACTTTATTAGTTTTGTTCTGTATATGCTTATAATAATTATAGAAATGGATGCCTTGAAATTGTGTGTGATTGTCCCATTTTTCCTTTTGCTGCATTAAAAATGCTTGGCTTTCTTTTTTTTCAATTTTTGAATCTTTCTTTTGTGAACTTCTGCATTGGAACAAATGCAATTGTAGCTTCCAGGATAAAACGAATCCTTTGTTACTTGATTATGTAAAAACAGAAAATTCATTAATTGTTATGCCAATGAAAACATGCATTTGATGTCAGTCTTTTAAATTTATAATATATCTGTACTACATTACATGGTTACTCTACAGTAAGATAAGCTTCTTCCCAGTACTTTAGGGAATGGGATTGGAATTTCTGACTATATTCATTATTAGATTCTGAAATGGTTAATTGTACAAATTTGGAGTGGTTATAGATCTTATGGTTTGTATGAATACCTCATTAGTGAATACAATAAATTCTAAAATTATCACTTTTACATGGATTGAAGTATATTTATTTTTATTCCTTAAAAATAAGGTAACTGCTATGTACATGCATGTGTTGTGCACAGGCATTTTAACATATGTTATTTTTTATTTTTTTTTTAGTTTCCTCCACAGTATGCAGCAATTTCAGAGCATCATCAGCCTGCAGAGCTTATTCCTCAGTTTTCAACAATTGAATACACTATAACAGTAAGTATAAATAATGTTTATTTAAAAAATTGGATGTATGAATCTGTTAAGTTTGGAATTTTTCCTGTATGTTTTGTATAATTATTCCTACTTACGTATATTAAAATAAGTGGTTATTTTTGGATCATGTTAGTTCAGTGCAAGACAACTCTGTGTATGGCAATTCATTGTATGATGCAATTTGTATATGTGATGATTGGATGTGTGACAGGAATGTACAGGAATGGAAATTTGGTATATATATATATATATACAATTTAGTGTCAGAGACCAGAAGTAAAATAAATGAAGTGCTTTTTATTAAAGAAATTCTGTTGAATCCATACAGTCATTAGGAGCTTGATGGTTGGTAGCTAAATGATGCAAGGAAATAAATGAAGAACTCAGGAAGGTTGCTGAGAGCTTCTTTTCTAATAGTATAGATCAGTGCTATTCAAAGTGTAGTCCACAGACCGGTGCTGGTCCATGAACTGTTTGTTACTGGTCCCCGATGATTCATCCATTACCAGTCTGCAAGATTTGAATTTTACAAAAGTACCAGTCAGCAACAGATTGTAAATAAAAGAAACTGGTCCTTCACCACAAATAGTTTGAGAAGCATTGGTGTAGATGGTTTGACATTTGAGGAGATGTAGGAAGATTGTTGACACAAACCAGAAAATTAAGGAAATAAATGAAAAAGGATTGGGAAACCAGAAAAGTTTGGTCTCACAGACACTAGAATAGAGAAAGCAAAGAATATTTATTTATTATTTTTTTCTATCTTGTTTATTTTTATATAAAACTATTAAAATCCAATATTTCTTTGGTAGCTTGGATTGGTTGAGGTTTGATAAGTGAGTAAACACTTGTTGAGAGAGCGCCACTAGATGTAAAGACATTAAATAAAGATTACTATTTTAATTAGGTTCACTAGTATGTATAAGCACCTGTTAACTTCCATATGATAGAATTTGACTCCCAATACACTAGTATATATAAGCACCTGTTAACTTCCATATGATAGAATTTGACTCCCAATACACTGATTTTGGTGAAATTTTATATTTTTGTCTTTTAGTAAAATGCAGAGCTACAAGGCTCAATAACTTCTACATTGTAACAATATATTTAATAGAAGAGTAAGAGATTCCCTCAATCTTTTGCATAGAATATTTAAAAGAGTAAGAAATTACCTCAAAGAAATTACCTGTTCAAGATATAGTATAGTAGTAGTGGCATGTGATGCAAGAAAGCAAATGTATGAGCTTATGCAGCATCAGCCAAAAAAAAAAAAAAAAAAAAAATTCACAGCATTCCCTCCAAATGCCTGTCCAGTTCCTCCTTAAATTTATTCAACCTATCAACTTCCACGACAGTTGGAAGTTTGTTCCAGCAATTAACCACCCGCTGGCTAAAGGCAAATTTCTGCACACCTATTCTACATCTGTCCTTTCATAATTTGAATTTATCCCCCTTAGGTTCGTAATCTGAACAAGTGGAAGGATCCCATCAGAATTCAGCGTGCTCAACCCATTCAAGGCCTTATACACCTCAATCAGATCACCGCGCAGGTGCCTAGTCTCCAGCCACTGCAATTTGCAGAACTTAAGCCTATCTTGGTAAGAGGATCCCTTCATTCCCCTCACCAATCTTGTTGCCCCCCTCTCTGTACACGCTCAAGTAAATCTACATCCTTCCTAAAATGAGGCCTCCAGACCTGTACGCAGTACTCAAGGCGTGGCCTGACCGTTACCTTATACAGAGGGACAATCACCTCCTTTTCTCTGCTAGCAAAATTCCTATATATCATTGACAAAACCCCATGACCTGCCCTGGCAGCCTGTCTGCATTGCTCAGAAAACTTCATATCCGACTGCACAATTACTCCCAGATCTTCATTTTCTACCACCTTAAGTGGAGTACCACACAGTTGGTACGTTTCTCTGGGGTTACTTCTACCCATATGCAGTACTTTGCATTTGTCAAGGTTAAACTTCAGTTACCACTTCTTAGCCCATCTGCCCAAATTATCTAGATCCTGTTGCAGTAGCACACTGCCATTACTGTCATTAACAACCCTGCCAACCTTTGTATCATCTGCAAACTTCGACATTAAGCCTGATATACCTTCATCAATATCATTGATAAATATACAAAACAACAGTGGACCCAACACCGAACCCTGTGGAACTCCACTAATAATATTAGTCCACGAAGAGCAGCACCCATTGATTACCACTCTCTGTCTTCTCCCACTTAACTATCCTTTTATCCATTGTAGCTTACCCTTAATACCATTCTGCTCCAATTTGTACAATAATCTTCCATGCGCAACAGTGTCAAAAGATTCCTGAAATCCAAATATATGATATCAAAATTATTTTTTGCATCCAGTTCCTTTGTAACCACATCATAATATCCTATCAAATTTGTCAGACAAGACTTTCCCTTAACAAACCCATGCTGTGTCTGAATTATTGCTGCAGTCTTGTCTAGATGATCCTGCAATGCATCTTTAACCAGCGACTCCATTATTTTACCCGGAACAGAAGTTAAACTAACTGGTCTGTAATTACTCGTGTCACCCTTCGATCCCCCTTTGTGAATTGGGGATACATTTGCACATCTCCAGTCCATGGGAACTTCCCCTGAGTCCAAGGATGCTCTCATAATTATGGCTAAGGGTTTGCTTAGTTGCTTTGCCGCCTCCTTTAATATAACTGGATAGATCCCATCCACCCCAGGTGCTTTTCTTATGTTTAACTTCAACAATTTCTTCTCCACTTTGCTCTCAGTTATTACAAAATCAAGTATCCTGCTACAATTTGATAACCTTCTGCCATTTTCAAACCGTAATAATTCCTCATGTGTGAATGTAGATGCAAAATACTCATTCAGTTTGTTTGCTATCTGAGCAGAATCATCAACAGTCGAACCATCGATGTCAAGTGGACCAATCAGATTCATCCCCTTCCTTTTAGAGTTTATATAAGTAAAGAAATCCTTGCTGTGTTTTTCTTACCATCTTTTGCCAAGGATTTCTCGTAATCTGCCTTCGCCTGCCTAACCTTCTTTGTGACAAGATTACAGACTAGCTTATATCTGCCATAGGCTTCTGAGTTGCTTGATAATTTATATGCATCCCATGCATTTTTCTTCTCTGTCTCGAGTCTCATTAGTTCATTTTATAACCATTTAGGCCTAAACCTTGAACAATATTTCTTAATAGATATGAAACTTTTAGTAATCCACGATTAATTCCTTGAATGCCTCCCACTTAGAATTTTCTGTTGGTAACATCGTCAGTTGATCCCACTGTATAGAATTTAAAAACTTTCTGAGACCAAGGTACTTACCTTTACGGAAGCGAAAACCCTTTCCTTTACCCCTTATGGTAATTAAATCTTTAAGTAAATCCCACATCAGTACACTGTGATCACTGCCACCTAGTGGTTCCTTTATCTGCAAATTCTTAATACGAATGATCACTGCTGATAACCAGATCAAGAGTATTACACTCTCTGGTTGCCTCTCGAACATGCTAGTGTGTGAGTGACCAACCCACAAGATCCAGTCAATATCTGGGAAGTTAAAATCCCCCATTATAAGACATTCCGATTTACTAGTCCACTCTATTTCTCTGTACAATTGTTCATTGTACTCATTCGAGTCACTAGGCCTATAACACGCTCCTACTCTTATTTTTGCTTTCGCAGTGCTTATGTCACGTCAAACTGGCTCAACAGTGCACTGTTCATCTATATCAACTGGGTGCACTTCTTTTGATTTTAGGTTATTCTTAATTAACAGCATAACACCTTCTCCCTTTCTATCCTGTCTATCCTTTCTGTACACATTGTACTACCCAAATTCCAGTTCTGCATTCCTTATATCTGTGTGACACCACGTCTCTGTATATCCCAACAATATCCGCCTTTGATGTCTTGACCAGCACTTCAAATTCATCAAATTTATTTACTATACTTTTAGCATTGGTATACATGCAAACATACGTGCTCCTATTCCTGTTACCCTAACACATTCCATATACCCACCTATTTCACAATGACTGCCATTCATCCCTGATTCCCCCAACACCCCTTCGCTCCAGGTCGCTACTTATTCTAATAGAAGTTGTGCAAGAATCACCTTCACCTCTGCCTGCGTCTACTGTTAAACTATTAGTCCTTGTATCCCCCCCCCAAGCTAGCAGTTTTCCGACCCACCTAACACTGCCTCGATAGCATCAGCAAATATTCTTGCACCCTTTCTATTTAAGTGTATCCCATCCCTGTAGAAGCAGTCTCTCCTGTTAACAAGTACAGTCCAGGCTGAAAAAAATTCTATCCCTTGAGAATTGCACAATCTTTCCAGGACTGAATTGATCGACAAGGCTCTCTTCATATACTCCCTCCTATCATGTCTGGCCAGAATTGCAGACACTTTTAAATTCAATCCTAATTCACGGCTTTTTTTTTTCAACAGTGACCTGTACTTGTTAAGTGATTCTGCCGGTCTCCTACTCTTAATATCATTAGTGCCAACGTGTATAACTATATCACCTTTTGTGCCCTTAAAAGATGATATCTGCTCTATAACGTCATCAACCTTTGCCTTGGTAGATATATCCTGGTTCTGTTCCACCTATCCTTTTTACAAAGCATGTTCCCCGTTTCCCTGACAATAGAGTCACCAACAACTACTAGTTACTGTGGGACCAGCGCATTCTGCCTTGGGGGTTGCCGCTGTGTTGTGTGATGACCAAGTACAAGCTCTGGCATTGATGTGGGCAGTTGAGAGCTTGATGGGCCCTCAGTTTAGATCCTTCGAGGGCATCCACCCTGTCCTTCAAGCTCTCATATAGGCCCATAACAATGCTGAATTGTCACCTGATTTACTTACATTGCGCACACACAAAGACATCCCCCATGGTAATGTCATGTTCCGTTCCAGAGAGTTCGGCAAATATTTCACAAGTTGCACCTTTTTTTAGTCTGTGATTCGTTGGAGAATCGCCCCCCCCCCTCAGTTCTCCCCTGAGTCACAGCACTCCTGCCACTTTGTGCCCGTTGCTTTGCTGCTCTAGTTTGGGGCGCGATATTTTAAATCAATAAGATCAATAAATTAAATTAATTAAATGTCAATACTACGCTATCTAATAGAAACAGTGAAGCGTATTACGCTATATAATTATACGTTAGAGCTACCTAGTTACCTCAATTAAAAATTTGAATTCCCTACCGCTATATACAAAAACAATGGCTGCAAGATTCGAATGAAATAACGGTTTTACGTATATTAAGTAGTAATCCACAAAAACTCTTTATCTAAATTAAAATAAAAATAACCAGCGTAACTATAACTATAAGACTACGTATAAAGTACAATAGAATATAACAATTATGTAAATAAAAAGGCAAACACATCGCTTTTTGGAGCCTGTAATTCACAGCTGTAATTTTTTAAAGAGAGTCAGCGCCCTCTCCAAGAGGGCGGCAACTGAAGTTGAACTGTGGCAAATGCAAAGTACTGCATATGGGTAGCAGTAACCCCAGAGTAACATACCAACCGTGTGTACTACAGTCAGGGTAGTGGAGAATGAAAAAGACCTGGGGGTAAGTGGGTGGTCAAATATAAAGTTTTCTGAGCAGTGCAGACAAGCTGCCAGAGCAGCTCATGGGGTCTTGTCAATGATATACAGGAATTTTGCTAGCAGGGATAAGGAGGTAATTATCCTCTTGTATAAGGCAATGGTCAGGCCACACCTTGAGTACTGCATACAGGTGGAGGTCTCATTTTAGGAAGGATGTAGAGTTGCTGGAACGAGTATGGAGATGGGCAACGAAATTGGTGAGAGGAACAAAGGGTTTCTCTTACCAAGAAAGGCTTGAATTCTGCAAATTGCAGCATCTGGAGACTAGGCACCTGCGTGGTGATCTGATTGAGGTGTATAAGGCCTTGAATGGTTTGAGCAAGCATGGGATTATTCCTCTCAGTAAGCTTATGCACCTGAAGGGGCATAAATTGAAATTGAGGAAAGAAAGTTGTAGAATAGATGTGCAGAAATTTGCCTTTAACCAGCAGGTGGTCTATTGCTGGAACAAAACTTCCATCGGTTGTTGTGGAAGTTAGCTTAAATAAATTCAAGGAAGGACTGGACAGACTTTTGGAGCGAATGGATGGGTGAATGGGTAGGGATTTTTTTTTTTTTTTTTGCTGTTGCTGTATAAGCTTGCTTTCTTGCATCATAAACCTCTTCTAATGCTAATATCATCTCAAATCGAATAAAAATCACAAAACATTAAAAATAAGCATAGAGGGTTAATAGCATCAAAAGTAGGAGCAAAATCAGTAGAGACAGGGTCACATTGTGACTTTAGGTTGAGGACCTCAGTACTAAGAAACAGTGTCAAGTAGGTTGTGATTGGAGAAACACCCTTCCTCACTTAGTGGCTATATGAAAACTAGGATGGCAGAATATGAGAGGTCAGAAGTTGGAAGTGAACATTGTAATGGCTTCAAGAAAGAAGAAGGAATTGCAGTGGGCCCCCAATACTGTTAGAAGTAGAGCATTACTATTTTAGGGTTGTTGTGACATATCAAATCCAAGAAGCAATAAAAATCTTTAAGAATGACATCTGTTAAACAAATATATTGGGCCTTTAGAATATGAAAACTTAATTTGGTAACAAAATTGGGTATGTCTAACATTTATTGGTTAAAATCTCTACTTTAACCCTTTATGTTGTATAAAAATGGAAATGAGGATAAATAATGTTATTTATCTTCATTTCCATTATCTATTTATCTCGTATGTTATATATTTTTTTTCTTAATATGCTATTAAAATTTTAGAAAACAAAGTTTTCTAAAATTTTAATAACATATTAAGAACAAATCTTCAGTATTATTTAGGTAATTGGCTAATACAGGAAACAAAAGAAAATTTGGGGTATTATTTACACATTTCAGCCATTTGAAGATCTGTAGAAATACTGTGAGAAATTGGATTGAATTTATTTCATTTTGTTTCATTAGTTGTATGAAGAATGAAATTAAATCATTGAAGTAAAATTTTAGAAGTTCATAACAATATATGACTCAAAGAAATTGCAAATATGACTGGTTGTGTTAAATATTTATCAAAATCAAATGGCCAGTATTCCTCTGTTGGAGATACTGAGCTTTCCACAATTTTAAAGAAAATTTGTGCTGTTACTACAGATGGAGGGCTCTATTCCCCCTGCCTCCAATCAGCTAGCTTACTGCACCCACTTAGCTGGGTAGGTCAAGTGCCTGCCTGGCAACCCAAAGGTCGTGGGTTCGATTCCCGCCTCGGGCTTGGATCCAAGTACTGCAAAAACCTTGGGAGGTGCATTATGGCCACAGAAGCCTATGCGCCAACAACTACCAAAAAAAAAAAAAAAACTGTGCCCACATGAAGTGACATTTAGAAATTTCCCCATGTATCAATAAGACTCAAACCCAGCCCAGTCACCTCCAAACGAGTGCCAAGTGGTAAAACCACCATATTGTCATGGAGGACACAATGAAGCAGATTCAGGCATAGAATAGTAGTGACGTTAAAAAAAAAAAAAAAAAAAAAAAGAGAGAGAGATGCTAGTGTTATATATTAATTTTTAATAGTGTAACTTGATGTATGTTACTGAATAAGCTGTACCTAGTAATATTTACATTAGAGGAATTTGTACATTTACTTTTTCAGAGACTAACGTGCCTCCCTCCAATTTTCCTGTTTGTTGTAGATACTTGTGTTGATGATGAAGAGCTGACAGCATTAAAGGTATGAATAAATAAGTGCTTATAAATAGTGTGAATATAATGATTTAAAAAATGTAGTGTATGATCGCTATATATTTATCTAAACTTTTCTGCATGTGAGTGACACTGATCAGTATTCAGAATTATCTGAAAAAAAATTCAAGAAGGAAACTTTCGGGTTGAAAATAACTTTAATCCTTTTTTATTTATAAGCAGAAGTGCAGTTGGGTAAACATTGAAGAAAAATCCATGATTTGAAACTGAGTGAAGAAAGATATTTATCAGAAACATTCCCATTCCTGTCAATATACATTCACGAATTGCATTTTCTCTGATCTCTAATATTGTATTCTATAATGGGGGTGTGTGTGTGTGTGTGTGTGTGTGTGTGTGTGTGTGTGTGTGTGTGTGTGTGTGTGTGTGTGTGTGTGTGTGTGTGTGCATATATAGAACTTTCAAAGATATTTACTGTTCTGTGTATGCATATTTTCATCTATTTCTTGCGTAGAATGAATTATGGGCATATAGGCATATTATAGCAACAGGTTATACAGTAAATTCTGAGTAATCCAGCCCACTGGGAAAAGGAAGTACAAATAATCAAAATATAGTTAAAATTATTATTTATTATTATTATTTTTTTTTTAAAAACAAAGCATACTTTTTTGCTGCTAATTCACACATGCTCTACATTGAAAATAATTTTTTTTAAATAATAAAGCTGTATAAGTAAAAATTGCTTACAAATAATTTAAATCTCATTTCCGCTGGATGTTATTACCAACCACTGTGTGGAGAATACTAAATTTATATTAAACATGCAGAATTAAAAACATGACTTAGCAGATTGGGATCCAGATATCCTTAATGTATCCAAGGAAGAGAACATTCAAGACCCATTGTTTTAAGTGTCAGAAATTTGCGCAGTCTGCAGAGGAGTAACCAACTGCCTTCTATGGTTCAGAAGAACATGTCCATAGAGACTATACTAACGAAACTCAATTTTGTTCAAACTGTCAGGGAAATCATTTGGCATACTCAAAGGAGTGCATCCAGTAGCATAGAGGAAATAAAATTCAAAAATACAAAGTGCTATGCCAAGAAGCAAAGAAATGGTTTTTAGTGTCTATTAATTCACCCTCCTATGCTTCAGTTGTACAAAAGCAATGTTCCATAACAGTACAGACTGATTCAGTTCCCCCAAGAATCTCAATATCTGGCTGGGCAAGATCAGTCCTCTCCTCACTAAGGAACAGTATACAACTCATTCAGTAAATACACTTCTGATAATACAGCCAGATGAAAATACCGTACAGCAGTCATTAAAGCAAACAAGCTCTGAAAGAGATAAGCAAAAATCCAGTATACTGATACTATGGACACAGATAAAAAATCACACGAGGATGTCCCACTTCTTGAAATTCATGCAGAGGAGGCGGACATGAACTTCCGCAGACCAATATTCCCAAAAAGGGAAAAAACAAGAGTAGACAGACACAAACAAACTACATCCTATAAGCAGACAGACAGACACACCTGATAAACCCAGTAATGTATACACTTGTTCATTGGAACTGTTGTTGACTCTGAACCAACTTAGACAAATGTATGTGATTTATTTAGTGCATATAAGCCTGATGTTCTTTGTATATGGGAACCAAATCTGACCCCTCAAATATCTACGAGAGTAAAATATCATATATATTGAAAAGATAGGAACAACCCTAATATAGTTCATGGAGGAGGAGCATTGTTAGTAAACTCCAGAACGCCCTTTAGACCCCCCCCCCTCTCTCTCTCTCTCTCTCTCTCTCTCTCTCTCTCTCTCTCTCTCTCTACAAACATCCTTAGAAGCATTTGCTCTCTCTCTCTCTCTCTCTCTCTCTACAAACATCCTTAGAAGCATTTGCTCTCTCTCTCTCTCTCTCTCTCTCTCTCTCTCTCTCTCTCTCTCTCTCTCTCTCTCTCTCTCTCTCTCTCTCTCTCTCTCTCTCTCTCTCTCTCTCTCTCTCTCTCTCTACAAACATCCTTAGAAGCATTTGCTGCTCGAGTTATGGTCGGGATAGTAATAACAGTTGTTTCTTTATACTCTTTGCCCAATCTTCATTCACTCCTGCTGATTTGGATGATTTAGTTACTTAGCTACCAACCCTGTTTTGTATCTTGGGTGATTGTATCTTGGGATCTTGGGCATCACCCCCTGTGGGTTTGATAAGAGAGGAGAATTAATTTAAAAATTTCTTGAAAAGTTACAATTTGATGTTGTGGCAGTCACACATACATGCATCTCTCCTCAAGGTCAAATTCTGCATTTGACCTCTCAATATGCTCTCCAAACTTGTTTCCATTTATAGACCAGACAGTTAATGATAATAGTGACCACTTCCCAGTATATACACACTCTGGCTAACCTTCTCAAACTGAAATACAGTCTAGAAGTGTTTGACAAAAATTACTGGTTGAAATATCTACAATTGGCACATTTAGGCCATGGCATCTCCCACCATTGACCTCTGTGATAAACTATATCACCAACCTGATAATGGAAACTGCAGAATCTACCATGCCTAAATCGTCTATCAAAACTCTGACAAATGTAACTATCTCACCTTAGCCTAGGCCTGTTCATTATTTACTATCACAGAACAGCCACAAATCTCAGAGCAGGCAATAAATATGCTAATTCAGTGTGTAAGAACAAAACAACCTTAATCAGAAGATAAAAACCAATTAAATAAACTACTGCTTGAAATGGCTGCTAAGGATAATATGACATGAGAAACTGCAAATAGATCTGCCACCTTTTTAAAATCTTTCACACAAAGATAATTTGATTGGAGAGGAATGAAAACTTTACATATAAAATATGCATTTTTCTTTAGATTTCTTGGTACCTAAAAAAATTAATTTGTTAATGTTATTTTTTAGAAAAAAATTCAATACTTTTTTTCACTCATAAAAGAAGCAAATAAGATTAATTTTTGTAAATGAATCTTATTTCCAGTTTAGAACCTTATGAAAATCATAATTTTAAACAATGTTATGAAAGCATTATAATAATAAGATAAAAGTGTTAACTTGGCAGTGGTGCCCGAAATGTAGCAAAAATGGTGGATTCACCTGGTAGATGCCCAACTTTCTTTTTAAAATTCTGAAAAATGTTTTGGATTGTTATGAATTCTGCTTAAATAGAAAAGATGAAATACAGTATTTCATCTTTTCTTAATGGTTGCAGTAAGTTTTAGTAAAAAAAAAAAAAACAATTCTGCTGAAAACTGCAAAAAAAAAAAAAAGAAAAATAGAACCATGAATCTTATTCTTTTCCAGTTTAAAAGACCATCATTAAATGCACAATTTCAACCACTATATATATATATATATTTTTTAGCTTATTATGTATATTCAGTTCTATTTATTACTTCTGTTTTCAGGTTTCTTTCAAAAATTATTTAAAATTTGGTACACAGCACATGAAATTTGAGACTGTGTTTTGCTCTTGCAGTGTAGCAGCCATCTTGAGAGAATATTGGGGTTTTTTTTTTTGGCTTTACTGTGTTAAGACTGAGTCTTTCAGAAACAACTAGAGTAAAATGGTAGATGTTTATTGAACTATTGGAGGTTTTTAATGTAACTGTCTTGATGTATATAACAGAAGAACTGGATATAACAGAATATGTATTTAACAGAAGAACTATATAACACAAAAGAACTGGATGCAGGGAATAACTTTGATATTATATACTTGGATCTTAGAAAGGCTTTTGATACTGTTGCACATGGAAGACTGCTGCACAAATTGGAGCAGTGTGGCATTGGAGGCAAATTGCTGCTATGGATAAAGGGGTGGTTGAGGGGGAGAAGACAGAGAGTGGTAATCAATGGACACTGCTCATCGTGGACTAATGTTATTAGTGGAGTCCCTCAGGGTTCAGTATTGGGTCCTTTATTGTTTGTTTTCTGTATTTATAAATGATATTGATGATGGTATATCAGGCTTAATGTCCAAGTTTGCAGACGATACGAAGGTTGGCAGGGTTGTCAAGGACACTACTGACACTATGCTGCTGCAACAGGATTTGGAAAGGTTGAGCAGATGGGCTTCGAGGTGGCAAATGAAGTTTAACATTGACAAATGTAAAGTACTACATATGGGAAACAGCAACCCCAGAGCAACGTATCAACTCTGTGGTACTACACTGACAGTGGTAGAGAATGAAAGGGACCTGGGGGTGGTTGTGCAGGCAGATATGAAGTTCTCTGAGCAGTGCAGATGGGCTGCAAGAGTAGCTCATGGTGTATTGTCAATGATATATAGGAATTTTTCTAGCAGGGATAAGGAGGTGATTATTCCCTTGTATAAGGCAATGGTCAGGCCACACCTAGAGTACTGTATACAGGCCTGGAGGCCTCATTTCAAGAAGGATGTAGAGCTGCTGGAACGAGTACAGAGAAGGGCAACTAGATTGGTGAATGGGACAAAGGGGTGCTCTTACGAAGAAAGGCTTAAGTTTTGCGAATTACAGTGTCTGGAAACTAGGCACCAGCGAGGTGATCTGATAGAGGTGTACAAAGCCTTGAATGGTTTGAGCATGCTCAATGCTGATGGGATCCTTCCTCTTGCTCAGAATAATCACCTGAGAGGGCATAAATTCAAATTGAGGAAAGACAGATGTAGGATAGATGTGCGGAAATTTGCCTTTAGCCAGCAGGTGGTTGGTGGGTGGAACAGACTTCCATCCCTTGTCGTGGAAGTTGATAGCCTAAATAAGTTTAAGGCTCAGCTGGACAGGTATTTCGAACGAACAGAGGGGTGAAGTGGAAGTGGTTATTTTTATTTATTTATGTTACTTTTTTTTTTTTTTTTTTTTTTGGCTGATGCTGCATAAGCTTGCTTTCTTGCATCAAATGCCTCTACTAATGCTAATGCTAATGCTAACAGTAAATTAGTCTTTCATTATTAAAAATATGTATTTCATTGCCAAGCGTTACATAACTTTATCTATTGATACAATTATTGAATGCTGAAAATTTTATCTCATATCTGCCATATTGGCTGTGTAAATTTTTTATTTTATATAGGAATCTTTACAAATGTCCCTTTCACTTTTACCATCAAATGCACTGATTGGACTAATAACATTTGGAAGAATGGTGCAAGTTCATGAATTAGGTTGTGAAGGATGTTCCAAAAGTTATGTATTCAGAGGCACAAAGGACCTTACAGCAAAGCAGATACAGGTAAACTTAAAATTTTGTTTTCTAATGAATTGTTGTGAATTTATTTACATTCTATTATCAGTGTATATTATTTTATCATTGCTTATATATTGAACATACAATACAAAACTTTTTTTCACTCATTACACTGGTAAATAAATTATCATTTGAATTAATTTGAAATTATTTTGTAATGTCATCTCTTGTTCCTATTTATTCACTCTGATTCCTTTCACTTCAGAGATGATACTTGTGCATATCTCCATTCAGATTTCCTTGTCAGAGGCTTCCTCATCTGGGGGTTCCCTCTGTTTTTACAAATCTCTTTACCCATTCTGTCAGACTCATCTGTTCCTTCTATTCTGCCACATCTACAAACCAATCAGGACTTCCTGACTTTCCTTTCTTTGAAACTGCTTTGTCCAATCTAACTTTCAGTTGTACAAAAGCAAAGCTTATTTCAGGGCCAAGTGTATTACTATGGTGTGCTTTGAACTGTGATTAAAATGATCCTTTTAAGATTCTGTGGGTTTGTCTACTGGATCTTAGGAAGATGAGCTTGTGTGATGTTGGTTATGGCCTGTTAGCTGATTTGGTGATCCCTATTGGGAATTAATCTTGAAATGATAGTTTTTGAGAGAGACTGGGGTAAGCATAGGATGTGGTACCTGTTTTTGATGCTTACCCTGACTGCATAGCATGTGGTTTTCATATTGATTAATGACTGCCAATAGTGGTGGTCTCGACATTGGATGATGCTACAATTGTGTGCCTGGATTTGCAAGGGATGGAGTATTTTGCTGATAGATTGGTGTCTGAATGGATTTGTGGCTATTGAAGGTGGTTCTGAGTTATTGGGAACCATGTCAAGAATTTAGGGGGGACCCCTGTGGAGGTTTAGACCACCACAATGGGCCTGTGGTGTGACATGAGATGGCAGTTAGCATTAGCATTAGTAGAGGCATTTGATGCAAGAAAGCAAGCTTATGCAGCATCAGCCAAAAAAAAAAAAAAAAAAAAAAAAAGTAACATAAATAAATAAAAATAACCACTTCCTCTTCACCCCTCTGTTCGTTCGAAATACCTGTCCAGCTGAGCCTTAAACTTATTTAGGCTATCAACTTCCACGACAAGGGATGGAAGTCTGTTCCACCTACCAACCACCCGCTGGCTAAAGGCAAATTTCCGCACGTCTATCCTACATCTGTCTTTCCTCAATTTGAATTTATGCCCTCTCAGGTGATTTTTCTGAGCTAGAGGAAGAATCCCATCAGCATTGAGCATGCTTAAACCATTCAAGGCTTTATACACCTCTATCAGATCACCTCGCTGGTGCCTAGTCTCCAGACACTGTAATTTGCAAAACTTAAGCCTTTCTTCGTAAGAGCACCCCTTTGTTCCATTCACTAATCTTGTTGCCCTTCTCTGTACTCGTTCCAGCAGCTCTACATCCTTCTTGAAATGAGGCCTCCAGACCTGTATACAGTACTCTAGGTGTGGCCTGACCATTGCCTTATACAATGGAATAATCACCTCCTTATCCCTGCTGGAAAAATTCCTGTATATCATTGACAATACTCCATGAGCTACTCTTGCAGCCCATCTGCACTGCTCAGAGAACTTCATATCTGCCTACACAATCACCCCCAAGTCCCTTTCATTCTCTACCACTGTCAGTGTAGTACCACAGAGTTGATACGTTGCTCTGGGGTTGCTGTTTCCCATGTGTAGTACTTTACATTTGTCAATGTTAAACTTCATTTGCCACCTCTCAGCCCATCTGCTCAACCTTTCCAGATCCTGTTGCAGCAGCATAGTGTCAGTAGTGTCCCTGACAACCCTGCCAACCTTTGTATCATCTGCAAACTTGGACATTAAGCTTGATATACCATCATCAACATCATTTATAAATACAGAAAACAACAATGGACCCAACACTGAGCCCTGAGGGACTCCACTAATAACATTAGTCCACGATGAGCAGTGTCCATTGATTACCACTCTCTGTCTTCTCCCCCTCAACCACCCCTTTATCCATAGCAGCAACTTGCCTCCAATGTCACACTGCTCCAATTTGTGTAGCAGTCTTCCATGTGCAACAGTATCAAAAGCCTTTCTAAGATCCAAGTATATAATATCAAAGTTATTCCCTGCATCCAGTTCTTTTGTGACTGCATCATAGTATCCAATCAAGTTGGTCAGGCAAGACTTCCCCTTAACAAAACCATGCTGTCTGAGCTATAACTGAAGTCTTGTCTAAATGATCCTGCAGTGCTTCTTTAACCAGTGCCTCCATTAATTTTCCTGGAACAGAAGTTAAGCTCACAGGTCTATAATTACTTGTGTCAGCCTTTGATCCTCCTTTGTGAATTGGGGTCACATTTGCACATTTCCAGTCTATGGGTACCTCCCCTGAGTCCAAGGAAGCTCTCATAATTATGGCTAAGGGTTTGCTTACTTCCTTTGCTGCCTCCTTTAATATAACTGGATAGATCCCATCCACCCCGGGTGCCTTTCTTGTGTTTATCTTCAACAGTTTCTCCTCCACTTTACTCCCAGTTATTTCAAGATTCTGTAGCTTACTGCTAGAGTTGAATACACCTCTGGTATTCCCTTTGCTGAATAACTCCTCATGTGTGAATGTCGATGCAAAATATTCATTTAGTTTGTTAGCTACCTGAGCAGGATCATCAACAGTTGACCCATCAATATCAAGTGGACCAATCTGATTCATCCCCTTCCTTCTAGAGTTTACATAAGTAAAGAACTCTTTGCTGTTTTTCTTTGCATCCCTTGCCAAGGATTTCTCGTAATCTGCCTTCGCCTGCCTAACCTCCTTTGTAACTTGGTTGCATATCAACTTGTATCTATCATAGGCTTCTGTGTCATGTGTTAATTTGTAAGTATCCCATGCATTTTTCTTCTCTGCCATATGCCTCATTAGTTCATCTGACATCCATTTTGGCCTAAACCTTGAACAATATTTCTTAGTTGGTATGTAAAGCCTAGTAGCTTCCAAGATAAGTTCTTTGAATGCTTCCCATTTTGAATTTGCTGTTGGTAACATCATCAGTTGGTCCCACTGTATAGAATTTAAATACTGTCTCAGTCCATCGTAGTCGCCTTTACGGAAGCAATAACCCTTCCCTTTACCCCTAATGGTAGTTACCTCTTTGAGTAAATCCCACTTCAGCACACTGTGATCACTGCCACCTAGTGGTTCATTTATCTGCAGATTCTTAATGCATGAAGAATCACTGCTGATAATCAAATCAAGAGTATTACTCCCTCTAGTTGCCTCCCGAACATGCTGATGTAGAAAACAATCATCCAATAAATCCACAAAAGCTCTGCTAGTGCGTGAGTAACCAGCCCCCAAATTCCAGTCAATATCTGGGAAATTAAAATCTCCCATTATAAGACTCTCTGATTTACTGGCCCACTATTTCCCTGTACAGTTCCTTATTATACTCATCAGAGTCATTAGGCCTATAGCACACTCCTACTCTCAATTTTGATCTCCCAATGCTTATGTCACACCAAACTGACTCAACACTGCACTGTCCAGCGATGTCGACTGGCTTCACTTCCTTGGTTTTTATGTGTTTCTTAACTAATAGCATAACCCCTCCCCCCTTCCTATCCTGTCTATCCTTTCTGTAGACGTTGTACTCCCCAAATTGCAGTTCTGCATCCCTTATATCTGTGTGACACCACGTCTCTGATATCCCAACAATATCTGCCTTTGATGTTTTGAGCAATACCTCAAATTCATCAAATTTATTTACTAAACTCCTAGCATTGGTGTACACGCAAGTATACCTGCACCTGTTTCTATTCTTAGCTACCCTAACACAACCCATGTGTTTACTTGTACCGCAATGGCTCCCAGCAGTCTCTGAAATACCATGCATCTTGTTTTTCAGGCTTCTGCTCATTCTAATATAGTAGTTTTGGACATTTGGACATTCTAATAGTTTTGGACATACCGATTTATTATCAGATTACCGCATCATGGTATGCTGTGGTTGTCCTGTGTATTGGAGAACACCTTGCTGCATTTTGACAGTGGTGCTTGACAGTAGTTAGTGGATGGCTTAGGAGTAACTCCAGTATGTATTGTTGGTGATTTAATTGTGGTGGCACTTCATTTTCAGGACTTCCTACCTGGGTTGGCCTGGAGTATTATGCATGCACGTCTGCTATGTTCTCAACTACGTCTGCATGTTTTGCATATTTTATAGTGATGGTGACTGACTACATGTGGCAGTGTCATAATTTTGGACTTGGAATAACTGTGTCAGAACTATGAATAATTAGTAATTACAAAATCACTAATTTCATTTTTCTCAGCCTCATTTGTACAATCTCTTCTCAGCATGAAAGGTCTTTGTAAAGACAGATGCAAAGTACCTATTCAATTCATCCACAACATCAGCTGGGTTATCCAAGATTTTCCTACACCCAGTGTACAAGGGTCTGATCTGATTAGGTTTCTTCTTTGTTGTTTTTACATACATGAAAAATTTGTACTCATTCTTTGCTCTCTTAGCCAATACTTTCTCACATGCGGCCTTGGCCTCCCTAACCTTATCTGCAGTTACTACTACAGATCAACCGTACCTGTTGTAGGTTTCAGTACTTTTCATCACTCTATCCCATGCCATCTTTTCTGCTCTATTTGACTGGGCATATAGTACCTTAAACTGTTGAGGTCCCCTCTTCTGAAGTTAAAACCTATGCTTTTACTTTTAACTACTGCACCATCTTTCTTCATCTTCCAACTGACGAATGCACAATCACTTCCTGACTATGGTTCCTGTACTTTAAGTGCTGTGACGTCATCTGATTCTTTAATAATGATGAGGTCAAGAATATTCTCACCCCTGGTATTTTCTCTGACATGCTGGTATAAATAATAATCATCTAATTCACTTAAAATTTTTTTTCACTATGCTGAGTTTTCCTCCCACTTATTCCAATCAGTCAAATTAAAGTTCCCCATGATAAGACATTCACAATTGCTTGCCCATTCTATCTCCATCTAGAGACACTCATCATACTCCTCACAGTCTTCCACTCTGTAGATTACTCTTACTCTCATTATACTTTTGCTTCCAACTAACTCTCACTACACATTCTATGCCTGCAGATGTAACTTCGGATTCAGCAAAAGCTCTTTTCGCTCTCAGGCTGCTTTTGATAAGAAGCATGACCTCTTTTATCTTCCCTGTCTTCCCTAAATTCATTATATGTACCATAGTGGAATTTGTCATCACCATCTTCTGTGTGACACCATGTTTCTGTCAGCCCTGTTATGTCAGTATTAGTTTTCCTAACCAGAAGTTCAAATTCAGTCATTTTATTGACAATGCTCCACATTACTGTAGACATAGTTAAGACTAAATAATCTTCTATAGTTTACTACCCTGACACACCCCTTGAAGTTAAGTTTGTATCCCAAGCTACATCTTCCCCCTCATTTAAAAAATTGCTACCCTCACAACATCTTATCAACATCGGCTGATGTGGCAGCAAACATGAATTCTTGAGGCGAGTGCCAGCAATGCGTTGACCCATATTATCAGATAAACATGGATCTAAATTATTCTTCTCCACCTAAACTAGCAGTTTCCCCTGAACCATTAGGGTATCCTCAATGATAATGGCAAAAATCCTTGCACCACCTTTGTTCAAGTGAATACTATCTCTACAAAGATTCCTTCTGCCTACAAATGCAGAGCATGCTGATAAAAATATCTGCCCTAGAGCCATACAGATTCCCTTAAGTCTTGAGTTAATCTGCAGGGCTTTCAGCATATTATCCCTCCTATCATGTCTGGGCAGAATTGCAGCCATACATATTCTGACCTAACTTGTGACATTTTTCAGTGTAGTCCTATATTTATCCAACAGATGATCAGGTCACGTACATCTAATATCATTAGTCCCTTCATGGAGGGACTAATGATATTAGGTAAAGAGATAATGCTCTCTTTAAAATCTGACAATCTGTTGGTAACAACCTCATTTAAATAGAACCAGAGTGTTTTTGCCAGGTCTCCTGGCAAAAACACTGTTTCTGAACCACCTATCTTTATTACAAAAAATGTTACCCATTTCCCTGACAATAGTCTCCCAATAAAACTAGATCACCTTTGACCAGAGCAGTCTGCACATGACTGTTGTTTTCTGGGACCTGAATCGGGGTGAGTCACTTAGCAGGTCATGAGTTAACTGAGTCGCTGACCAGTTCTCAGTTACATTTGTTTCTAGGGCAAGCACTCATTTCTTCGGTGACTCAAATTCTTCTCGTAATGCACTAAGTTCTAATTTGAGATTGGTGCACTCTTTACATCAGTTACAAAAAAAAAGAATCATCTATTGAGCTGGGTCTGTCTACTAGACTAGCCTTAGAATACATGCCACAGGTTATACAAATAATAAAGTTGCGACTCAGACCGGAAATTCCCACAGGCATTTCTGTGTGAGTTCTGATGGCCTTGGGACTTCATATTTTAAGTGGACCTTATAGCAACCATTATTTAAAGTAAAATTTGAACTTCAGAAAGATTACAAAATTTAAATTTACAGTATATTACAGAATTTGTTAACTAAGTTTTGCAGAAATTAAACCATTGACAAAACTTTAACCACCAAAGAAGCTAAATTTTAGCTACTGAACTACCAAAATATCAGTAACATAGGCTATCTGATATTTAGATAGCTATGGCATTCTGAATAACATACAACCTGTTTTGTGAAGGGAAAGTCATGTTTAACTAACTTGGTAGGATATTTTTACCCATTTACTCATGAGCTGAATGTAGGGAACAATTTTGACATAGTTTATTTGGATGCTAGCAAAGCATTTGACTCAGTCCATCATGAGAGGTTACTGTGTTGTACCACATTGGGATTACTGGAAAAATTCTAAGATGGATTGCTGGGCAGAAGGCAGATGCTTCTGATTGGTGTAAATTCAGAAGTGGAGTCCCCAAGTTCTTGGACCACTGTGGTTTCTGATTTTCATCAACAACATCGATGAAGGGATAGAAGGCGTGATGTCAAAATTTGCATACGATGTAAAGATTGTTAGATTAGTTAATGATCTGTACCAAGCAGTGCTCTTCAGAATGATTGAACAGGCTGCAAGCATGGTCAGAAAAGTGTTTTAATGCAGTAAAATGCAGGACTTTGCACTTGGTGGGGTTGAATTAAGAAAGGGATGTGAGAGTTATAATATGGGCAGATATGAAGTTTTCTGATCAGCATAAACAAGCAGTAAGGAAAGCCCATAGTGTCCTGTTGATGATTTATTGAACATTATCCTGTACAGATATAGAGGTCATAGTTCCACTCTATAAGGCAATTGTAAGACCACATTTGGAATACTGTGTTCAAGTTTGGAAACCTCTTCTGAAAAAGGACAATGAGCTTCTTGAAAGGGTCCAAAGATGGACAACTTGCATGGTAAGATCAGAAAAAGTGAGACCATATGAGGAAAGACTGATTATGTGGGCCACAGAGCTTGGCAACCAGGCACCTCAAAGGAGACCTGATTAAGGTTTATAAGACTCTGAGAGGGATTTTACTAATTAAAATTAATGAAGGCAGAAATTTCACTCATAAAGAATTCCAGAACTAGTGGGGCATAAATTGAAATTACAGGGGAAGAGGTTTAAAAGATGGTAGGAAGATTTCTTTTAGCCAGCGAGTCGTTGATTGCAGGAACAGGCTGCCTTTGCAGGTAGTTGAGGCCGACAGCTTAAAAATAAATTCAAAGGTCAACTGGATAGTTACTATGCAAGGAGAGAAGCAAATAATTTGTATTTTCTTATCAATCCTTGTTTTTGCCAGTGCAGCAAAAGCCTGTGGGTTCCTTGCACTATATGGCTGTTACTATTAACTCATTATGATGTGCATTATTTCCACAAGTCTTACTTTGTTTAAATAAGCTTGAATCAGCGACGACATTATTTGATATTGAAAATTGTCATGTGTGTAGAAAAACATGACAGTTTTCAAACACAAAAACAAGGTTAATTAAAATAGAAATAAGCTAACAGGAAGTAAACTTACAATCAGGAAAATGTACTGTCAGCAAATGGTACTTTAGTCTGTCAGGCAAACCGTTGCAAATGGTAATGGTTTGTCAATAAAATTATATACAGGAAAATGACCTAGTTACCTAGCTCTTACTGATGCTACATATGAATGGATGCAGCTTTTATTATATAGTTGAGTCAGTCTTGTTGCCTGTTTATAGTGCTGTACTGTAAATTTGTTTCCTTATAAGTTGTCAATTGTGAAAAGTTTATTCTTTAAGTTCATGCAGTTTTTTTTTTTTTATTTTGCTGTTTAATGTTTTCTTATTAAACTGCAGCATTAATTTTAAGAAGTGTTCTGGAAAGCCATAGATAAAAAGGAAGCCTGCCTAATATATATATATATATGGCAATATCCCTAAACAGATTTAATCCTGGGTTTTATCTGAGTTAATTTAAAAAAGCTTAGATTGTGTTGTAAAACTAATGTATTGTTCATTAATATTGCATCCAGTCTGATTAATCATAATCATCATAATGTTTGGATTAATTGAACCACAGTATAGTGTCAGTATCATAGTCATTCAATAAATTAATACCATAATTTATAAAGAAAATGTCCATCTTCTGTATTCTGTACAACAAAAGAATCAGCTGAGCTATGGGAAAACTCTTAGAATGATGAAAATTTACACTCATAATAGTCATAGCATGGGAAGCTATCTAAAGCACCAGTTAACTACCATAAAATTACTCTGATTTCTAGTGTGCACACAGACTGGTGTAATTCTTAGATTTTGATGTAATATACGTATAGTATAAGCAGGGTTGCATTTAAGTTTAAACTAGTTTAAAATATAATATTGAAGCTTGCTGTCATTAACAGCAACAGCATAATGTTAACCTTCAATGTTTAAATAAAAAAAAATAACTAGTGAAATCAAGTAGAGATAAAGCAAAACAAATATTCCAAGGAAAAATATAATGTTCTAACCCTTCTTTAATGTTTAAATAAGTACATATGTCCAGTAAAAATTTTTAATACACACTTAATTACAAATGGTTTGTAGCTATTGAGGCTAAATGGGCTTCTTTGTCAGCAAATACTAACAGAATGGAGACGTTAGAGACAAAATTTTAAAGGATACAGTTGTGTGCGCAATGAGGATATAGTTGTGAGGATTGTGAGTTTTAAAGGATACAGTTGTGAGGCGTGCATAGGCACGAGGTTGACCATTCAACCACTAGATTGGTGTTCATTGTTGCTGCATGGACGCGTGTGGTTATGCTTCCAATACTTATCTAGTCTCAAAACAGTCCTCCAAGATAGGGTGTAGTCTAATTCCCTTGCTGCAGTTCATAGTTCTTGAATTGCATGATATATTAAGTGACTCTAGCCAGCCAGAGTCAGTGGCGAAAGTGTCAGGACTGGTCAGTCACTTCATAGTCGCACTTGGGATTAAAGTCATGGTGGGTTGATCAGAAGTGTTCTGCGATTGTGATTTTTATGGCCAAAATGTATACAGTGCTTGCATTCATGCAGCAACAATGAACACTAATCTAGTGGTTGAATGATCAACCTCGTGCCCACGCACATCTCATTGCGTGCACAACTGTATCCTTTAAAATTTTGTCTCTAATGTCTCCATTCTGTTAGTATTTGCGGATGAAGAGGCCTGTTTAGCCTCAAAAGCTACAAACCATTTGTAATTAAATGTGTATTTAAAAAAAAAAAAAAAAAAAATTTTTTTTTACTGGACACATTTATTTAAGCAATGGATTCCAGTAATACGGGCCCATTTACTCTCTTTCTTTAATGTGTTGCAGAAAAAAAAAAAAAAACACTAGATGATTTTTGAGCTGACTTATTCATAGAATCAGATCTCCTGTTGGAGTGCCAAAATAGATTTGAAAAAAATTAGACCTGTAAGGCTGAATTATTTAAGTCTGCCCAGCAGTTTTCAGGTGTCATTTTTTTTTCAAATCCATTTCCTCACTGTAAGGCTGATTTAACTGAATTGGTGTGTTTGATTGCATGCAGGAATTGCCAGATTTTGAATACACTCAAGAAAAAGCCGACCAGGCTAGCCGGGTAGGTAAAGTGCCTACCTAGCAATCCAAAGCTCACGGGTTCGATTCCTGCCTCGGACTTGGATCAAAGTACTGCAAAAACCTTGGGAGGTGCATTATGGCCACAGAAGCCTATGCACCAACAACTACCAAAAAAAAAAAAAAAAAAAAAAAAAACACTCACGAAATACTTCATCACGAGTTGAGCAGAACAAGAAGTTAATATTGGGGGGGGGGGGGACGTACATCAACCAAATACATCATATCGTTACAAAAATATAATGCCTGTTATCCAACATTGGCAGTCCAGTCTGCGCAGGAACCACAGAGGGGAAGTTGTTCTAGCTCTCCTCCTCACAGGACTTAGTCATCTTACGCATGCATTTTTGCTGAAGGCAGATGACTCTCCTATGTGTGAGGATTGTGACACCTTTTTAACCATTTGTCATATTTTAACCAATTGTCCACGATATAGACAGCAACGTTTTATGTATTTTAATGTATTTTAACATTTTTACCCATCTGTGTGAGCCTTATACACTCAGTCATATTTTTTCTGACAACGAAAATGTGTCAGCTGTTTTTAGGTTTTTAAAATCGATAACCAATTTTCGCTTGTATTTAAATATATCTTTATATTATTTTACCTTGTACATATTTATATTTTTATACATATTGACAAAGTCACCTAAGCAATTACGTCACTACAATTTTTACTGTTATCTTGTATGGAACGTGGTTTTAGCACATTATGCCACTAAAACCCAACCAATGTTACAAAAAAAAAAAAAAAAAAAAAAATCCTGATTAGGAATAACAGTGATTCAACAAATCCATCCTACTTAAAATACATTAGCATTAGTAGAGGCATACGATGCAAGAAAGCAAGCTTATGCAGCATCAGCCAAAAAAATAAAAATCTATAAATAAATGAAAAACGCTCAGATTTCACCCCTCCATTCGTTCCAAATACCTGTCCAGCTCAGCCTTAAATTTATTTAGGCTATCAACTTCCACAACAAAAGATGGAAGTCTGTTCCACCAATAACTACCTGCTGGCTAGAGGCAAACTTCCGCACATCTATCCTAAAACTGTCTTTCTTCAATTTGAATTTATGTCCTCTCAGGTGATTATTCTGAACAAGAGGAAGAATCCCATCAGCATTGAGCATGCTCAAACCATTCAAGGCTTTATACACCTCAATCAGATAACCTCGCAGGTGCCTAGTCTCGAGACACTGTAATTTGCAAAACTTAAGCCTTTCTTCATAAGAGCAAACCTTTGTTCCATTCACTAATCTTGTTGCCCTTCTCTGTACTCGTTCCAGCAGCTCTACATCCTTCTTGAAATGAGGCCTCCAGACTATATGGTACTCAAGGTGTGGCTGACCATTTACTTATACAGGGTGTTTCAGTTAAACGTTTCAGAACTTCTAAGAGGGGTAGGGTACATCCTGACAACTCGAAATCATATAGCAATGTGGGGTCGGAAATGCTTTCCTGAAGCGGTATTGTACACAGAAGTCGTCGTGCGACGTCGTGCAGCACAGATTCGATTTTCGGTCAATGTATGGGCCGGTATTATGGGAGATCACCTCATCGGACCTTACCTGTTACCGTGTCGTCTAACCGGACCTATCTACTTATCTTTCTGCAGCAAGTATTGCCACAACTTTTGAGAGATGAACAGATTTCTGCATCGACGCAACAGACAATGTGGTTCCAACACGACGGAGCCCCTGCCCATTATAGCGGAGATGTTCGTAACTACCTGGATGTCACATTTGGTCAACAGTGGATCGGACGTGGTGGTCCCGTGCGTTGGCCTGCTCGGTCACCCGACCTATCATGTCTTGATTTTTATTTCTGGGGTCATATGAAATCGCTAGTTTATGACACCAATGTTGACAATGCTGAGGAGCTGGTTGCAAGAATCGCAGTAGCTGCCGAAGAAATTCGAAATTCGCCTGGAGTATTCCAGAATGTTCGGATGTCAATGCGTCGGAGATGTGAGGCGTGCATTGTGGCCCGTGGAAGAAACTTCGAACACTTACTTTAATCCATGTACCTTTTGCTTCTTTTCATGTATTATTAAAACGATTTCTCACTTACGGTCTCTTTTCTTTATGGTGCTTCTGTGTACAACACCGCTTCAGGAAAGCATTTCCGACCCCACATTGCTATATGATTTCGAGTTGTCGGGATGTACCCTACCCCTCTTAGAAGTTCTGAAACGTTTAACTGAAACACCCTGTATAAGGGGATATAAGGGGATAATCACCTTCTTGTCCCATGCTTGAAAAATTTCTGTATATCATTGACAAAACACCATGAGCTACTCTTGTAGACTGTCTGCACTGCTCAGAAAACTTCATATCTTCCTGCAAAATTACCCCCAGGTCCTTTTCATTCTCTACCATTGTCAGTGTAGTTCTACAGAGTTGATGCGTTACTCTGGGGTTACTGTTTCCTATATATAGTACTTTGCATTTGTCAATGTTAAATTTCATTTGCCACCTCTCAGCCCATCTGCTCAACTTTTCTAGATCCTGTTGCAGCAGCATACTGTCATTAGTGACATTAACAACCCTGCCAACCTTCGTATCGTCTGCAAACTGGGACATTAAGCCTGATATAACATCATCAATGTCATTTATAAATACAGAAAACAACAATGAACCCAACACCGAACCCTGAAGGACTCCACTAATAACATTAGTCCACGAAGAGCAATGTCCATTGATTACCATTCTGTGTCTTCTCCCACTCAACCATCCCTTTATTCACAGCAGCAATTTGCTGCCAATGTCACAACACTCCAATTTGTGCAGCAGTCTTCCATGTGCAACAGTATCAAAGGCCTTTCTAAGATACAAATATATGATATCAAAGTTATTCTTTGCATCCAGTTCCTTTGTGACTACATCATAGTATCCAATCAAATTGGTCAGACAAGACTTCCCCTTAACAAACCCATGCTGTGTCCGAGCTATAACTGAAGTCTTGTCTAGATGATCCTGCAATGTTAACAGGTCTGTAATTACCTCTGTCTCCCTTTGATCCCCCTTTGTGGATTGGGGTCACATCTACACATCTCCAGTCCATGAGTACCTCCCCCGAATCCAGGAAAGCTCTCATAATTATGGATAAGGGTTTGCTTACTTCCTTTGCCGCCTCCTTTAATATAACTGGACAGATTCCATCCACCCCAGGTGCCTTTCTTATGTTTATCTTCAACAATTTCTCCTCCACTTTACTCTCAGTTATTACAAGATTATCTAGCTTACTGCCAGAGTTTAATACACCTCTGGCATTCCCCTCCCTCATGTGTGAATGTCGATGCAAAATATTCATTTAGTTTGTTAGCTACCTGAGCAGGATCATGAACAGTTGAACCATCGATAACAACTGGACCAATCCGATTCATCCCCTTCCTTCTAGAGTTTACATAAGTAAAGAACTCTTTGCTGTTTTTCTTTGCATTCTTTTGCCAAAGATTTCTCATAATCTACCTTCGCCTTAGTGACTTGGTTACAGACCAGCTTATATCTATCGTAGGCTTCTTTGTCGCATGTTATTTTATATGTATCCCATTTTTCTTCTCTGTCATATGTCTAATAAGTTCATCTGACATCCATTTAGGCCTAAACCTTGAACAATATTTCTTATTTGGTATGAAAAGCCTAGTAGCTTCCAAGATAAATTTTTTGAATTCTTCCCATTTTGAATTTACTGTTGGTAACATCATCAGTTGGTCCCACCGTATAGAATTTAAATACTGTCTCAGACCACTGTAGTCACCTTTACAAAAGCAAAAACCCTTCCCTTTACCCTTCACGGTAGTTACCTCTCTAAGTAAATCCCACTTCAGCACACTGTGATCACTGCCACCTAGTGGTTCCTTTATCTGCAGATTCTTAATGCATGAAAAATCACTACTGATAATCAGATCAAGAGTATTACTCCCTCTAGTTGCCTCCCGAATATGCTGCTGTAGAAAACAATCATCCAATAAATCCACAAAAGCCTTGCTATTGTGTGAGTGACCAAACCACAAATTCCAGTCAATATCTGGGAAATTAAAGTCCCCCCCCCCATTATAAGACACTCTGATTTACTGGCCCACTCTATTTCTCTGCACAATTGCTCATTATACTCATCAGATTAATTAGGCCTATAACACACCTACTCTCATTTTTCCTTTCGCAGTGCTTATGTCATACCAAACATTTAACATTGCATTGTTCAGCAACATCAATTGGATGCACTTCCTTAGATTTTGTGTTTCTTAATTAACAGCATAATCCCTCCACCATTCCTGTCCTGTGTATCCTTTCTGTACACATTGTACTCCCCAAATTCCAATTGGCACTGCTTATGTCTGTGTGACACCATGTCTCTGATATCCCAACAATATCTGCCTTTGATGTCTTGACTAGCACTTCATGCTCATTGAATTTATTAACTATACTCCTAGCATTGGTGTACATGCAAGTATACATACATCTCCCTTCCAATAAATTCTCTCTCTCATTAAGTTGAATAACTGAATGATAAAAATTGATGCAAAATATATTATTCTGAAATTCCATCCATGTCCCTACTATAGTCATAAAATGATATTTAGAACCTTATAAAACATGAACAATTTCCAGTCTATTTATCAAACTACAGACATTCCAATTAAATATGACAGTCTCCTCGTACTTAACAGTGCAAACTGAAACAAGATGTGAACAACCACAACAGGAAAATATTAACCTGTGACAAGCAACAGCCATGCTTACCTCTTTTATCACAACAAAGTAAATGAAGTTTCTTAATCCACGTATAGACTTTGTATGGCATAAAGTAAGGAAAATATCACATCACTATCTCAGCTTTAAATTAAATTACACAATAACCAGAAAGTATACAAAAATTACTGTGATATTTACAGCTAAATTCATGCATTAAAAAAATACAATGTCAGAATACATGAAGGATGAACAGTAGCAGCTCTGATTTCTTTACTGTGCACAATCTCTCATTTCCTGAGATAAGTAATGTTAATCTCCATGTTGCTCTTTTTGATGGACCACAAATCCGAGAGTTGCTTACTTTCCGTAACACCTTTACTCAAGAGTAGGCTGGAAGGTTTGCCAAAATATTAAAGGTTGGCAAAAAGATACCAGAGTAAATAGAATGGTGCAGTAACAGCAGACTACTGAAGTTTAAAAATAGATTCGCATTGATGTCCGATCATTCATAATTCAAGATACTTGGCTGTATTACTGTTTTAAATATCTTGATCTCAATATTTGCTCAGATCATGTCATTGAAATTTTTCTTGTTCAAATTAAATGCTTTATTCCATGCATTAGAGCATTTCATTAAGTGTTCTACCTTAAAATGTCCTCCTTTATCTAAACTTAGGTTTTTCCACTAAATGTGCTAAGGCTATTCAAGATAAGAGTAGCATATTACAATTGGCTTGTATTGAAATCTCCAGTTTCATTTTCTCCCTACAGTAAAGCTTGCAGCAGTTATTAATAGGCTAAGAATAGAAAACTTGTCTTTTCCAAATAGTAGTTGAGCATTTTGGTCTCTCGCCAAAGCTATTATTTCAGTGACTTCTATCTGTCAATATTCCCACCTCTGTTGCATCATCAGCTAAAGACGAAGCTGAACATACCAGTATCTTATTTTTCTTCTAATTTTTGTATCAACATCCTTGGTAAGCCTTCTCCTGTCATAAACAATACACTCCACTCATTGTCTCCTATGGCTTCTTACATAAAAATGTTGTTCAAAGAATTCTAAACGGTCTACACGAGTGGTTCCAAAACTGTGTGCTGTTGTGCTCCAGGGTGCCGCAGCAAACTCACAGGGGTGCTGCGGGATGTTTAAAATTTTTGAGGGAAATGCTGATACTCGACATCTGTCGGACATCGTGTGAACGACTAGCTCTAGGTAGTTCACAGTTTCAACATTACTTATTAAGTTGTTTGGACCTAACTACTTAATAAACAGAACTGTTAGGTATTTATTTTTGCCTAGTGGCACCGTTAACCGAGTTTAGGAACCTTTGATCTAGACCACTCCAGGTCCTGATGGCATTTCTCCACTTGTTCTCAAATCCTATACTTTTGCGGCATTTTTCCATCTGCTTGGAAATTTGCTCATATCCAGCCAGTTTCTAAAAATAGTGAAAAATTTTGCCTCTCCAGTTATTGCTCATTGCAAACCCCTGGTGCTGCCAGACAAAAACACTGCACTTACTTTTCCATAGTAATGGAGAAATCCATCAGTTGCCAGCTCTTAAAATATATAGAAACCTATTTGATCAGTGATTGAAAATATAAATTCCATCAGCGTTGATCTAGTGGTGATATATTGGCTTATGTGTTACTCATCTTTGAACAGATTTGATAGAAAAGTTTCATGAAACTGAAGTAGTTGCTCTTGACATTCTAAGACCTTTGATTGTCATAAAGTACTTCTAAACAAGCTTATCTTTTGGCCTGCTGGCTGTTTTTTGCAGTTGTGTATCCAGTTTTCTCTCTGAATGCTGGTATTCCCCAAGCTTCTTTCTCTCACTGTTTTCCTCCTTTATATTAATGACTTTCTTCAACTGGAGATCCCATCCCTAGTTTGTCTGATTGCATAGTACATGGCACATTCCAGTTTGAGAAACCTTGTTCTGTACAAACAGCCTCAACTTCTTGAATATCCACCACCAGTGCCGTAAATGCCTATCTTCAGATAATTCTCCAATGAGTCGAAATAAATTAGTTAACTCAATCCTAAAATTCAGTCCTATCTTATTTCTAGCACAAAAAAAAAAAACACGCTGCTCCTATGCTTAGCTTCAGTAGTAATGTCACCATATACAGGCATTTATGAAACCACATTTGAAATATTGTGTCATGCAAATCATTTTCCCTTTATTCACATTGTCGGATTTTCATTTTCATGCACCTTGATGAAGTATGCAGTTCTATATTCTGTATATTTCTTCTTTTTTTTTTTCCTTTCCTAGGATATGCTGGGTATTGGAAAGCTTCAGCAACAGCAACAGCAGCAGCAACAGGCAGTTCCTCATCAGCAGCCTAGAGGTCCTGGTAGTCAGCCAATTCCACCAGCAAATAGGTATTACCTTTTCACAATTTTGTTTCAAAATATTTCAAAAAATATAAAGTAAGAAACTGCAAAATTCTTTTGAAACTTCAATTGATGTGTATTTTCACAGTGGCATATGCATTCATGAAGTTATCACTCTAGTTCACCAAAAATTTCTTATTTTGTGTCATTTTTCTTCCATTAGTAGGTTTTGTTATTTATCTATGGGCAGACCCATGGGTTGAGTTTCTTGTTAGTTTGATTTTTTTATTTTTGTATTAGTAACAAAGGGATGCAAGGAAACGAACTTATACACCACCCTTAAAATAATTAAATAAATAAATTACTCGCTTTATTTGCCCATCCTTCTAATAATTTGTTATTCTTTAAATTTATTCAAGCTCTCCACTTCCACAACACCAGGTGAAAGAAAGAAGTTTTTTTGTCCTGGCTGTAAACAAATTTCTGCAGATACATCCTCCTTTTCCCATTTAAATCAGCCTCGTGTGCAGCATGTGTATGAAAAAGGGTAAAGTGCTATTAGCATTTAGTTTACGTAACCCATTTAAATCCTTAAATACTTAAATCTCGGGTGCTGAATTTTCAGATGCAGTTTACAGAACTTAAATCTTTGGTAAGAGTACTCTTTTGTGCCTCTATCTAATACAATATACAGTGGAACTTCTCTATTACGAACTTCTATTTAACGAATTTCTCTATATTACGAATTTTTTCGCAAAACGTTGCACCTTGAAACGAAATTACATGTAAAATTAACCCCATGTAACAAAGTGTTAGTCTCTCTATAACGAATTTTTTAAAAAGCATTTTTGAAGATTTGCAAGCATTTACTGCTAAACAGCCACTTCCTTCCTTCTGAAATTGGGCATTAGCATCTGGAATTAAATAATCATCCTTTTAGTGAACACTTGTGGCCATTGACGCCCGTAGGATGGTCTTTGTTTCATTTTTGTTACGGTTATTAAACCAAATGGGTTTTCTTAAAAGTGGTCGTAAACTTTACAATAAATAGGGTAGATTTGTAAATTGATGTTGGCTCAGGGGAAAATGAAATTCGTTGCGGTAAACCTTTAGCATGCTGCGGCGGCAATACATAGAATGCTACCATAGTCGGTTTTTAGTAACGCCTACTGAATGACCTTCGTTTCTCACCTCAACTGTACCATGCGACCTTCATGTCAATCATTATATGATATGTCCGTTCTCGTCTAACTGGACCCCCAGTAGATGGTTTTCATGAACTTTTTTTTTTTTTTTTTCCCTTGGTTCGTCATCAATCACATAGGATATATGCTCTTGTTTTTTTTCCTGAAAAGTAACATACAGCATACGTTAATCATAAATTTTCTTTTGTGTATATATGAATGAAAGCAGAATAAAAGAAATTCACAAAGTCGTATATTTCTTCAAAGTGAGTGATACTGTTGAATTGGCAAGCGGATGTCATTGAGTAGGCGGTACAGTACTAACAATTCACTATATGGCCAGCGCAGCGAAGTTTGCTGTGTATGTATCGGCAAGAGCTGCAGTCCAGTAATTTTTACAATTGCAAAAACAATGTCGAAGAGAAAGTGTTTAAGTGTTAATGATAAAGCAAAGATTGTTATGATATTGACCGGGGTTTTAAGAAAAAAGATGTTGCGGAGAAATATGGCATATCTCCGAGCAGTTTATCTACGATTTTAAAAAATCGAGAATCAATTTTAAATGCAATTGAAGAAGGAGTAGGCAAGAAGCAAATTAAGCTGTGTATATACAAAGATGTTGATAAAGTTGTTCTAAAATGGGTGCAAATGATATGTGAAAAGAATATCCCAATATCGGGCCTAGTAATTAATCAACAAGCTCTGAAATTTGCACAGTCCCTTGGACATACAGAATTTAATGCGAGCACTGGGTGGCTAGATAAATTTAAGAAGCGCCACGGAATTGTGGAAAAGGTTATTTGTGGAGAAAGTGTTAATGTAAGCGAAGAAGATTGCAACAGATGGAGGAACAATACCTTAAAGAAGATTTTGGAAGAATATGAGCATAAGGATGTTTCTAATGCTGACGAAATGGGTTTATTCTTTAAATGTTGACCGAATAGAACACTTGCTTTTAAGGATGATAAATGTTTTTGGTGGGAAACAAAGCAAAGAAAGAATCACTGTGCTAGTTGGAGCAAATATGACAGGAAGTGAAAAATTAAGACTTTTAGTCATCGGAATATCAAAAAACCCATGATGTTTTAGAGGCACAAAATCTTTGGAAGTTGACTACACCTTTTAATAAAAAAGCATGGATGACAAGTGATATTTTTGAAGAATGGATATTAAAACTAGACAAGTGTATAACAAAAGAAAAAAGGAAAATCGTGTTGGTAACTGACAACTGTCCGACGCATCCTGCCAATATTTCTGGCAAACTTAAAAGTGCGAAGTTGTTTTTACCACCAAATGTAACGTCAAAACTCCAGCCAATGGACCAAGGCATTATTAAAAATTTTAAATTTCATTTTTGAAAGAGAATAATAATGAAGATTGTCAATGCGTTATCAGAAAATAGAAACTTGGAGGTTACAATTAACCTTAGAAATTGCATCTCTGAACTGGCGGCGCCTCCGTAGCCAGGTGGGAAGGAGCAGCAGTGCGTAGCACACGCTTCTTGATTAGACCGGGGTTCGAGTCCATCACCACCAAATACAGAAGATGCGGAAAGGTCAGGGAATGACCACCGCATTTCCCGGAGCAATATGGCCTTAGTTGCTAATGCTCCTAAAAACCAAACAAAACAAACAAAACAATCTGAACTGGCAAAAGTTTGGACAAACGATGTCACTGAATACACTATTCAAAATTGTTTTTCGAAAGCAGGATTTGCATTGAATACAGAAGTCGAACAACGACTGGATGAACAAGATGAACTGCCCCTTTCACAACTGAAAAACTTTTGGACATTATTAGAATTGTCTGGAAACATCGAAAATGAAATAACACTGGATAGTTATGTAAATTACAGCAGAACATCCAAATGAAGATGAAATACTGCTGAACAGTGTTAGACGCGACCATGATCATGAAGAAATTAACGATGACGCTGAAGACGCATTAGAACAATCCGCAGAAAAGCCAACTCGCGAAGAAATGATTAACGCTTTTAAAACGGTTCATGTGGCTCTACAGTTTTGTTAAAAATGTTCCTGATAATGTTTTTAATGCTCTGAACAAATGTGAGGTTTTCTTTGAGAATCAGACAATTTTTTAATTGTACTGTGCAAACGAAAATTACAGATTTTTTTAATTTGTGATATTTACCGGCGAAAATTGTGTAAACGTAATTTAAATAAGTATGTTTTTGAAATAAAATACATTAAAAATAAATGTAGATTCGTTTTCATTTTCTAATTAGATAACAATTTCTAATAAAAAAGATATTCTCTGTATAACGAAATTTCTCTATAACGAATTTTTTCGCCAGATTTATCGAATTCATTATTGGGAAGTTCAACTGTATTTGCTTTTCTAAATGTTATAAATGATGTACAGGTTTTTCAGATTCTTCTTAATATGAGGCTTCCATACCTATGTGCAGCCATTGATATGTTCGGTGGGATAATCTTTGTCCTTCTGCAAAGTTCCACTTTGTTGTTGACACAATCTCATGAGCTGTCTCAACAGCCTGTCTGACTGCTCACAATACTTTGTTTTTCATGACTACAATATCTGACCCAATGAAAAGGATCCCTTGGTTTTTCATTCTCTTCTACCTTAAGTTTAGCATCATCCAAATGGTATGTTATTCTGGAATTTTTATTACTCAATATTAAACTTCGGTATGGAAAGTAAACTACACTTGCCATTTTTCAGCCCATCTGTTTCATTTATACAGGTCTTGCTGGAGTATTTACACCTGATCACAGCTACCTTACCACCCTTCCCACCTTTATATCATCAGCAAATTTAAAAATTATACTTGCTATGCCTATATTAGTATTGTTAATAATTATTAACAATACTGATATAGTTAATAAAAACAGTAAGGGCCCAACACTGAACTATGTGGTACCATAACTTAAAACATTGTCTGTGAAGAGCAGTCAACATTAATAACTACTCTGTCTCCTGCCACACAGCTACAATTTGTGTTACATCATTCATGTAGAGCAGTATGAAAAACTTTACTGAAATATAAGCACAGTGCATCTTTGATATTATGAGTGTTGGACAACAACTTAAACATCCACATTATAACTAAAACAAAGAATTAATGAATTTTTTATGAGTTGTTTGGAAATAGTAAACGGAAAAAAATATTCACTATGATGCAAAATACTGCTTGCACTTCATAAAATCTAAAGAGCATCAGTAAGTCATCATCAGTCCTAAATCCATGCCCATGGAGAAAGACATAAATATTCAGAAGACTTAACTAAAATTAAGCTTTACCACCTTGATCAGCAATGGCATAGAATAGCCACAATGCATTTTTTGCAATGTTATTCTCAGTGCTGAATCTATGAAACCTCCAAAACTGAAACGTCACTTAGAGACAAAGCATTCAGAACATACTAAAAAGGATTTGGAGTTCTTTCGATGGCATGAAACTGATCTCAAGTGTCAGAGACTTGATCCTGCAGGAAGTTTTCAGTTTTCAACACAGCAGCAGTGCAAGCATCATATGAAGTCACATTGGAAATTGCCAAACAAAAAAAAACTTACACGATTGGAGAAACGGTCATCAAACCCTGCAAGTTGAAGATGACGTTAATTCTTGGGGAAGCCAGCGAGATAATGATCCGACAAATATCTCTGTCCGCTAACACAATTCAGAGGTGCCTTTCAGATGTGTCCGTAGACATGAAAGAGCGGGTTTTGGATGAAATCAAAGTTTCTCCATTGTTTTCTTTTCAGGTTGATGAATGCTTGTCTTCATGAAATATGTTCATTCAGGTGACATCAAAGAAGAGTTCCTGTTTTGTAGTGCTCTTGAAACTACTACAAAAGGTGAAGATATTATGAAGAAGATAAATACCTTTTGTGAAACTGGAGGACTGCAATGGAAAAACGTGTGGGGTTTGTACAGATGGAGCACCAGCTATGCTAGGGTCAAAGTCGGACTTTCAGACAAAAGTGAAGGAACTTGCGCCCCAAGCAAAGGGCATTTGCTGCATGATTCACCGATATGCTCTTGCCAGTAAGACTCTTCCAGCTCCTCTGCAAGAGGTACTTGATTCTCTGAATAAAATTGTGAATTACATCAAATCTGGAGCCCTCAACACCCGTCTGTTTAAAGAACTCTGTAAGACATGAATTCTTATCATGAGGTTCTTCTTTTCTACACTGCTGTACGCTGGTTGTCAAAAGGAAATGTTGTCAATCGTGTCTTTGAGTTGAAAGATGAAATCAAGTTGTTCCTGGAAGTGCAAGGGAAACATGACCTTGTGGCTTACTTTAATGATGAAGCTTGGAAGAAAAGAGTTGCTTACTTAGCAGACATTTAAGACCAGCTAAATAAGCTGAACCTGAAACTTCAGGGAAAGTAAACACACATTATCCAATTTCAAGACAATCTTCAGGTATTTGTATCCAAGCTGCAAAACTGTCTTCGGAAAGTAAATCTTGGAAACATTGCCATGTTTGAAAAACTGCAGTGTGGTAGAGGAATCTGAAGGTGAACTGGAGGAGATTATTGGGCACCTTGAATCCCCTGAAAAGGAATTTCAGCGGTACTTCCCCGAGCTTACAGAAGAAGAAGCTGCACTACTGGTACAAAACCCATTCTCTGCTTCCCTGAATGTAGCCAGCATTCCCCTATGAAGTACAGGATGAATTCTTGGATCTGCAGAACAGTTCCCCGACACGTAATTTATTTTATGAAAAATTGCTGACTCAGTTCTGGTTTGCTGTGTATCAGTCATATCCAAATGTCACCGTGCTTGCCTTTAGAGTTTTACTTCCATTTGCCTCTACATATCTCTGTGAGATATGTAGGACGATGTAGATATGTAGGGAATGATGCCAGCAGTGGGGAAGGTGGAATACAAAGTAAAATCTGTACTTTTTTTTTTATGAAACCCATTTTACATGCCCAAAAAAATTGCGTTTGGTGTGGAATATCTTGAAGGAACAAGGAGCGAGGAAATGATGCCAGCAGTGGGGAAGATGGATTGCAAAGTAGCAACACATACGACATACCCGATATTCTTCCTGATGAGGTAGAAAATGAAGAATCAGAAAGCCCCGTGGGAAGATGAAGTTACCGTAGAGTTGTTAAAATTGGGAGGAAGAGACATAACACAAAAAGTGGCAAGACTCTTCACAAGTGCATTAGAAAAGGTGTGACACCTAAGCAGTGGAATAATGCAATCATAGTTTTGCTGCATAAGAAAGGAGATAAATCAGAAATTGGCTTGTTATCCCACATCTACAAGTTGTTCACAAGGGTCATTACTAACAGATTAGAAAGAATACTTGATGAGAATCAACCGAAAGAGCAAGCTGGCTTTAGGACAGGATTCTCAACTATGGATCACCTTCACGTAATATCACAGCTAATGGAGAAAGCAAATGAATATAAAACACCATTATACCTGGCATTTGTGGATTATGAAAAGGCATTTTACTCCATACAGCATAAGGCAATGTTTTGGGCACTGGAAAAGACAAGGCATAGATACCCCACATATTATGATTTTGAAGAAAATATATGAGAGTGCTACCTCCTTTATTAGACTAGACAAAGACAGTAGGAAATTTAAAATCAAGAAAAGAGTTCGACAAGGAGACACAATATCTCCGAAGCTGTTTACTGCTGCCCTTGAGGTAGCTTTCAGAAGATTAGACTGGTCTTAGAAAGAAGTCAATGTGAACGGAGAGTACCTAAACCATTTATGATTTGCAGATGACATTGTGGTCATAAGCCACGATCCCAAAGAATTAGAGGAAAATCTTAAATCAGTTATGCACAGTTAGTAAGGATTTTGGACTAAAGATGAATATGGCTAAAACAAAAGTAATGATGAACAAGTATGCCACAGAAAGGGAAATAATGATTGAAGGAGCAGTAATTGAAAAGGTGGAGTCATATACTGGGACAAGTCATATATATGGGACAAGTTATTAGCTGTAATAATAATAAATGGCTGGAAGTCAAAAGAAGAATAAATTTTGGATGGATAGCATTCAGGAAATATAGTCACATACTGAAGAGCAGTATCCCAGTTTGTCTGAAATGTAAAATAATGAACCAATGTATACTCCCCACCATGACTTATGGAAGTGAAACTTGGGCACTTATCAAAAGAATGGAAGAGAAGCTGAAAACTATACAGCAGAGAATGGAACAAATTATATTGGGAATCAGACTGTTAGATAAGAAGAGAAACACATGGATTAGGCAGCAAACTCAAGTAAAGGATATTCTTATCAAAACTAAAGAACTAAAATGGTCTTGGGCAGGACACATAGCTCGAAGACATGATGACAGATGGACTAAGAAAATAACAGAATGGTACCCAAGAGGAGCTAAAAGAAAACCTGGAAGATAAAGGCGGAGATGGATAGATGAAATTCATGAGTTTTTGAGTAGTAAATGGATGGCCAGTTCTCAAAACAGAAGAAGCTGGAACGTTGCTGGAGAGGCCTTCATCCTGCAGTGGATTGAAAATGGCTGATGATGATGATCTCTGTGAGAGTGGATTTTTAATGCTTCTTCATATCAAAACAAAGGCAAGAAACAGACTGAATGTTGAGGATGACATGAGGTTGTCTTTAACAAACACTTAGCTGCGAATTTTGAAGCTGGTTGCCCAGATGCAAGTACAACCATCGCATTAAATATGAGGTTAGAATTATATTCTGAAAAATCTATTTTTAATGTGTTTTCTTTACCCTATTAAAAATGCCTTTTTATGCAAATGTGACGACGGTCGCAGGTTACTTGGCTATTATAAAAGGGGGTCACAACTCGAAAAAGGTTGGGAAACGTTGCCTTAAACTCTGCCATAGACCTGACTATGTGGGAAATCTTCCTTTATAAAATTTTTTTATTTATTTTATTTTGTATTATATTGTATTTTAATTTCGAATTTTACACTTTTTGAAAGAGCAAGCTGCAGAAGGGGACAGATAATTTTATTGAATATTGTATTTTTGTAGTTAATTTCAAAATATTCTTTTGAATTTATGTGCTTTTGATTTTCTTTGCTCAGATTTATCTTTTTAAAGTTTTATGACTAGGCAGTTGGTTTATTCAGGTAAAATTCATATATTTGTAAACATTACCTGAATATATTGGAACCTTTTTTTATTTTATTTTTGATGATTAATAGCGAGTTTAATAAATATACTCTTTCTCAAGGTCTTAAAGAAATCTGTGCAATGGATGATGGTCCAGACAATTTCTATTTTTTTAAATTTTATTTATTTATTTATAGACCAATAGATTGTGTTCTGGATATAAATTTTCAGTGACTGCACATACTTTGGTGAATAATACAGCAAAATTATGATGTAAAATGAGGTACGATAAATGTAATTGACAAATTCGTCTTGATTATAGTCAGTCCAGCATAGCAAAGGATATCAGTGTGACATTATTATCATGTCACAGGTTCACATCCTCATGAGATATACCAAATTTCTTTACCTCTGTTGCTGACATCAACACTCCGTAACATTCAGTATTATAGGATTGTAAGTGGATATTTCAACACAGTAGTTGAGAAATAAAATTCATATTCTAATTTGCTGCATTTGATTTTGATCATGAGAATGATCCTTCTGCTCCCACTGAAGAAGGCCCCAAATGCCAAGCAAGTTTCAAAGCACTGACAACCTGATTAATTTTAAGAAACTTAAAGCTAAGAGGTGCTATGTATGGGGGGGGGGGAGCGAAAAACTCATTGATCCAATTTGCTTTCCACTGTTAGAAAAATTTGTTCAAATAAAAAAAGCTGGAACAAAATAATAAAACTGAATAGTAAATCCCTTCCGGTGTCAACACCTGTTCTAAATTGGAGCGGTAAAGACTTTTTCCTTTCAGTGGAAATTGGAAATACCCTGGCAGAATCCTTTGCTCAAATCTCATCCATATCAGCATGCGAGTCAGCCTTTAAACTAGAAAAAGCCAACACAGAATGGTATAATCTAAACTTCAATACAATGGTACCTCTTCCATTCAACTAGTGTTTTACAGTTTTTGAGCTAGAGAGTTTCCTAAACAGATCATCACACATTGCACCAGAACCTGACAGGCTATATTATCTCATGCTTTAGCACCTTGAAAAGAAAGCTCTGAATTCATTATTGATATATTTTAACTGGATACCCTCATTCTTGATGCCACTCAATAAGCACAGCCTTTCCTAAACCTGGGAAGGATCACTGAAATCCACAAAACTATCGACCAATATCTCTTAGCAGTTTGCCTTGGTAAGGAAAAATGATTCACAATTGATTAATATGGTATGTAGAGTCTCAATTGTGATGAATACAATCCAGTACTTCCAAAAAAAGGGTCTTTGCTAAACTCTATAATCAGGGCAGAATTCAACATATAGAACCTTTTTATCCAAAATGAACATCTTTTCATGGTCTGCCTCAGCATTTAAAAAGCCTTTAATACCAACTGGAATTATGGTATTCAAAATCTGTATGCCAAGGGACTTCAGATTATTTGCCACTAATCATGCTGCACTTTCTCCAGAACAGAACTTTTCAAATGCATTACTGCAATGCTCTGTTATGAACAGTTGTCCAATAAGAAGTGGTCTCAAAAAAGAACAGTTCTTAGTGCTATCTTTTTTGTGATAAGAATAAACAATCTAACAGAGGTGCCTCAGCTAATTTGACACCTATCTACATGCAGATAGATATCTTAGAATGTCCTGCCATTCACAAAATGTGTTCCATTGAATGATAACTTCATTTGTCAATAAACAAAATAGAGTCATGGATGTGCTACAATGGTTACTGCCTCTGCATAAAAACCACTACCACCCACTTTTACAAAAAAGCATTAACTCCATACAGATCCTGAGCTAATGCTGGGAACCTAGCTAATACCACTTGGCAACAGTATCCATTTCTTAGGCCTAGTGTGTATACTAACCTTATCTTCTAGTCACATATAATGCAAATGCAAACTCAGTGTATGAAAAAGATGAACATATTTATTTAAATTTATCATTTTTATGACATGGAGTGCAGATCACTTTACACTGCTACACCTATATTGAACCTTAATCGGAACCAGTTTCAGTCTTTGTGTAAGCTTTGGTGTGGCTGAATCCAGTCCAGCATAGTGCTCTCAGGATTGCCATAAGAACATTCAAGACATCCCCATTTCAAAGTTTTACATAAATGCCCATGGACCTCTGCCACACCTTAGGAGAAAGGTACTGCTTCTTAACTGCAGCCAATTTACCTAGTCTCCCTTCTCATCCCATCTGGATATATCAGTTTGATTACAGTGGGTAAACATATATAGAAACAAACCCAATAAAAATAAACCTGCAGGAATCCAGTTATAAGAACTAACACAACAGTGGAATTTCCATCTTCCAAATATCTCCAAAGTCACAGACACTATACAACCACCATGGACACTACATTATACCTCCTTACAATGACTATTTTTGTCAGCGGTTGGGGGGGGGCACTCCCCAACAAGCCAAAATTCTAGACAGTTGCATTCAACTAACAAGTTGGCCAATGTATAAGCTCTTCAGTTATATATACAGACAGCTCAAAAAAACTGACATCTGTGGAAGCAGCAGTAATCCTTCCTCCATCTACTGTTTCTGTCATGTTACCACTTGAATACAATGTGTTTAAAGCTAAACTCTATGCAAACAAGATGGCTTTATCCCTTCTTAATAATCTTAAGTTCATAGTTCATAATATATACAGACTCTATGTACAGTGAATGGTCCTACAAAATAAATCTCTGACTTTCCTTCCACTTCTGACACAAATTGGATATCTGTTACTTCATCTCATTGAAAATGAACTGACTGCTAAGTTTTGCTAGATACCTGGGCATGTTGAATTACTGGGAAACAAATGCATAGATCAAGTAGCAAGGCATACTTGTGGCTTTGATTCCATCCCATACTTGATTACAAGCCAATCATATGATATGTGTAACCATGGTTTCAAATGGTGCATATGCAGACATATAACAAGCTCCCTCAAGTTTCTGATTAAACAAGCAGGAAGAGGTTTTGCATTCTATTATGCATTTAATATACCTCTTTTTACTGCTGGGAGAGGATTCCCCACATTGCTTGCACTGCAGTACCCCTGCTTACAGTTAAGCATATTCTCATTGAGTGTGAATTGTGTCTGTCACTCCACAGTAACGGGCACAATTTGGTCATAGGCCATGTTCCATTAAACCTTCATTGCAACAACAGCTCCCACTGAGGACAGGTCATGTACTTGGCATTAAGGATCAGTCTTGTGTTCATGTTTGAGACAAATACCATTATGCATGGTTCTGTTTAAGTTCCTGATATCCTTTTAAATTGTACATCATCATTTGAAAAGTTGAATTTGCCATTTAAAAATATTATGACTAGTTAGACCACCTGCCAGCTGATGAGGGCTAGATAAGTGTCAACATAGCTGTCCTAGCAGCATCAGTGGATTTGCCTTTTCAGGTAATGATTTTTGTACTCTAAAAAGAACATGATTGCTTTTTTAAAAGGAACTCTTCTGAAAAAATTTCGGATACTTTCTTACTAAGTATATAATCTAGCTAGACGTTGGGTATAGTGATGATTTCCATTGATTCATGTAAGACCTAATATTTATAGCATAGCTTCTATCACAGGAAGATGGATAGCATTCCTGGGTAACTTGAGAGAAATGTCTGAGGCCATTAATTAATTTGCAAAGAAAGGTGCAGGGTGAAAATTTTGTCCCAGATCCATAATTATTTCTTGCTCTTCAGACTTATGGCTCCCTTGTTTGCTAACCACATTGATTACCATTACTTTTATTTATACTGTTTTTACATGTTATTTCAGTTTCATACAAGAACAAATGTTCATTCAAGAGGAACTGATTTTGAATTCTCGATTGTTAATTGCATGGCTATTTTTGAATGATAATAAAAGAGAAAATTTGTAGTTTCAGAGCTTAGTATTTCAGCCTTGTTTTAGAGAGGATACACATACACTTGCAGTGTGATACACAAATATTGGATTGATAGTTTTTAAAAATAATTTTTAATTTTTTATGTTTTAAAAAAACTAATGATGTCCATTAAAAATTATTAAATTGTAGATTTTTGCAACCTCTTCACAAGTGCGATATGAGTTTGACTGATTTGCTTGGGGAACTCCAGCGTGATCCATGGCCAGTTGCCCAGAGTAAAAGACCTCTCCGTTCTACTGGTGTGGCACTTTCTATTGCTGTGGGCCTTTTGGAGGTATCATTTGTCAGATTTTGTATATGCAAGTAACTTTATCAGGTACATTTTTTTTTGAGTAAAAATATACAGTGAATCCTGCCTTGTTGGCCAACATTAATTGTAATGTTAATATTTTCCAATTTTTGTGTCTATGATGATTAAATACCTAATTATTGTGTTGTGTGACTTTTGCCATCATGTTAAGCTTACTGAAGTTCTGTTTTATATCCAATCGTGCATATTAACATCAAATCAATGGATCTGAAGTGGATGTGAAAGAGGTATTATGTCACTATTTATGAATTTCAGTGATCAATCAAAAGTAGAAATACAGCATACTTGGTTGAATAACAAGAGAATGCACCATTTAGAGCAGGGGTGGCCAACGAGTTGATCGCAATCTACCAGTCGATTGTGGCTTTAATTTCCGTCAATCACGAAGAATTTTAAATATACAGTCATCCCTCGATTTGCACAGTCGGGTATACTACCAAAATTTTATATTGCGCAGCGGGTTTTGATACCTGCGTGTTATTTATTTATTTATTTTTTTTTTTTTTTAAGAAGCTTCAAAATAGGAATGAAGAGCAGATTTTGAAAATTTATTTTATTTATTTATTTATTTTTCTTTGCATGATTGAAGATTTCATTGAAGGAGAAACACGTTTCACCATAATAACGTAAAATCCCATAGAATTCCATCTGTTGGTATTATTGCAAATGCAATGAGGTTGAGTTTACTACCTGTTTATAATTTGATAGCACTAACAGAAAAGCCCAATAAACCGGAAAGTGCAAATTGTTTTTATTGTTTTATGGTCATGGCTTCCAAAAATAGCTTTAGAGAAATATCACAAAGGCATTCAAAACTGATTCTTATAAGGATATAACCAAACAGAGCAATAAACGGTGGTGTGTTTGTCCGGTTATTTTGGAAACAACTTTCTCATTTGGGAATCCTCTTCATCAATTATCCTACGTTAGCTATTCAGACAGAATATTTTTCTGGTTCGTGCAACTTAGTGTTTTAATCAGTAAGCATTGCTTTTGCTGATTTAATAACTGGACAGTACTTATATGTTAATTTAATACCTTTTGATTTAAAACGAATACTACGAAAAAGAGTAAAACGTATCATTTTCATTAAGAGTGGGAACTAGAATACTTTTTTTGTAATGGTGAAAGAAAAATGTTGCCATTTGATTTGCAATGCTTCCGTGGCTATACCCAAAAGAAGAAATTTAGAAAGGCACTTCAACGCACTCCATGGTAAATACCAATCGGATTTAGTATTAGTAACGGCTGCATGGTGCAAGAAAGCCTATGGCTTATGCTGCACCAGCCAAAAAAAAAAAAAAAATCCGAACAAAACAATGATAAAAACAAAAAAAAAAAAAAATAAATAACTAAATAATAATAATTAATAAATAAAAAAAAATAAATAAAATATAAATAAAAAGGAAATTAAACCTATCATCCTATGCGCTTCCCTTACCCGAAAGTACTATCCAGATGACCTTTGGATTTCCCCAAACTGTCGGCCTCTACCACCCATGAAGGCAACTTATTCCAGTAATTTATAACTCGCTGGCTAAAATAAAACTTCCTGCAGTCCAATCTAAACATTTCCCCCCGTAACTTGAATTTATGTCCCCTGGTTCTAGCATCATTTATAATCTTGAAAATTTCGCCTCATTCATTTTACTGATGCCTCTCAGAGCCTTAAACACCTCAATCAAATCTCCTCTAAGGTGTCTAGTTTCCAAACTCTGCAACTCACATATTCGAAGTCTTTCTTCATAAGGACGCCCTTTTGCCGATCTCACCAGGCAAGTTACCCTTCTTTGCACCCTTTCAAAAAGCTCGATGTCTTTCTTTAGGTGCGGTCTCCATACTTGAACACAGTATTCCAAGTGTGGTCTAACATAAGCCTTATATAATGGGATTATCACGTCAATATCTCTACTTGCAAAAGTTCGATAGATCATCGATAGGACACCATGGGCCTTCCATGCAACCTGTTTACAATGCTCAGAGAATTTCATGTCTGACCGTATCATAACACCCAAGTCCCTTTCCTCCAGTACTGGGTTTAGTTGAACTCCACCAAGTGAATAAGTTTTTTTGGGATTACTGTTTCCCAGGTGTAATACCTTACACTTTGTTGGATTAAAGCACAGCTGCCATTTTTCTGACCATTCTTGAAGTCTATCTAGGTCTCTCTGAAGAAGCTCAGCTTGACAGTGATCATTAACTACTCTACCAATTTTAACATCATCTGCAAATTTAGACATCACGCCCTCTATCCCTTCATCAATGTCGTTTATGAAAATTAAAAACAACAGTGGTCCTAATACTGATCCTTGGGGAACCCCACTTCTTACATCAACCCAATCTGAGGAATAGCCATTTATCACAACCCTCTGCCTCCTGCCCTGAAGCCATCCTTCTATCCACCTAAGGATTTTCCCAGTGATTCCAACCTGTTCCAGCTTATAAAGCAACCGCTCATGTGGGACTGAGTCAAAAGCTTTGCTGAAATCTAAATAAACAATGTCAAAATTATTCCCTAAATCCAGCTCGTGAGTGACCCTTTCGAAATAGCGAACCAGATTTGTTAAACATGATTTTCCCTTTACAAAACCATGCTGAGTATCCTTGAGAATTTCAATTCGATCCAAATGATCCTGAATTCCACCCTTGATCATTGCCTCCATGATTTTCCCTACTACTGAAGTCAGACTGACAGGTCAATAATTTCCAACTTCACTTTTAGAGCCACCCTTATGTATGGGAGATACATTTGCACTTTTCCAATCCAAGGGAATTTCCCCAGAGTCCAGTGATGCTCGCATAATTAGCCTCAATGGTTCAATGCACTCGCTTGCCGCCTCTCTTAAGATTATAGGGTATATTCCATCAACTCCAGGAGCCTTACTGGTGTGTAGGCTCGAAAGTTTTTTCATTAAATAATCTTGCGAAATTTCAATATCATTAATTACATATTTTTTAACTTCGCTCCCTCAATTTCCCATTGCCACAAAAGGCTTTTCATTTGTAAATATCGATGCAAAATAACTGTTGAGTTCATCTGCAACGGCAGCTGGTGTATTTATTACTATCCCCTTTCCCTTACGTAAAGGTCTGATCTGGTTTGTCCTGCTCTTCTTGGCATTTATATATGTGAAGAATTCTTTATCCCCCCTCTTTGCTCTGTTTGCTAGTGATTTCTCATAAACTGCCTTTGCCTGTCGAACCTTTTCTGTGGCTCTATTACAGATCACCTTGTAGCTGTTATAGGCTTCAGTACTTTTTATTGCTCTGTAACCTTTCCATGCCACCTTTTTCTGCTCAAGTAATGTGGCAACTTCACTATTCATCCAACTTGGAACCCTTCTCGTGGAGTATTTTTTTAATGGTATATACGCATTCAAGGCATCTGTGATTAATGTTTTAAAAGCGTACCACAGTTCAATTGTATTCATTCTCAGCGCGATATCTACCCAGTTAATAGAGGCCATGTAGTACCTTAAGGCATCGTAATTTCCTTTTCTGAAATTAAAACCCATTCCTTTGCCTTTAGGCGCCTCCGTAGCCAGGTGGGAAGGAGCAGCAGTGCGTAGCACACGCTTCTTGATTAGACCGGAGTTCGAGCCCGTCACCACCAAATACGGAGGATGTGGAAAGGTCAGAGAATGATCACCACATATCCTGGAGCAATATGGCCTTAGTTGCTAATGCTCCTAAAATCCAAATAACAAACAACAACAAACATCCTTTGCCTTTTACTTCTGCTACCTCTCTCGTCATCATCCACCGTAGAACTCCGTGATCACCTGCTACTGGTTCCTCTACTGTCAGCCCTGTTATGTCATCTGATTCATGTGTTGATGATGAGGTCTAGGATATGCTTTTCTCTAGTACTTTCCCTGACATGTTGATACAAATAACAGTCATCTAGTTGATTTAAAAATTTTTTGTTCCCCATGTCAAGTTTCCTTCCCATTTACTCCAATCAATTAGAGGAAAATTGAAATCACCCATAATAAGGCATTGACGCTTACTTGCCCATTCCATTTGCATGTAGAGGCTGTTGTCATAATCTCCACAATCACCTGGTCTGTAGATTACTCCTACTCGCATTATACCTTTGTTTCCAACTATCTCACACCATACAGACTCTATACTAGCATGTGAAATGTCTGAATCCGGGTAAGCTATCATCGCATTCAGGCTGCTTCTGATAAGAAGCATTACCCCACCACCCCTTCTATCTACTCTATCCTTCCTAAATACATTATACAAGCCGTACTGAAACTCATCATCATCCCCAATTTCCGGGTGGCACCACGTCTCTGTAAGCCCTATTATGTCCGCGTTACTTGTTTTAACCAGCAGTTCGAATTCGCTCATTTTATTGACGACACTTCTAACGTTACTGTATAAACAATTAAGATTTACTGTTCTTGTATATTTAACAACCCTAACACAACCCTTGAAGTTTTTTAGGCTCTCTTCCCTGATATTAGCTACCCGCTCACGTGAAACGTCTTTGCCCCCAGAACATCTAGATAATACGTCCAGTTGGGGTAACAGATAAGAACTCTTAAGGTATGTGCAAGAGTTACATTGACCAATATTATCAGATAAACGTGTGTCAGTATTACCCACATCCCCCCTAACTAGCAGTTTCCCTGAACCTTTAAGGTATCCTCAATAATACTGGCAAAAACTTTTGCACCACCTTTGTTTGTAAGTGTATCCCGTCTCTACAAAACAAATTCCTTCTACCTACAAGTGTGGGCCATGCTGATAGAAATTTACCCCCTAAAGCCTTGCAGATTCCTTCAAGTCTTGAGTTAATCCACAAGGCTCTTAACATATAATCCCTCCTATCGTGTCTGGGCAGAATTGCAGATACATAGACATTATGGCCTAGCTCGCAACATTTCCTCAGCATGGTCCTGTATTTTTCCAACAAATCGCCAGATCGTGTACGTTTAATATCGTTTGTCCCCACATGAATAATAATATTTTCTTTACCCCCTTTAAAATCTGACAATCTGTTGGTGACATCATCAATAGTTGCTCCCGGCAGACATACCCTGGTTCTGCTCCACCTATCTTTATTACAAAAAATATTCCCCGTTTCCCTGACAATGGAGTCTCCTAATAAAACAATGTCCTTTTTAACCAGAGTAGTTTGCACTTGGTTTTTCTGTTTTGAGGCTCGAATCGGGTGTGCATCACTTGGTAGATTGCTGGAGTTTTGAGTCCCTGACGAGCTCCCAGATGCATTATTTTCGAGGGCAAGCACTCGTTTTTTCAGGGACTCAAATTGTTCCATCAGTGCACCAAATTGTAATTTAAGATCGGTGCACTCCTTACATCGATCACAAAGAAAAGAATCCCCTGGTGAGGTAGGATTAGTCACCAGGTCGACCCTGGAAAACATACCACAGGTTCCACAACGGATTAAATCATGACTCACCCGCAAATCGCCATCTGCTATTTCCGTGTGAGTAACGATACCCTGTGACGTGTTTAAGGCAGATCTCGTAACTACCATTATAAAATTAAATAAATATCAATGAAAGTAACTTTAAAAAATTATATCTATAATATTATTAAAATCAAACAGTTACAGGAAAACCTATAACAAAATAATCCAACAATATCTAAAAAAATCAAATATTTAAAAGCACTATCCAAAAGTAAAAATATATAACTATTTTTCTTCATTCTTCTGAGGATATTATGTGGTTTTTTGTAATTTTGCCATATCAGGGATGTAATAGCAATATTTTATTAGCCATTCCTGAGTTACGTAAAACTCGACTTACGCAAGAAGCCCTGGAATGTATCTCTTACGTGTGTCAGGACTTACTATATTTTTGAATTAACCGGGAAATCGATTATCCAGGAATTTTTTTTTTACCATCTATCCTGGAAAATCGCGAATCTACTGTATATAGAAAAATAATTACTTATTTTCATCTTCCTAATCTTTGCCCTCTGTTTTTGTTTTTGTGCCACAAAAATCAAAATCAATCAATCAATCAAGCCAGCCCTCTTTTTTTTTTTTTTTTATTTGGTAGTTGTTGGCGCATCGGCTTCTGTGGCCATATTGTACCTCCCAAGGTTTTTGCAGTGCTTTGATCCAAGCCCGAGGCGGGAATCGAACCCGCGACCTTTGGGTTGCCGGGCAGGTACTTTACCCGGTCGGCCAAGCCTTCTGTTTCAGTGCAAGTGTACTAATGAAATAGATTATCTATGATTTGAGGTTGGGCGAATGAGTACTTAGTTGTGTTACAGAAAGCATTTCTTTATCGATCAGCTAACATGTTCATCTTGTCTTGTGCCTATATTGTCTTCACCATTGAGATAGGCATAAGGCATAACATCATTGTCACTACACGGTTGATGATTCGAGGGATCCTCTAATTTCTTGAGAAAAAAAATATTAAAAATAATAAAATTCTTAAAAAAATGTTTCGCCCAAAGACATTTTAAGAAGTTTATTAAGAAATTAAAGGATCACTCTCTAATCAACTAGGGAGTCTCATCAGCAGTTAAGAGAGCACATTCTTCTGAATATTTAGGGGAAGAGAAATTCTCTTCAGCTAGATCCCTTTCTTCTTCACATTCATTGTTTTCTTTCACCTGGAAACCTGCAAATCAAAACCACTTCACAATAGTCTCTTGTGCAATTTCCTCAAAGGTACTGCTTAACAGATTTTGTTGCTGCAGTTCTCCTTGCCTTCTCAATCATAATCTTGCTCTATGGGCACTGTGCACCCATAAGCTTAGACACTTTGAAAAAGAACAATACGGTATGACTGAATTCATAAAATACAAAAAACTTCTTGTCCATACAGAGACAACTGGATAAGAAAAATTAATTTCAAAACAGGATGAAAGTCGAGAGGCCAAGTAAGATTTACGCTTTTTGGGAAGTCCAAAAAAATTAACACCTTAATATCAAAAAGTCATGTGAACGGGCACTTTAGAGTATTTTCATACACCATTTAGTTTTTTGGAATAAATCCTTGAAATACTTCCAAATTTCACACTTCAGTGCTATCCATTACTTTAACGTTATAAGGGATACAATTGCAATTTTTGCCATTGTTGGGCAGTAATGCCAACGAGGATGGCCATGGGTGCCAAGTGAATCTTGAGGTCAAGCAGTTTGTCTCTACGTTTTTTCCCCGCAAGTTTTCTAGCAAATAAAGTTTTTCTTTTTAAGTTTTAAAGTTCTCATTTCATTTCTGTAATACAGCTAGGTTTTTTTTTTTTACCTCAAAGGATAAGAAAGAAGTTTTTCTAGAAAAGAAAGTCGCCTTTCTTGTTTTTATTTCCTAATGTAATGACATCACTCAGGACTAAAAGGAGTCAATAACTGATTGATCTAACCATACAGTAATAGAGCCAATTAACTCCATTACAACCTTAGATTATACACATCTGGGTATGTCTCAAGCAAAAAAAAAAATAAATAAATAATAATAAAAAAAATGATCAGTTCCTCTCAACCTGTTGTCATACCTTCATTCTTGATGATGCATTCATTAAGGATTTGAACTAAGAAAAGGTTTTGTTCAACATTACCACATGGCTGTTATAGCCGTTGTTATTTTCTTCTCGAAATCTTTACTTATGTTTATGTTTTGCTATTCTGCCGTCTTTCAAAGTGTCTTTTTTTTTGTATTGGAATAATAATTAATTGTGAATATCTCATACTAATAATCAGTGAATCGACATATTGCCCATCGCAATTACAAAACTGTAGAAAATTCTCCAGGAACTCTTTGCAATGTTCCGGCCTGTTTCTATGTTCATACAATGGTGGCTCAACTTTCTGTGCAGTTTAACTTGTAAAAGGAATTAACATTGTTGCCTGTGAGAGTGCCCACCCTGTATCTTACTACTCTGTGAGTCCAGGTATGGTGTCTAGGTAGCCCTGGCATCCCATTTAGGCTCCGTGGGTGGAGAACCTGGAAATTGAACCAGAATAAAAATGCTATGAATGCTGATAATCAAAACTCTTCTTCTGGGACCCCAACATGAGCCCAATAACAATCCAAAAAAAGTCCAAAATAGAGAAAATATCAGGATGCTTTCTGAAAATTCATTCAACTTGTGACAAGCTCATTGGAAAGATCTTTTGCCTTCCTTATCCAGAACGGTTTTAAAAATTGGCAGGCTTCCCTACATACTGATGACATTTTAATAGAAACAAAAAGTAATAGACATTCAGAACAGCTTCCTCAAGCCACCTCTAGTTGGGGAATTATGATTACAGTGTCCTCCATAAGACCCATTTCATCTCATATCAGAATCTTCTTGAAGTCTAAAGGAGAAATCTTCCTTGAACTAAAGCCACAAGGAGTGACAGCTGTAAAATGAATGTGCATAGGGATGGAATCTAGTACCTGCTAGAAACCTGATCCTGACTTTCAACTCATTAACATCACCTAATTTCATTAGAGCTTGTTGAGGAGGCTTCCATCCTGCAGTGGGTTGATAATGGCTGCACTTTACTTTACTTTACTTTTTACCTACCTGCTCAGTAAGCCATACATACCTGATCCCCCATGCTGTTTTAAGTGTCAAAAATATGGTCTGCTGCAATGCCCTTGCATATGCTACATATGGCTTACTGGACCACAAAGCATGGTATGTTCAGCTCCAAAGCCAGTGTATATCAACTGCCAAGGAGAACACCCTGCATACTTGCAAGCATGCTACTGGTGGAAGGAAGGAAAAAAAATACAGAGACTGAAGGCAGAATTGAACATATCCTACCATAAGCCAACATATGCTGAGAAAGTTGCAGTGAATCTTTCATTTGGGACGCAAATTGATATTATTCCACCAAGAGAGTTCACCTCAACTACACACTATTTATTGAGCTCACAGAAATCCACCCAAAAAACAGTTAGCTGCTGCTGCTGCTCCCATATCCATACCTCCTAGTGCTCCACCAGTACCAAAACAAAGTGATAAATAAAGTAAAAAAAAATATAACTTCCCACAATACAAGAAGTGATGGATATAGTGGTTAAGGGGTTACCCAGACAACTAGTTTTGGAACTCTTTGCAGTGAAGGAGATGTGTACAGGATAGCACCCATACTTTCTGAAAAAAGATAAATCAAAACTGATAAAAATAAGCCCTCAGCACTTAAGAAGCCAACTGACAGACACACACACCTAGAAGCCAAATAATGGCTAAATTTATACAGTGGAATTGCTGTGTATTCTGACTGAATGTTGATGACATTGAGGCCTTGCTCCATAGACACAAGCCATTTTGTCTGTTTTGCAGAAGACAGTGCAAAGACTGAACAGGGGAAGCTCCTGCTCATGGTGGAGTTTCCATCCTAATGTGTAACCATAACCGTTTCCAAATAATTGCTCTTATTACCAGTATAGAAGCAGTTGCTATTTGTCACCTGGGAATGGCATCTCTGAAGCAGACTTTGATGATCTTATCATGCATCTGCCTGCTCCTATTCTTTTATTAGGAGATATTAATGGACATAATATCCTCTGGAGTAGAGCAGACACTAATGTGTAAAATATATCGTAAGTTTGAAAATAATGATCTCTCCCTCCTCCCCTCCTAAATGTGTGAATGGACATCCTTCTTCGCATGCCTACCTATACATGCACTACCATTGATCTCTATCTGTTCCCCTTCTCTCCTGGAGTGCAATGGATTGTTTACTTGAGCAGTTGAAGAAAATCCCTATGGGAGAGATCACTTCTCTGTGATATCTGATCTGACTGAGAAGAGCCCATATCAGTCATCAGGGATATCTCAATGGGAGTTTGATAAGGCTGACTGGCATGCATTTAAGCATCTTGCACAGTTTGACCTTACAAAGGTCAGCCAGGAGTCCATCAATGAAGCAGTTATGCATATTACAGAAGTTACATGCAACAACAGTTGCAATTCCAGAAACATCTGTAGAGTTTCTACCATTTCCCAATCCTTGGTGGAATTCGGAATGCACAGCAGCAGGAAAAGCCCACAACAAGGTGTGGAAGATTTTCCGCTGATATCTCGCCACAGAAAATTTAAAATTTAATTGTCTTTAAACATAAATGTGCTAAAGCATATCATATTCAACATCAGAGTAGGGAATCTTGGATCAGTTTTACTTCATCCATAATCCAGTTTTCTAGCTCAAAAGTAGTCTGGGATAAGATCTGGAAAATGAAGGGAAAATATTCATCGTGCCCTTCAGTGATCCTGGAGTGCAGTGGATGTGCAGTGGATGTGCAGTTGCAGATATTTTAGGGGAAACATTTGCCATTTGCAAAAATCTCTGCTTTAACATTCTCCCCAGAGTTCCTGGCCCTAAAAGGGAAAAAGTGAGAAACGTACCTTAAGCTTCTCCTTACTTGAATCATATAGCAAGCCCTTTACACAAATAGGATTAAGTTAAGCACTCTTTCTTACACAAGCAGTTGCTGTCAGAGCAGATTACATCCACTATTATAAATGATAAAACATCTCCCATCGCAATCTGAGAATCATCTTTTAATTTTATTTAATAGAAAATTCTTGAAAAAGAATTTCTTTTCTGGACTCCTGGCAAAAGGCAATTGACCTTGCCTTCCCAAAGTGAGGAAAGGATGCTAGAAATAAAAGTAACTATTGTCCCATCATTCTGACCAGCTGTTTGTGCAAGATCTGGAAAGGATCTTGCACAAACAGCTGGTCAGAATGGTATTTAGAAACAGATAGTCTCCTTTCCAGGACAGTATAGTTCCAAAGAAACAAAGTCCATTCAGAATCAGACTTAAAACATAAATTCATGAGGCATAAAATCTGAGCATCTTGTCTCAGTTTTCTTTGATATTGAAAATGCATACAGCACAGCCTGGTGATTTGCTTAGCTCCTCATAGGACATAGTCATCATTACATATTGTGTCCTGCTGAGAGCAGATGATCCTCCTGTGTGTGAGTATTGCAATACCATTCTGAGAGCTTTACGCATTTTAATTGAGTGTCCTCATTTACCAATGTGTGACATTTATATTTTATGACTTTAAGTGGCTAAAAGTAGTAACAAACAGAGCCTTATTACACTTATATCAAATTTCATCTGACATATATGATGCTTTTACATTTCTACAATCAATTAATTTTATTATTATTATAAATAATATCAATCAGTTATATTTCCATTATTTTAATTGTGTTACATTTTTGAAAGAGTAACTTATTTATAGTTACCAAGAATATGCATCTTGGCTTGGCACATTATGGCCTAAGCTGTCAGTGTGCCATAAAATATCAAATAACAGCCATCTATTTGCTAATATTGTTCTTATTAGATATATGATATTCTCTAATTAACATATAACCGAGCTGCATAGTAAGGTAAGAATAAGTTACACTGTTCACTCTGATAGTCATTCATTTAATTAGCGAACTGTATTATAAAATAAAATTTAGTATATTTCAGAAAAGTTATGTCATTAGTGGTTTGAAGAGAACATCCAGATAACATGATTGTTTTTTTTTTTTTTTTTTTATATGTTAGTGATGAAATTAAGAGAACTTACATAGGGTAGTTTTTCTCCTGGGAAATGTTGCCTAAAGCTCTCCTGGTCTGAAGGTATATTAGATGTACACTGTAGTAGTTTCATCTCTAGTTTTGGTTATAAAAGATGTGGCAAAAATGTGTAGGTAGCCTTCTGAAAGCTTGCCCTTTTAGTGTGATTGCTTCAGATCACACATAACAGAGGCAACAGAAAAGTCAGTTGCCGAAACAGTTTTACACTAACAGAATGAATGAAATGACCCACTTGGATGGTGGGTGAAAAATGGATGAAAAATTTAGTGACAAACTTGACAGCTATATCAAGTCTGTCACAAAATATGTAACATGAAGGGAAGATGATCTACTCTTTGAAGAAAGTTCAGAACAAAACATCAGTAATGATGAATTCTTAGAGTTATATGATGAGAAAACTTTGTTCCTCATTGACATTTTGTTCAGTAAGCACTTTTGAATTTGTTTCAGTTATGTACAATAAAATAGTTTTTCCCAAATTTTGCCTTCTAAAACATGGGTGCATCTTATGATCCAGTATGTTTATATGGAAAATGTGGTACTTTATGTACAAATTGATTTACTTGGGCCCATAAAAAATTATTCATGGTCTGGATGTGATCCATGGTCTGCTAATTAGTTGCATTAAATTCCTTTGACATTACTAACCTCTTTAATCTTTATCAGTGTTATATCAGAACTTATTCTGTTTCCCCACCAATACATGTCGAAACTGTTATTTATTTATCTTGTTTGATGCCTGTTTTGCAGAATGCATTTTTTTTTTTTTTTTTTAATATAAACATTTTCTTTTGCCTTCTGTAAAAGGATATTCATATGGAAAGTAATGAATAAACCAAGCAGTTATGCCGAGTGAAGGAGTGTCTTTGTTTTTTTTTTTTTTTACTTTGTTAACATAAATTCATTTGTATTATTATAATTAAACTCTTGATGGGAGAGACAGCACCTTATTTTGAATCTTTAGATTCACCTTCATGTATTTGATGTTGATTTTATGTGTAGTTGATTCATTCAGATGACCAGCTTCTAGTAAAAATGGAGGATTACCCCCCCCTTCCCCTGTAGGGTATAGCCAAATGATGCTTTTTATGAATTGTGGAATATCAGAGAAAATAGTGAATATTGTATTTACGAGGGATACGAAAAAGTTTATACCCTGACCTAGATAAAACATCAGTAGGAAGATGCCGTTTTTAGCGTAAGTTGTTTACATATTCAATAACTAATATGTGAAATTTCATTCATGTAGGTGATCATACACCAGAGGTGGAGCCTGGAATCTGAGGAAAGATACTGTGGTTGACAAAGTGGAGTATCGAGCGGCGATCAAGTTCCTGCATTTGCAGGGCATGAAAGCTCGGAAAATTGACGAAGAAATGAAAGCTGTGTATGGGCAGAATTGTCCATCCTATGACACTTTAAAAAAGTGGAAACGGGAGTTCCAGTGCAGTCGTACAAGTGTCTTTGATGAGCAAAGAGAAGGAAGGCCATCAACATCCACAGACAGTAAGGCGGTTGCAAAGGTTGAACAGCTGGTGCTGAGTGACAGATGTGTGACAGTTCATTTCATCGCAAATGCAGTGGGAATTAGTTATGGGTCTGCTCACAGTATTTTATATGACCATCTGCACGTGTCTAAGGTCTCCGCATAGTGGGTTCTAAGATTGCTGATGCCTTTGCAGAAACAATGTTGATTGCCGTGTTCTCGCCAACTGTTGGATTTGTGTAATGCGGATGTCGGGAACTTTTTTGATTGGTTGGTGATAAATGACGAATGCTGGGTGTACCAGTATGATCCTGAGACTAAAGACATGGCAAAAGCACTGGAAGCACACTTTCTTCCCACCTCCCAAAAATACAAAGACCACTCCATCTGTGAAGAAGGTGATGTTGTCCATGTTTTGGGACAGAAAACAGGTTATCCTGACAGATTACCTACCTCTGGTTCCACACTTACTGGAGAATACTGCAGAAATCTTTTGAAACGGTTACGTTATGCTTTGAAGGTGAAAAGACATGGAATGTTAACCAAAGGTGTCTTCTGTCAGACAATGCATCGGCTCATGTGGTCGTTGCCACCATCAAGTTCATTGCCCAGTGCAGCTTCAAACTACTGCAGCACCCATCCCATTCTCCTGACCTAGCACCATCAGACTTCTTGTTTCAAGAAATGAAAAAACCATTGCATGGGTGCCGCTTTGATTCATCTCAGGAAGTCATCGATGACATGGAATCGTGGTTTCAGGCAAAAAATGTGGACTTCTATGATCAAGGCATTAAACAACTGATCCATAGATGGGAGAAATGTGTTACTATACATGGAGGGTACATAGAAAAGGATTAAAGTTCCTGTTAAAGTTTCACCTTTCTAGGGATATTATTTCTAGGTAAGGGTATGAAGTTTTTGATACCCTCTCGTACACAGAGGTTGCTTCTTGTTGATAAAGCGCTACTGCAATATTCTTCTGGAATATGTTTTGACAGTTCCCACACAAAAAAAACAGACACCAAAAAACCTGACAATCTGCTTACAACCAATATTCCTGTTTCACTTTTGCTTTGGCACTATTTTTTTTTTTTTTTTTTTTTTTCTCTCCAGCCTACAAATCTCCTTTAACCCTATGGCATTTATTAAGATAATCTGCTATGTAAGGGAATGAACCATATTGCTGATAGTATTTATTCTCTCTTCCTAGTGTACTTATCCGAATACTGGAGCTAGAATCATGCTGTTTGTTGGTGGACCATGTACCCAGGGCCCAGGGATAATTGTTGGAGATGAGCTTAAGCAGACCATTAGATCTCATCATGACATTGAAAAAGATAATTGCAAGTTTATGAAGAAAGCAATCAAGGTAATTGATGTTATTTCATCATTTTAATTATCAAACAGACAATCCTTAATTCTAATTAATAGCTAATAATTAGGTGATGCTGCTGGGCATTGCAAGCAGCTTATTTGTGCTCTGTCATTTTTTGCTTTTTTATTCTGTTTTAATGGTTATTCTATTATTTAATGTTATGTGCTTAAAGCCTACTCGATGAAGTTATATGAGATAACTTTTTTCAGTAATATCAGTGAAAATTACATTACAAGTTGTCCGTTACATATTTCAGTTGAGTGTCAACCTTTCCTCATCCTGGCTTCTAATTTATTGCGGATCTTTTTTGTTGCCTGAGGTTCATTATAAGCCTTTGTTGCTACCTTGGGTTCCCACTTCAGCATTATAAGCAGCTAATATTTCTTTTACTTCCCACTACGCTTTGAGCACAAATTGTGTGTTAAACTGTCTTATTTGTTGGTTCATATAGCTTTGTGCTCAGGTATAATACAATTTTCACATAAGAAAATACACAGTTCTTCATTGGAACAGGTTGTACTAAGTTATGACAGTATATAGCCAAAATTGCAGTCTTTCAGTAATAATGTCTTTTGTTTCTGCAAGAACTCTGCATATGTTCCATGGCTAATCACAAATGTAGTAAATAACATTTTGCCTAAGAAGGAGACAATATTATAAACAAGTTGATGTTTGCTGATTTTAAGGGTTGTAAAATTATAAATGTTAGTGCCATTAATTATTTTGTTTATAGTATTACTTATGGGCTGGCTGTTGTCTTAGGTAATGGCAATAGACACACAAATTGTAAAATTGAGCCCTTATTCTATCACAAAAAAATGCATTGTCCATTGCTAATTGAGAATAATAAATATTGGCTACAAAAAAACTGTTAATGAAGTTGAAAATTACTCTGGCCGTGTCAGTACTGAGTACAAATATAAATTTATTTATTTTATTAAGTAACTATTTTGTTTTGTTTTGTTTTCTTAATGCTGCATTTTTATTGTGTGTGAAAAGCAACATTCATTCCACAAGTATGATGAACATTAAAATGTTTACAACCTTGGTTATCCGGTTTTCCCTCTGATCGCTCACTGAGGTTGATGGTAGATGGCTCTGTCTTCTAACTTCTCCACTAATGCTGGTGTCCCCCAAGGTTCAGTTTTTTCCCCCACTCTTTTCCTATTGTATATTAATGATCTTCTTCCATTGACTGGAAATCCTATCCATAGTTTTGCCGATGATAGCACATTGCATTCCACTTTCCATTTTGAGAAACCTTACTCTGCTCAATCAGCTTCAGCTTCTCAAATATCTGCTACCAGTTCCTTAAATGCTGATCTTCAGGTAATTCTCCAGTGGGGCAAAGACAACTTTGTTGATTTCAATCCTTCTAAAACTCAGTCTTGTCTTATATCTCGCAAAAAGGATTCGTCTGCTCCTATGCTTACTTTTGATGACACTCCGATTTCTAGGCAAGTTGATATATCTCTTTTGGGGATTACCCTGACTTCTAATCTCTCTTGGGCCAAGCACATTACAAATATTGCTTCCTCTGCATCTAAAAAACTTGGTTTTCTCTTTCACTCTCGGCATTACTTTTCTTCCAAACAACTGTTCACTCTTTACAAATTGCAAATCCGCCCTACCATGGAATATTGTTCCCACATCTGGGGCGGTGCCCCCAAAACCTCTCTCTCTCGGGCTTCTAGATTCCATTCAGAAGAGGGCAGTTAGGTTAATTAATGACTCCTCTAACAGAGTCTCTCCACTCGCTGTCTCATAGATGTACTGTTTCTGCTGTATGCCTTTTCTACAGATACTTCCATGGGCACTGTTCTTCCGAATTGGCTTCTGTTATTCCCGCTCTCTCTTTCAAAACAGTTCGAACACGTGCCACCACCAGCCAACATCCATTTACTGTCCAACTTCAAACTCACAGAACCAACTTCTCATCTTTCTTGTTTATTCATTCAACTGCTGCTTTTTGGAACAATCTTCCTTCGTACGTTTTTCCTGAAAAGTTCAAGTCTAATGTCAACAGATATCTTCTTTCGTCTTCTCAACCTCTAATCCAAGCATGGTACCAAGTGCTATAGGTTCTAATACCTCTCGTGTTTGGGGTTTTCATAAAAAAAAAAAAAAAAACAGGCCATCTAATGGGAACTTTGAACCAGTGCATATGAGAATAATTTAAGAGAATCCAAATACACAGATTCCTAAGAGTGAGAACAGACCTTGTATCTGTTGCTTTTTAATGTATGGTTGTTGAATTTGGTAGGTGATGCTATAGTAATTTTTCACTTGAAGGTGCAAGTTATGTTTGGCCCATATTGGTGTAGGTAGAAAATGTTCAAATTTCCCTTCTGTGGGATGAAGATAATTAGTGTCATTACAGTGTGTGCACGTGGTTTTATAAGAAAACAGGCTCCCCATTCTCAGTCCCTGTTTCTTGGACCTGGAAAGTTAACTTAGACAGAAAGTGGCATGGTGCAGCATGTCAAGTTTTGCTGTCCTTCTAGTTTTGGCATCTCCAAAGCCAGCTTTGGAGTGCTGGGAATGCTTCTGTAAATGACGTGCTGGCCAGTAGGTAAGCAGATGCATAAGCAGTGTATACCACTAATTATGGGGCTTTCTGGTAGGAATTCTTAGAACTTTTATGCTTCAGAAAATAAAGAAAGGGGCCTAGAGATATTTAGGTTGATGTATCTCAGTTATTGTTTTTGTCAAAATTGTAGAGCTCCTTCAGTTTCTTCTTTACCTTACCCTGTAGGGTTTTTTTTTTTTTTAAACGTGTATTACATCCTCCAGGATGGTCTGGATTCAGTTTTGATTATTATGCCTTTTAAAATTGATTCTCGCACTTTGTCCTCCAGCAACACCAAGGGGAAGCATTGTACTTTTGTTTTTGAGCAATTGCTGCTTCAGTTTGTATGAAAAATATCTGGCAAAAAATTATTAAAATCATATGATTTTAATGAAAGATATCAGCTGTTTCTGAAAATGTGTTAGAGATGTCAAATTCAGACCGCTCCCTTTTTCCTGATCTGCATAGTTGCTCGTATTGAACCTCATATGTTGCAGGTTTCAGTGATAACATCCCAAATATAGCCAGGTCTTAGGATATAAACTTCCATTGATGTAATTATATTCTCCCCTGCACAACTTATAGTGCTAATTAAATATATCAGAGGTAATGGATCCAACCCAGCTAAATGTACCTGGTAATTTAGCCATAACTTTCTTCTACGTTGTATACTAGTTTCTGCTGCAGGATCCCACCAAGAAATTGGTTTGTCTGTTTCAAAGAGTGAAAAAAGATCATATTTTATAATGGAGTATATGCAAAGAGCATCTTGTGCTGAAACAGTAGATATATCTCAAACTTATGAGAATTTTTGAAAGGATTGGTGACCAAGTGTTGAGTGTCAACAGACAATTTTCGCCAGTATTTCACTGTCATTTTGTTCTGGAAATGTTCAACTTGATCCATGGATTATCAATTGATCATCTGTTATATGAAGCAGTGTTATCTATTATATAATGGAAAAAGGTCCATTATATAACAGATGACCTGTTATATAATGGAAAAAATAATCAGTTTCATAATTTTAAGGTTTTTTTTTTTTTTTTTTTTTTTTTTTTTTTTTGTTACAGCATTATGAAAGTCTAGCAAGCAGAGCATCAACAAATGGTCATATTATTGATATTTATTCTTGTGCATTAGATCAAAATGGACTGCATGAAATGAAATATTGTCCCAATTACACAGGGTATGTATTTGTTATTTCTTTCATTATTTAATACTTGTTGATATATGAGAAATTATTGGTAAGTTCTTGGCCTAATCATGAAAAAAAGTAGCAATAACAAAAATTAACATTTATTTTATCCACAATTTCTGTTACTATCAATAATCTATATACACTGAGTGATCACTGAATTATGACCACCTACCTAATACTTCATAGGTCCTCCTTTTGCCCTCAGTACAGCAGGTATCCGACGTGGCATTGGTTCAACAAGATGTCAGAAGCGTTTGGGAGTTATGGCCAACCAAGCTGTGTGTAATGTGGTCAGTAATGCAGGTATGAAGGTGATTGGTGTATCCAAACGCCTGATATGCCTTTCCATAGTGTCCCACAAGTGCTCTATGGGATTGATATCAGGGGATTTCGGAGGTCAATCGATATGCTGGAAGTCAGAACTGTGGTCAAATTATTCCTGCACAACAAGTGCCCGATGGCTTGCCGCCTTGTCATCTTGGAAGACACCATCGCCATTCAGGGAAAAGTGTAACATAGTGGGGTGTACACAGGCAGCAAGCAGTTAACGATAGCAGAGACCAGTGATGGTCTCCACATGCACCACGTACATTGTTCCATATGCACCAGGGGTCCAAGTTCCTGCCAGTGAAACATGCTGCACACCATACAACCACCTCCACTGGTCTGCACTTTTGATACCATGAATGATGGATCAAGATACCATGAATGATGGATCAAGAGCCCCATGTTGTTGACGCCAAATCTGTACATGACCATTCACAGTGTGGAATAAATAACGTGACTCATCCGACCAGCACACCTTCTTCCAATCTTCTAACATCCAACTTGCATGCTCTATGCACCACGCGAGTCTTTTATGCCGATGAACCTTGGTTGGGAGAGGATGCCATAGGGGTCATCTGCTGGTATAGCCCATACGTGCGAGCATGCGATGCATGGTCATGCCAGATATTGTTCCGGGTTGGCCCATGTTGTATTGGATAGTCACCTCTTCAACAGTGCTGCGCCTGTTCGCCTGTACGAGTCGTCAGACCCGGCGTGCTCACCTCTTAACATCAACCTTTCGCTGACCTTTGCAGTTTTGTTGTCGGGTCATTGTTTGACTATTTTGACGCTAGTCCTGGTACACTTTAACTAAGGCAGCTCTCGAACACCCGACCAGTTCAGTCATTTGGGAAATCGAAGCACCAGCTCATCGAGCACCCACAATCTGGCCTTTATCAAAGTCCAATAAATATATCCTTTTACTCATCACGCTTGGAATTTTGCTACCTACTGAACCACTGACCTTATTTATGCTACGAGGTCGACTAACTCCACACTCTAAAAAACAAACTTGTAAATAGGTTACAAAGAAGGGCAGCTGTTTAGGAGTGCTAAGGGTTTGCCCCTATATGAAGCATCTTAGAAAATACGGGCTGTAGAATCTGGAGACTACACACCCTGTGTGGTAACCTGATTGAGGTGTTGAAGATCTTTGAAGGAATAAGCAAAACAAACAAGGGGTATATATTTGTGCTGAGAGGTGAAAAGAGAAGGGGGGGGCACTAATGTAATATTTTGGGAGCAGTAGAAGGTTAGATCTTATGAAGTTTGCCTTTGGGCAGTGAGTTGATTACCTTGGGAAGGAATAATTCCTTCCCAAGGTAATTTCAGCTTGAGAGTCTGACCAAAGTTCAAGATGAAATTGGATAATTACTTTTTAATAATGGGCAAATTATGATTGATGAAAGGGGTTGTTTTATTTGTTTTATTTATGGCTAATGCAGAGCTAGTTTCCTTGCATCATTTGGCCTGGGTAATACTTATACTTACATGTAACTTAAAAGAAAAATATGAACTTTAAAAAACAAAACTAAACTGAAATGGAGCACTTGATTGGGTTTTTTTGGGGGGGGGGGGGCATCTGGGGGAATCTGTGTTCCCGGGAGATGATTTTACCAGATATGGGTAAAACAGGTGATGATCAACCATTTTCATTACACGGCACCCAGACTGTGGAAAAGAATATCAGAGTCCCACACACATTAAAACTGAGCATCACCTGTGTTTTGCCCACTACTGTTAAACAAGGGCATGAACATCTCTCAATGACACTCTTCTTGGAGGGTGTGCGTTTCACCTCCTCTTCAAGTGTTCCCTTTCAAGGTAACATAATTTACCTTACTTTGATGTTTGTTTCTTTTTGTATACTATTGTTTTCTAAAGTTCCATCCTAAAGTTATATTTATAGAATCCCCCCTTAATGTAATTTCAACCTTTTATCACTGATAAAGTAGGACAGTGATGACTTTGTAATAATTATTTGTTTGTATTTCCTGTGAAAAATTCCTGTGTATATTGCAAATTGTTTTGTGTGCATCATGTACATAGTTGTCAATTAGTACCATTCTTTGCTCTAGTGCTGTTTTCAAAGGATCAATTTCCAATTGATCCTTTGAAGAAATATTTTGATTGAACATTATGGAAGTCTCTTATAATATTTTCATGTCAAATTTAACTTACCAGAAGAGGTAAGCTTTTTAGATGAAAATAAAAAGAGGAATTATCATTATCTAAATATTAGTGGTTACTTAATTTAAATGAACTGCAAATGTCTTTGCCAATGTTTTTGATGTATGATTCAGCTGAATGCTAAGGAGTCTTTCAATAGCAACAGAAAAACAAAAAATAACCTCTGACAGGGAGAATCAGATGGGCGGTCATGGTGCTTTAAAATGTAATTTTCTGAAGAACATCAGTGCCAGAAATCTCATTAATTACTTATTCAGTTTAAGTTCACTTAAAATTTTTGTGTACATAATAAAAAAATAAAATGTGTAGATTTTTTTATATACCTATATTTATCAAACAATGGAGATGTCTTTTAATTTTACAGTGGCCACATTCTTATGGGCGATTCCTTTAACTCGTCTCTTTTCAAACAAACATTTCAAAGAGTCTTCTCGAAGGATGCAAAGGCAGAATTCAAGATGGCATTTAATGCAGTGTTGGAAATTAAGGTGAAGATTTCTGAATTTGTTTTCTTCTGCATTTTTAATTTTCTACTCACAAGGTGTGGCTAAAATAAAACAAGAATCTTTGCTTGCCAACATCTTACTACTGCACATGTCAACAATGTTCATATTGTGCTGTATTTTGTTTTTTCCTGTACAGATCAGTGTTTGTTTTGTTGCAGTCAGTTAAGTTTTGATTGAACTGTGTGCCTGTTTAAATGAATCAGTATATTAACCCTTCGGTGGGAAAATGTTATTGCAATTTAGAACAAGAATTGTTATTAAATTTTTAGTAAAACTCATAAAAATGGCACAGAAATTGGAGATCTTACAGAAAGTGTACAGTGATGAAACCATGAGTCAGTCATGTGTGTATGGCACAAACTGTTCAGAGAGGGATGGAAAGATACCCAAGACAACAGGAAGACTGCCAATTTCAACAACAGACAAGAATGTTGTAAAAATTTGAGAATTTGGTAGCCAAGAGCATCAAGCAAGCATTCAACTAATTTCAGAACAATTACTTACACATTGACAAAGAAGCAGTGAGAACAATTTTGACAGAGTGGTTGGGCATGAGAAAGGTGTGCATGCGAGTCGGTTCTTGCATCCTGACAGATAATCAGAAGCTGAAACGTGTGTAAGTTTGCAGGGCAAATTTGGAAAAAATTCATGAAACTCCTGAATTTTTTGGATTCTGTGATAACAGGAGATGAATCCTGGATCTTTCAGTATGATTCTCAAACCAAGCATCAAAGGATGCAGTGGCAAACTCCATCCTCTTGCTTTAAAAAAAAAAAAAAAAAATCTTTGGTCAAGGATCAATTCTTGTCATTTTCTTTATTTGTGGTGTTGTTAATCATGAATTTGTCCTGCCAAGTCAGACTGCTAATCAGACAACTTACATTGAGATTTTAGGAAGACTGTGAAAAAAATTGAACGGAACGGCCCAATTTATGGCCAGACAAATTGTTTTTGCATCATTGCACTATATCACTCTTCTGTAGCAGTGAGAGAGTTTTTAATGAAAAACAAAATCAACATTGGAGCACCCACTCATTCACCAGATCTGGTGCTGTGCAACTTTTTTCTGTTTCCAAAAATTAAAATTCACCTCAAAGGGAAACGATTTGAGGACTTAACAGACATTCAGAAGAATATGATGCAGCAATTAAAGGTGGCAACTTCTGAGGATTTCTGCTGTTTTTAATCCTGGAAATTGCGAGTGGAGCACTGTGTGGGCGCAGCTGGAGAGTACATTGAAGTTGTTGTATTTAAAATAACAAATGATTTAAAAAATATTTCTTGTTTCTTTTTAGCTGCACCTTGTACTCTTATTCAGTTTAAAATTATACTTTGGTTTTTTTTTTTTTTTTTAATTCAGTTGAATATTTACACAATGCCTTTGTAAGGAATGTGCAATATAGTCTTAGGAAAGGGAAATAAATGCAGAGAAGCCAAGCTTATTTTACATTAACCTTTAAAATGCACACATATGCCAGTTTCACCTATATGTCTAATCTTTTCTTAAATTTATGTAAATGAATGATTCTATAATATCAGGTAGTAATTTAGTTCAGTTAATAATCCTTTGTCTAAAAGAGAATTTTCTTTTATCTGGTTTACAAATATCCTTCTTTAATGTAACCACCCATAATTGTGTGAGTGATAAAAAAGATTCTCTATAACCTTCTATAACCTTCAAAATTGATAACATTCATTAATGATAAATTTAACAAACAACTGTACAAAACATATATAATGGGCCAGTAATCAGGAATGTTTTATAATGGGGCCTTGTTTACTTTGAAAACCTCAAAGTATTGTTTGATTACCTCATGGTTTTGAGGTTAATCTTGTGTACAGTGTTTAATTTTTGCACTGTGTTAAGATACCCCCCCCCCTTTTTTTTTCCCTAGCAATTTTTGGCAAGAGTCTGGCTCAAACTTTTTTTGCCTCTTGGTATCCCTCTCTTCTGTTTCTGCTGATTGGTAGCTCCTAGTCTACATTTCTGTGGTGGTGGTGGTGGACATGTTTCTGGTTTGCCGATTCTGGGTAACCAAACAGCCAGTTAAATGCTAACAACATACCACACACACATAATCACACAAACGACACTCAACACATATCTGGTCATTTCTACAGAGTCCTGCATCTTCACAGTGAAATGTGGCAGAGTTGAACTAACATTCTAGGTGCCATCCTACACAAATACATACATATATGCCACAGAGTTGCGTGCAATAAAAATAGCCCTTGATTACATTAAAGATGGTGATTACCAAATACATAGGATGTATACTGATTCGTCAAGCATGTTACCAGCTTTATTATCAGTGAAATATGACCCTCATCCAGACCTGTCCCAGATTTGGCAGGTGTTTTTTTTTTCTCTTGTTGAATCAGAATTTGATATCCACTTCTGCTGAATACCAAGCCACATTGAGATTAGGGGAAATGAATTGTTTATTGTTTTTATCAATTGTTCTGCATTTAAGTGTGCATGCCTTTTATGTTTTTCTACTTTTAATAATCTGGCTGAACTGTTTACCCAGCCAGATTTTAGATAACAGGGACAATATATGTGACATTGTTATATTTATACTTTTATATTTTATTTTCATTTTTATTTATTTTTTTTTCTTCCCTTTTATATTTTATTATTTGTTTTTTTAACTTAGTACAGTCCGTCTCCAACATAAGAGATACGTTCCATGACTTATGTAAGTCAATTTTTACGTTACTCGGGCATGCAAATAAAATATTGATAGTATATCCCTGATATGTCAAAATTACAAAAACCACATAATATTCTCAGAAGAATGAAGAAAAATAGTTATATACCATAACAATTAAAAACTATCTGGGGACAGCGGTGAATTAACTGGAGTGGCACATAGGAAAAGAAAACATAAAAGGAAGAAAATATGCATGTTATTGTACTGTAAAAACTGATATGTATTTTGTATGCTGTGTAGGCTTTATAAGGGGTGCTTAGGGAATCAAACCACACGAAGAATTAAAGTCTATACACTTCAGGAGTGATGAACTGAAGGTAACTTAAAATTAACCTTAAGCATTAATAAGAAACATTAATCACAGGGTGAGTAGAGGTCAGGGAGGTAGTATGTGATATGAACTTTTCAGTCTTCATCTGTTTTGTATGGGTTTTTTTTTTTTTTTTTTACCTGTCTCAAACATATCTTGAACTTTTCTTTCTATTTTCAAGAAATGTTCGGTGTTTTCATCCATTCCATCAAACATAGAAATCTTCCTGAATTTTATGAAACGCTTCTGCCATTTCCTTTAATTTGAACTGCTTCTTGGGTTGCTCCAGTTCCTCAATGGATTCATCTCTCCCTTGCTCCACAACTATTTGCACATTCAACTGGGCTAGGTTTTCTGTTGTTAAATCTTCACCTCGTTCAATCACAAGCTCGACTACATCTTAGTTCTCCAGGACCAGCTGCAACTCCTGGGCAAAGTTTACAATTTCTTTGGTAACAGAAGATATCAGTTCATCTTTGTTGAAGCTTTCATTGTTAAGCTCACAATTTTTTAGAAGAATTTTCCAATCTCTGCTCATACAAGTTGTTTTCAAATCATTCCAGGCTCTTGAAATGTTGCAAATTCCATCAAGGATGTTAAAGGGCTAGAGCATAATTCTCTGAAGAAATAGCCAATGGACACAGTCCACATTGCTTAAACGTTGTGGGGGTTTCTCTTTAGCTTACCTGTCTCAAACACATATTGTCAAATATTTCTTCAGAATTTTTAAAGCAGAAAATGAAATTTATTTACCTAGATTCTAGTTACATTGCAGGTACTTATACTTATTGTTCCTTCATTCGACTTCACTCTTAAAAATTATACAGAAAGTATCTTTATGATTTTATTAAAAAAAAATTTACATAACTCGGGCTTACGTAAGTCGGAGACTAACTGTACATTATATTTACCTTCTTGTTATGGTAGCCTGTTTATATCTTACTAAACATTTAGTACTGTTTTTATTTTTGACTTGGCGCATTGCCCTAAGTTGCCAATGAGCCATTAAAAATGAAATCATCCGACCAACCAATTGCTACACAAGACTGGTTCTGAAAATTGAAGCACTCAGAAATTAGGCACTTGTGAGAAACCCTGATTGAAGTGTTAAAGCTTTAATTGGATTGAGTAAACTTAATGTTGATGGTATTCTAAATCTTCTGATGTAACATACACCAAGGGACATAAATTGCAAAAGGATGGTTGCATTATAGATGTGCAAAAATTTGCTTTAGCTAGAGAATAATTGGTCATTTGAACAAACTACTATCTGGTGTTATGGAAGTGGCTAGTTTGAATAAATTGAAGGAAGAATGAGATACATTATTAGAGGGGATTAACAGATGGTGTTTTTTTTTTTTTTTAATGATCCTGTATAAGCTTGCTTCCTTGCATCATTTGTCATTAATAATAATTTATTTTTTAAATTTCTGTGCTTTTAAAATCTCTCCATATATGGATTTTATCTTTTAAATTATAAAAAAAAATGTTTTCCTTTATCCTGTTTTCTTTCACATTTTGGTATATGGTATTATAACATACTATTTGCCAACGACTCTTCACTAATCTAGTTCCTGAAAATTGGAGTAGTTTGAGGGCATGGTGAATGCTATTACTGTTTCTCTATTCATTATTTTCTCCTTTGTTTATAAGTCATATTCCCTAAGACTGTCCCATACCCATGCAATATATCTCAACACATAATTCTAATACCATTATTCTTACTAAAAATTACTACTTCATTGTGGGAACTTTCAATTAAATGGTTGGGTCTTACACCTCTAGTATGCCTGAGTTAGTACACATCTTTCTTCATATGTTTTATGCAACTTTTCAGTCACCTTTAGCATAATTTGATGTAGCTTTATCTTCACCTTATTTTGCAATTATTGATTCTTTTACTCTTTCCTACACCTCCATCACAACACATACATTAATAAGTTATATTCAGGTATATCTTAATCATTATCTAATAAATTAAATTTTGTTATCATTTACACAGCTGCTGGAACTACCCTTCATGTCTACATTGATAATATGCTAAATTCTTTGCTCAGACATTTTTTAATTGACTTTGGACCTTCTATTGTCTACATGGATAAGGAGGTTTGTAACACTAAATATGTCCCAGGCAGAGTGTGATGGCAGTATTAAAATACATTAATACAACAGAATTTAAATTCTGTTGTATTAATGTATTTTATTTTTTGATACATTCTTATTCTTTTGGCCTGACTAAAACTGTTTCTGTGATATTTGATAGTTGTATGCAAATCCTAACTCTCCTGGTAAATTGATGCATGTCCAGCTATTAATTCATGCCTGATTTATGCAGTTTGGGCATATTAATTATTGCCTGTGATTTACCTTTAATTTTGCATTAGAAGCAATTTCCTATTCTGTTCTCTTTATCTAATATCCTTTTCATTCTTTCTTATTACATTATAGGCTTTCCAACCTATGTACTTTACACCTTTTTCCCATTAACTTTATATATCTTATTTACCTTTCATTCAAGCTGCTTTGTTTATAGGTATCTATTCCATGTCTCATATCATATCCATCCATACAGTTTTGTCTATCATAATAAACATGGACACACACACACACACTCACACACTCACACACTCTTCATAAAAAAGAGATGTTGGGCATATTAATATGTAAGTAGCTAGTTTTATTAGATACACTGACCTAATTCATGAGTAACAAACCCTGTCTCCCTTGGAACATCTGGAGTCATCAAAATATGGATTCCATGACGTTATGAAAACATTTCATGGGGATGCTACTCTGTGCAGACTGCTGCATTCCTCAGTTTCCCCAAAGTTGGATAGTGGAAACAGCTCATTCCACTTCCTCTCATAGGTGACTGAAAAGGCCAGTGAAGTATGGAACATTCACTCTTGTGATTCCTGGAATCATTCCCAAACGACCATGCTTTGTGACATGATACAGTGTCCTGCTGGAAGTAGTAGCTCTTATTAGATGGATACATTATGATGAAGGGGTTGCACCTGACCAGCAGCAGTTTTGAAGTTGATTGTGGCATTTAGACTTTGATCTATGGTGAATGAATATAGATATTAATTACATGTGAAAAATGAAGAGAAAAATCAATGATTTATTTCAAGGGACCTGATGTGTGCCGTGAAAACAATCCTTGCACCATTACTCTTTCACCACCAGTATGCAGTGTTGCCAAACCTGTTTCTGTTACCAGAATGGAAAAGCCTTCATACCAAGTGTCTTTTTTATTTTTAGATGTACTGTTGTCAGTATTCTATACTCACTGTACCTGTGACTGTTTGTTAATAGCTGACAAGAGTAGCACTTAGTGGCTATCTGCTGCCCATCTGTGACAGGATTTAGTGCATTGATTCTGGCATACCCTTTTGCACACTGCTATCAGTTAGCTAACCTTTTGTGGCCAATATTGTTAGACTGTGTGATGTTTTTCAGCCTCTCATATTAAGAAGCTGTCTCCAGCACTGCATTGGCTAGGTGTTTTCTGGTTGTTGAACTATTCTCTGTACTCTTTTCTCATATTGTGTGACCTGCATCCATGTAAACAGTTCTAATTGTTATTAAACTTGATTGTCATAAAGTACAGTTTCCAAGTGACTTAAAACTATCCGTTCTTAATAATTAATATTTGATTTTTCTGTAATCCTTTTTTTTAAGATGTTCTGTATATCTTTCTCAAGATTTAACAAGATTATTACAAACTTTGTAATAAGAATATTATTGGTCTTGTAAACAGGTATCTAGGATTTTTGCACTTTATGTATTAAAAATTAAACTGTGAATATAAACATTTATGAATAAAAATTAAATCCTATTTTGAAAAATATATAATTAGTAGCAAGGAACTGATCTGGTGGGTGACAATGTTCAGCATTTTATCTGTTTTGGTCCCCTAGCCAGAAATTGTTTGGATGGTCTTGCTCTAGACATTGTGTTATGAACACTCCAGAAGGGTGGCAGTGACCATGATACTTACGCTGGCATGGATGGGGCCAATTATCATAAGTTGCACTGTTGGCATTTTCTCACTGAATTATACTCACACACTGTCCATTGGTATCCAACTGTTTACTTTATCTCATTTCTTAATGTCTGAGCTTGGCCCATGACACTGATGGGGCAGTTGATTCCTTGTATGATGGGGTATACCTAATAAATTGGCTACTGAGTGTAAAAGCTATCAAACTTTCTGAGGACCATACAGTAATTAATAATAAAGTGAGGTCCAAATTGAGGACTTCCAGAAATATTTCAGCCCCCTCTCCCCCAGTTATTTCTAACCTTCAGTGGCACTTGAATTTATTAACTACACCGAAATTCAGTTCTTCAAAACATTTATATATACACAAGAGTGGACTTAAAAATTATGCTTCTTAGTTCACTGAGTGGTACAGCTAGTTCCAAGTTCTCCCTGCAGCTAATAGCTTATAGCTATTACATGTGCAGTAGTAATTGTTAGAGAATGAGGTTATTTACCTGATTCTGATAATCTAGCTGAATTGGCTTGAGTAATTAAGCTGAGCCATAGTCACCTAACTGTCATTGCATATTGCCATCTGACATACCAGTGTTACAGTTACAACAAAATTTAATTGTGTACCATCCCAGGCTGCAAAAACTAAAAACTAGATTTGGCAAGAATTTGATTCTACTATGTCCCATCTTGTTCATATTGAAAAATCATAGAGTATCCTGCATTGAAGTATTGGCACCTTTTGTCAAGTCATGGAAAGAGAACAGAATAATTTATCCCATGATTTCTGTATTAGTCTAAAGTATATTTGCATAAATAGGCTGGAAAGTGACAAATGGTCTAAAATCATGTTTCTTAATTAAAATCTAAAATAAAGTGCTTGAATTTTAAAGTAATTCTTTTGTTTTTTGTTGTTGTTTATGTTCTTTAGCCTTGTATTTATTGTTCAAACATTGTATTTTTATGTTTTTTTTTAACATGTCATTTTATTACAATATTTTGTTTTTTATCCATGCATTAATTACAATACACAGATAAATAAAACAAAATATTGAGATTTTTCCTGCATTGTGTGAATAACTATAATAAAAAAAATCATAAAATAAAAATTGAAATCAACTCTGCAGGTTGGAAAAGTGATTGTTTCTTTATTCAAATATATATAAAAATAATAATAATAAAAAAAAAAAATGTGCAATCAATGCATGGAATGTGCAAAGGCTGATCCATGGCAGGAGGTAAGGGGAAGAATGTCAAATAATGCACTGTTCCCATTTTTAATATTATATTAAAAGTATTTGTGAAATAATTTGGGAATGGCAGTATGTGGTGATTATCAATAGATTAAATAATATAATGAAATACTCATACTACATGAATAATTAAGTTCTTGTGACTATATAGCAGTCTTAGTTTGATAGCCAAGGAGCTAATGCTAGCTCATGTATTGGCTTATGAAAATTATATGGAAAAGGTTCTGAAATGTCAATTTGTATCAAATTTAGGGTAATTAAGTCTCAAAAACTTAATAAACTAACTTTGACTTATTTATGTAGTGTGAGGGTGTTTGATTTACATTATTTAATCTGTTTATGAAGATTTTAGGTGTTTTATTTTCCTATAATGGCACAATGTTCTCTACAAAGCAATAAAAGTTCTAGTATTAACAAGTGATGATGCAAAGTTGATGAATGAGTCAGCATTTTTTTTTTTTATGCTTGTGCTTTAAAAAACTAATTATCTAATTATTTTATATAATTACAGTAAGCAGCAGTTATTGTGTTCATGTATGAGAATTAAATTTTGATTCTATTAAATGGCAATTCTAATAAGTGAAAATCGGAGGAATATTATCTGTAGGCTATAAAAATTAAAAGATATAAAGCACAAATTTTCACTTTCTTACCTTACCAGTTAACAAAATTAAATGATACATGAAAATCGACAAAAACAATGCTGAATTGACAAACAATCAAACTGAATGCCGTCCAACTCAACTACTCTTGCTGAAAAGAGAAAGATCTGGCAGCAAAGAAACCAAGTTCAATAAATAGTGCAGCAAAAAATAAGTAATTATTTTCATTAAAGTCTTATACATATGTGTTATTGTGGCTGAAAGTTCCATTTGTTTAGTTACTTATGAATAAAAAGACATAAGTACAACTTAGTGTTTCTATTTCTAAACTTACTGAACCCTTTTTTTTTTTTTTTTTGTCAAGTCTCCAGAATAGTATTTTTGATAAGTTTGAAAATCTAAACAAATCAGAAGTCTGAATTACCCCCTGTCCCAATAAGTTTGGATTATTTATGCTCTACTGTACTTGAAAAATTGAATTTTTATAATATTACATTAATGCATTAAAATGGGGAGGAAAAAAAAAAACAGGCCTCCATAGCTGAGTGAGCAGGAGTGCATTAGCACATGCTCTTTGAGTAGACCGAGGTTCAACCCCCTGACTTCTAAATAATGAAAAATCAGAACTTAATATAAAAGTTACATAGTATGTCAAGGGAGTTAGTCTCGAGATCAAGTTCTAATTTAAAAAATATCAATTTGCTCAGATTTTTTATGTGTGTTTAATCACAAAAGCATTCCTTTTTTTTTTTTTTAATTGATTAGTTTTTAATGGAAACTTGTTTAAATTATTATTTTATTACTTATTCTGCTTATTTTGTTTGCAGAGGTCTAAACCTTAGTAGTTTTTTAAAATTTACTTTCCCTATACTGTTTTAAAAAAGTAGTTGCCATTTCATTCTACTATTACAGTTATGTATTTATATTTTGCATTAGACTTCTCGAGAACTAAAAGTTTCTGGAGCAGTAGGATCTTGCATATCTATGAATGTTAAGAGTGGAAGTGTATCAGATACAGAAGTAGGTATTGGGGGAACCTGCCAATGGAAATTCTGTGGAATTACTCCTACTACTACTACAGGAATTTTCTTTGAAGTTGTTAATCAAGTAAGTTCCTTTTTTGCATATTCTAGTAGAGTAAGGATGCCATAGAAATTTTCCTTTCTTCAAAGGAATAAGAATTCTGTCAATATTCTGAAGAGTTCATTCCATAATGTTAAATACAAGAAATTATAGTTTAATTACAAACCACCAAATCATATGGGATAAATTATTTATCCATCCTAGTTATCAGCTGAGACAAGATATCTTTGTCCTCTATGTGTACTAGGGAAGCTGATGAACTGTCTTTCAAAGGGATTCTGAAGCATAGATTACCATTAGCATTAGTAGAGGCATACGATGGAAGAAAGCAAGCTAATACATCATCAGCCAAAAAAACTTCCCATTTCACCCAGCCATTCACTCCAAAAGTTTGTCTAGTTCTGCTTCAATTTATTTAAGCTGCCATCTTCCACAATGACAGATGGAAGTTTGTTCCAGCAATCAGCCACCACTGGCTAAAGGCAAATTTCCACACATCTGTTCTACAACTATCTTTCCTCAATTTGAATTTATGCCCCCTCAGGTGCATAATCTGAGCAAGAGGAAGAATCCCACCTGCATTGAGCTTGCTCAAACCATTCAAGGCCTTATACACCTCAATTAGATCACCTCGCAGGTGCCTGGTCTCCAGATGCTGCAATTTGCAGAACTTAAGCTCTTTCTTGGTAAGAGCAACCCATTGTTCCACTCGCCAATCTCCTTACCCTTCTCTGTACTCGTTCCAGCAGCTCTATATCTTTCCTAAAATGAGGCCTCAAGACATGTATGCAGTACTCAAAGTGTGGCCTGACCATTGCCTTATACAAGGGGATCCTTCTCCTTATCCCTGCTTGAAAAATTCCTGTATATCATTGACAAGACCCCATGAGCTGCTCTTGCAGCCTGTCTGCACTGCTCAGAAAACTTCATATATAACTGCACAGTTACCCCAGGTCTTTTTCATTATACACTACCCTGAATGTAGTATCACACAGTTAGTACATTACCCTGGGGTTGCTACTACCCATATGCAGTATTTTGCATTTGTCAGTGTTAAACTTCAGTAACCAGTTCTCAGCCCATCTGCTCAAATTTTCCATAACCTGTTGTAGTGGCATACTGTCATTACTGTTATTAACAACCCTACCAAACTTGGACATTAAGCCTGATATACCTTCATCAGTATTATTGATAAATACAGAAAACAGCAATGGGACCAACACGGAACCCTGGGGGACTCTGATAATAACATTAATCCATGAAGAGCGGTGTCCATTGATTACCACTCTGTTTTCTCCTACTCAATTTTATCCTTTATCCATAGCAGAAAGTTACCCTTAATGCCATACTACTCCAATTTGTAAAACAGTCTTCCATGTGCAACGGTATCAAAAGCTTTCGTGAAATCCAAGTATATGATATCAAAATTATTTTTTGCTTACAGTTCCTTTGTGACCACATAGTATCCAATCAAATTGGTCAGACAAGACTTCTCCTTAACAAACCCATGCTGTGTCTGAGCTCTAACTGCAGTCTTGTCTAGATGATCCTGCAATGCTTCTTTAACCAGTGACTCCATTGCCCCCCCCCCCCGAACAGGTTAAATTAACAGTTCTATAATTACTTGTCTCCTTTTGTTCCCCCTTTGTGAGATGATGATACATTTGTATCCTCATTTCACAAAGGGTGAACAAAAAGGGGACCTCCTCTGAGTCCAAGGATGCTCTAATAATCATGGCTAGGGATTGCTTACTTCCTTTGCTGCATTCTTTAATATAACTGGATAGATCCCATCCATCCTTGTTGCCTTTCTTGTGTTTAACTTCAACAATTTCTCCTCCACTTTGTTTTCAATTATTGCAAAATCATTAAACTCCCTGTTAGAGTTTAATAAGCTTCTGTCATCCATGTTCCTACAGAACTCCTCATGTGTGAATGTAGATGCAAAATATTCATTCAGTTTGTCAGCTACCTAAGCAGAATCATCCTCTTCTTTCTAGACTTTATATAAGTAAAGAAGGCTTTGCTGGGTTTTTTTTTTTTGCATTCTTTGCCAAAGATTTCTCGTAATCTGGCTTCGCTTGCCTAACCTCCTTTGTGACTTGATTACCGACTAAAGTGCCAAATCCATGATGTTAATCATTGCCTATTTATTTGTAATTAACATGAAAATTTCTGAAATGTTTATATTCCTCAAATAGATCTAATCATAGAACAAAGTTATTGTCTGTGATTAGGTGCAAGGAAAAAGGTTCACTTTCCTGCCATTTCATTTGCCAGCATTTACTTGCATCAGATTATTGCTGTATTTTGAAAACACTGAAAACTTAATAAGGAACATTTATTTATTATTTTTTTTTTGTCTGTGATTAGTTAAATTTTTGTACAATTTGTTTTCTAATTAGACAACTAACTGTTCAGGCTTAGCCAGTGTTATGGATAACTGTTTGTGCTCAGTCATGTACATGAGTACACAATTATTTTATCCCTACTTCTCAACACAAACTGAAATAATTTGCATAATTTTAGTCTCCCACTGCATTGTCACTTTTAATTATTCTAGATTAATTATTCTAGATATATAAGCCCACTGTTCCCATTTTACATTCGAAAATGTTGCAGACCCACCCAAAATGATGAAATGACTATGACATAGAGATTTACTCATTGAAACTGCCAGTCATGACTATTCAGAAACTATTCTTTTTGCTTCCATTCATTTGCATGTAATAACTCTACTCTCAGCAAAATGATTTTTGTGAAATTTTACTCTTGGCTCTTTTAGAATGATATATCAAACCTCTCTAAATTTCATTAAAATCAGACAAATAGAAATCTAGCAATTATTATTTCTTTTTTTTTTGTTATTCTTTTTCTGTGCATTATACATTATAGCACTGGATATTATGTGTTAACTTGCACTGATTGGAGGAATGAAGGGCAGTGTGGCGAATGTGTAGAAATGAAAAGTTCTCAGTTCGAACATAAAAGTTATTGCTGGTTTTTTTTTTTTTTATATAAATCATGCATTATTACTGATTATTAACAAGCCTTGAAGTGTTATGCACATATATTAACTAATTTGTTACAATGCAAGTGCCTTTCCATATTTTGAAAATTTTGTTAATTTGAAGTTTTCTAGATTACTTGTCATCCTTTTATGTATAAGTATTTGATATTTCCATAGTTCCATAATTGATTAAATGCCTAATTTTAGAAACATGCATCATGCAGGCAATGAATTCTGTGCATCACAGTTTAATGATTAGTTAAATACTCAATTTTGGACACACATATCATGTAGACTGAAGTAAAATTTAACTTAAAATTGGATATCCTAATGAAAAGGGACACTATCTTACCAAAATTTATGGGATATGGACACCCCACCCCTTTGATTTCCAGAAATTGTGACTATGAAATATGCAAATATTTTGACCTTTAAAAGTGATCAATTTATCCTGCAATTTATTTCAAATGTTCATTCCAGACAAGAGAATATATGGAAAGTTATAATAGTTACAGAGGAAAATGGTAGTCATATGTTATTCAGAAAATTAAATGTTCCTGAAGAAATACTTTAATTTTTGATGAAATGGTCAGTAATTAATAAATGGGCTCCTGTTGGTCAGTATTTTTATGCCAGATATAAATAAAAATATTGAACACAGGAGCCACATGCATTAAGATTTTTGGTTACCTTCTCTTACCATTAGATCCCAGAGAAGCTGATTTTGGAGCTGTGGAATGGCCACAAAAAAAGCTGAATCTACAATGTGTAGAACACTATAAATTGTTATAAATTTTTGTGGAAGAGCTGCAGTCCGCAAGCCTTTGATAACAAAAACAAATACTGTTGATTATCATGGTGCAAGGTACTGAACTATACATAGACAGTAGATCAAGGAAATTGGTTTTGTGGAATGACAGGGCATGCTGTATCCTCTTTCAATCTGATGGACATGTTTGGCTATGGAAGATACCTGGAAAATGCTTTACTACCTGAGTTTGTTGTCACATCCCAATTTGTTAGACTGGAGTTTGAGCCCGTGACCACCAAATATGGAGGATGCGGAAAGGTCAGGGAGTGACCACTGCATATCCCCGGAGCAATATGGCCTTAGTTGCTAATGCTCCTAAAAACCAAATAACAAACATCCCAATTTGTAAGATGTGTCATGTCTGTGTATGTTACATATAGTATGCACTAGGTTCACTGTTTTGCAGTGCATCGAACCATGAATGCTGTATTCCATGTTGATGTTCTGGATAATTCTCTGTACTACATTGTGGAAGTATTCTTTACGCTTTTCAGCATGACAGTGCCCTGTTTCATAAAGCAGGGATTGTGAATGCATGGTTTGAAGTGAATAACATCAGAACACTGCAGTGCCAGCCCAGAGCCCTTGCTTCAATCAAACATCTTTGGGTTGAATTGGAATGCAGAATTAGTGTAAAGCCAATTTGTTTTTGTTGGAGGAACACAGTCACCAGTTTATTAATATAAATTGGCAGAAAGTCTTTTATGGTATATTAAAACAGTCGTTACAATTGACAGTGGGCTTTGAATAAAGTTTTTTTTTTTTTTTTTTTTTTTTCCCATAATTACAGGTGTCTCATGGATTTTGGTTGGCAGAAATTGTCATACTTCCAATGTATGACTAGGAATTAACAGGTTACATTTTCAGATCCATTGTTCTGTTAATAAATGCACAGTTTAGCATAGTTGTATTTCACAAAGGTTAGATTTCATTAAATCTAACCTTTGTAAAATTGGAGAGAGAGAGAGAGATAGATACCATATTAGTCCTCTGCAATGCCCAGTTGAACTGATACATTGGCCTTTATAGATCATAATTTTTTTTTTTTTTTTTTTTTTTCTGTTTATACTCCAGGACGACCAAACGGTCAGAGGAGTTCACAAGATAGACAGAATACAAGAAACAGCACCGTATTCAGTAGTCACGGGCTTGAACCCCGGTCACTCAAGGCACGTGTACTTATGCACCCGCGCGCCTGACCACTAGGCCTGACCACGGGCAGCCTCAACAAATTTGTTATTCATTAACTACAAGAGCAATAATTACTAACCTCCTCACAGTTCAAGCCACAATACTAAATGCTTTTCAAGCCAGAAAGGAAATTGCAATAATATATGTTGATATAAAAGCATGTACATCCAGACTTCGATAGTCTGGATGTACATGTCCTACTTCATCTGCTCCAACACTCCTTCCAAATAAAAGGAAATTGCTGAAGTTCCTACAGGCCCTCCTTACTTGTCGATCCACTTATTGCCATACAAACAATCAGATCCTCCAATGCCAACTCCATGCAGGAGTTCCACAAGGTGGAGTCTTATCTAGACTCCTCTTTACCGCCATGGTGATTCCATTCTGCAAGGGTAGGGATGACATATGAACTTGGAAAGCATTTAGTATCACAGAGGATATTAAGATCCTAATGCTCATCCAACCGTCCATGACCAATACTGCATTGTGTGACCAGATTAATCATAAGCTTCTGAACTTATTCGTGTACTTAGATAAATTTGGCTTGGCCTTAAATCTGCAGAAGACTGTAATCATGGTTTGCTCATTCAAAAAATTCGCATATGCTCGTACATCCAAAACTAAATGGCAAACCTATCCTAATTGTTGAGACCCATAGGGATCTGGGAGTAACATTTGATACTAAACTTACGTTCACAAGTTGCATATTGACCTGATTGTAAATAAAATGAACTACTTATGTTGGGCAACAAAACAGCACCTCTTGCATGTGAAACAAACTACAACAACCACACAACATTTAAGAACACAGTGTATTTGGCCATATTGTATGGTGCCAAATTGTGGACGTCAGCCACCCCCTACCCACATTAGGAGAATATGTGGTTCTCCTAATGTGGGTAGGGGGTGGATTCTGGCTGCTGAAGTGGGCAAACCATAAGCATCATCTCCCTCAACAGTTGAGGATCACGCAGCTTTCTGAACAGCATAAACTACAGCGTTTACTAGACATCATTGCCTGGAAACGGTTAATAACCACAATCAAAATGATGACTGGCAAGATATCATCACCATGCTTCTGGCAGCTTTGTGAGTGGCACATCCCGCCATCTGCCTTAAGAGGCATGAAATCCTTGAGAATGAAGACCAACAGACTGAAGATGGCCGACAGGTTTATACTCGCCAGTGCATTGGAAACCGTTCAGTGCCTAACACAAATTAAAATTGACCTAAGGCTCATAGAAGATCCAAAATATAGGAAACAAACTGCAGGATTGTTTGCTGAAGCTACTATTGTCTAGTAGTTGTGTGCATTTCTGTCAAGAACTGTGTGTATGCAATTGAACAAGTGTATATCTCGTACAAGTTGTTTCAGGATGTAATGTTAAGATTACTTTTGTACTACAATTGCCAGGACTCTGGACAGAAATGTAGTGATGAGTAATGCAGTTTATATTTCAGCTTTTCTTGTATATTTTGCCTTCTCTTGTATATTTTTGCCATTCTTTTATTTTTCATTTTATTGTAATCCCCTGGCATTTTCTGCCATGAAGGGAATTTGTCACTTACCAATGTACACCTATATTTTATATTTGGTAGGACAAATAAAGATTTATATATGTATCTTTTGTAGTATACATCGGATAATTACAATACTGGAAAAACAAGTGCTCTTTGTAGATCTACAGAGCATACAAAAAGATCTTCACTAGCATTGGCTGTCTTCTTTCACACACTGTCATGCTTTCTCAGCTTCCCTTAAGTGAAGCTCATGGGGGATGTCTCAAGTTTGTGCATCTCTACAACTTGTAGACCAGTATCAGTGACTTTATTAAATTTGTCACACTTCTTGTGTGACGTTTGCTCTCTAGGCAAGTGAAAGTGCAGATTGTATTGATGTAAAAAACATGCCAGTCGAAACTTTCTTTTGCAGGAGGCAATTGTTTTACTAAGCACTTTTCCCTGTACAAATCATACATTTTGTACACATCCAATTTTCATTTAGATATTTTCTTTTAGGGTTGTGTGTGTCTATGTGTAATGAGATTTTTCAGTCAGTTAGCTTTCAGTGTGTGCTCTCTAATAAACTTCACAGTCTTGGTAGGAAGCTTTCTGGCATTTTCTTTCTTCTCTCTTAAGTCCTCTCTGGTGACCTACCTTCCCAGAGCTTTGTCACTGCATCGACAAGCCTCCCATCACTTACTGTGAAAGTATCTAAGAAAAAATTCTTACTTACTTCAAAAGTGTCCTCAGAAATGGTCAAATCATATTTATTCATATTGTTCATACAAGCCTTATGCACTCATGTGGACGAGATCTTATAACATTTACAAGGTGGACTAGTCGGCATAGAAAAGCATTTTGCTTGCCAAACTCACCAGTTTCCCAAAACTGTTTGTGCAACAGGGTCCTCCTCTGTTCAACACCTACAGTATCTTACTCCAGCATTTTTTCTTACACTCACAGTCAATGTCCACAAATACTTTAGCTTGCACAGCATTGTCACTTCTGTTGACATGAATGTTCACCAGTTTCATTTCTTCTTAACCACTGTTTTACAATAGTTCTCAGGTTTCCTAAGTTTTTTCCTTGGTTTAATCACATTATCTGAGCCACTTTCCATAATTAAATAACCATAAACTGTAATAGAACGAACAGAGCAAGAGAGCAAAATGAGGCAGAACAACAGGTCAAGTTATGACAGTCACCATGTGGGGCTAGGTCGACTTACATCGCTAGTTCTGCAACCGCCCAACATTTTCATTCACAGTGCCAGCTTTGTGCTGTTCCCAGTTAGACCACTTGGTTTCTATATAAAATTCACTCTCTTCAAGTGAAAAGTGATGCAAGTCCAAAATAGTTGATTTTGGATTGCACCACTTGTGCAATCCAAATTGCACAAGTGGTGCAATTTGGATTGCACAACTGGCTCATATGTTGGTATCACATCACATCTCCGCCTAAATATATATTAATGTTCTTAGAGGTAAAAAGATTGACAGTAGAATTCAGTCATTAGACTGCAATCACTGCAAAAGAATCTCTCTCCCTCTCCCCCCCCCACCCTGGTTGAATAATTAAGTAACGAGTGCAAGTTAGTAGTGGAGTCATTGTTATAGAAAAAAGATAAATTTAGAAAGACTATCAACTTATTTCAGATTACCAAAATAACCTGTGTTTGTAATCAGGAAATATTTTATGTTCACTCTTTAACTTTTTAATACCAGTTTGTTACATTATGCGTTATTTATCTTTCATGCATATTATTAATCAAAGTGTTTAACTCTGTTTAGCATAATGCCCCTATCCCTCAAGGTGGAAGAGGTTGTATACAGTTTATTACACAATATCAACACTCTAGCGGGCAGAAAAGAGTAAGAGTTACCACAGTAGCCAGAAAGTAAGTATTAAAATAGTCATATACAGTCAGCCCTCGCATAACACGAGTTCGATTAACATGTTTTTCAGTTACCGCTATTTGAAAAAATTATCCCACTTTTCACTTTACACGATGGAAATTTCCAGTTAACACGGTCGTGTTTTTTTTATGCGATAGTTGAAAAAGATTTGAATCGTGTGTCGGATAGGCAATAAAAAAACGTTTGCCTGCCCACCTCAGTGTGTTCCATCAACCATTGGAAGAAGATGTGTTACTTGTTTGTCTCCTGTTAATAAAGTCAATGCAGACTTGCATTTAAAAATTCTAATTTTTAAATGAGCCAGATGAAAATGTTACCACGAAGGAGATAACGGTAAAAGAACTAGATGAAATCTTTCGTATCGCAGAGAACCTCAAACAAAAGGTTTGAGGTTCTCTGCAATATTTATTTCGCCAGGGCCCAGAGAAGATTGTTGTCAGCTATCAGAAATTGATTGATGAAAAGAGAAAGTCAACACTGTTGAAATATTTCCGCAACAGTCATTTCTTCATTGTATATTTTATGTCAGAGGTTCCCAAACTTTCTCGGTTCATGGCATCCTTAGTGTCTCGGTAATTTTTTCATGGTGCACCCAGACCAAAAGAAATACCTAATAGTTCCGTTTAGTAGTTAGGTCCAAACAACTTAATAAGAAATGTTGAAACTGTGAACTACCTCAAGCTAGTAGTTTGCGCGGTGTCCGACAGATGTCGAGTATCGCTGTGTTTCCCTCGAAAATTTAAAATTTCCGCAGCGCACAGTTTGGGAACCGCTGTTTTATGCAATAAACATTTAATTCCACAATTATTTTCATTATCTTTTACATTATATACAGTTAAAAAGTTATTTAAAAGGCATTTTTAAAATTCTTTATGGACATTCCAGAAGTTCAAGGACCAATTATAATTTTTCCTATTGATTATTATATTCGATTAATGCGTTTCCATTTTGTGTGATGCGCTCGCGGGACGAATTAAATGAAGCCAGCCTGTACAGTAAATCATTTTAAAGCATGATAAAGTAAAAAAAAAATAAAATAATAATAATAACAAATGATATTAAATATGGAACTAGTATGTATGTATATTCTAACATCAAAGAAACCAGCTTCATATCATCATATTTTGGAGCTTATTGTGTGCATCAGGACCTGTTTAACATGGTGTGGTGGCTTGGCTAAACATTTTGAGGCAACTGTCATTTAAACTGTATTAGAATTTAAATTATATATATATTGTATTAAGTGTTATGAATTACTGTATATTCTAGTTATATTTTATTATATTATATTTTATTTATTTATTTATTATTATTATATAATATATATATATATATATATTTTTTTTTTTTTTACTCTATACACTATTGTAAACTTCTCTCTTCTATTTCATGCGAGGTCTATCTCTTCCCCTTATCTTCTATCCAACCTCCCAATCCCCATACTTCAATTCTTATCCCCACTTCCTTTCCTTTGGGCTCCCAGGTTTGCCTGATAGCCCTAGTAAGAGTCTCAGCTAGAAAGTGGACCCTGGCGTGCTTCCTCGTGGCCAAGGTTGGGAGTCAGGGCACCAGGTATCCCCTGGCTGCAAAGTTGCCAGTGCCGGCACTCAACATAACAAGACACATACTTACACACCTACATACATACACGTGCCGGCCTTCACCTTTTCAGATGCTACAGTGGCATATAGGGGAAACCCTGGAGACCACAACTGAAACAAACACACCTTGACCTTGTATATTCTAGTGTATAAGTTGACTTCTGGTTTTGTCTTGAAAATTTGTGTGTAATGGTATATTTGCCACAAGTTGACCTTTCTTTTTTTTTTTTTTTTTTTTTTTTTTGCCTTTATCTTTCACATCTTTAATTAAATGGGATGAAAGATAATCTTTTGTGGAGAAATAATAATATTGCCAGAGAATGTGTAACCTTAAAAGCAGAATGACATCCTTATGACATTCCCAAAAAGCATAACTCCTGATGAATTCTTTAAACTGATTTTGTTCAAAGAAAAGTTTGAAAAAAATTCTTGGATTTTAAAAGTTGAGCAATAGTATATATTTTTTGATTTTATATGTGTAATTGATTGTAAAAATACTGGTATTAATTCATGTCTTTCTAACCTTAAGGCTATGCAAGTTCAGTATTTTATACTCAACATATCTTAATTTTAGATGGTTTTTCAGTGCTTCAAAAGCCAACTTATATACCAGAATATAATGTGCGTGTGTCTATGTGCACGCATGCACAGAAAATCAGTAACCAAGTGTTTCATTTTTAAGGATTTCCCCCCATATCTGTGCATCAAAAAACGGTTACAAATTAGGAACTTGTACTTGCCATTAATATTGGGAAAACTTGAATTTAGTGTCTCTCTAAATTATATTAAACTGTGAAGTGTATACAAAGTCTAACAGTGATTTATTCATTTAAACGTGATGAATCCTTGCATTTTGTTTTGTAACGCAAGGATTCATCAAGAAGATTTCTACATTGTGCACCCACTTGTACAGAGGCCGACCGGGCTAGCCGAGTGGGTAAAGTACCTGCCCGGCAACCCAAAGGTCGCGGGTTCGATTCCCGCCTCGGGCTTGGATCAAAGTACTGCAAAAACCTTGGGAGGTGCAATATGGCCACAGAAGCCGATGCGCCAACAACTACCAAATCAAAAAAAAAAAAAAAAAAACTTGTACAGAGAATGTTAATCTCTGAATAATCAGAAATGCCATGCATTTAAATGCTTAGCTTAGCATTTTCTCATCCCCCCCCAATCAATACTAATATACCCATGCCAAAAATAAAATTTCATATTAATAGCAGACCAAATAGGGTTTTTTTTTTTTTTTTTTTTTTTTTTACCACCACTGAAAGGCTCATAAGTAGGTGCATATGAAGATTTTTTTTCCCACTGTATTTCTTTTTGTTCAACAATAAGAAATATTATGCAGTTCTATATACACTCTTAATCTGAAATATAATTTTCATATTGTTAATACAGGAGAAGCCCACTTAACAAACTCACCGAATTAAACATACTCTCCCTTTCAGTCTTTAAAATGTACTGTCTGGTGTCCATAGCACACTGCAGTGCATTATGGGCACTGGTCCAGTATGCTTGTGGCACACCACACCCACCTATTGAGTGTTTTCTTTCAGAGACATCATTTGAGTATTTGTTCTAAATCAGGTTTGCTCTAGTAAAATTTGTTGTTGTAATTACAGTACATAATTTAATTAAATATTATATAAATTAATGAAACTTGGGAGAGAGAAAGAAAGAGTTGCTTTTTCTATGAAAACAAAGGTGGATGCTGTAGAAAGACTTAATAAAGGTGGATTTCTGAAAAAAAAATTGTGTATATCCTGTATGCACGAAAATTTTTTTATTTTATGTGAAAACATCCATCGCTTGTAATGCAAAGCCAACTGAACATGTGTTTTAAGTGAAGATAAAATTCTTAAGGTATGTATATATACATTGAGGAACCAAAACATTGACTACCCCTGTCTCCACAAGTGGATGCATCCCACAGCACCTAGGAGTGATGTCAGTGACCTGCACAGCATGTATAGTGAGAGCATGGGTAACACCTGTCAATAATAGTCATGCAATAGGGAAAGGAAAGAACTTGACAGAGTTTGAATGGGGGATGATTTGCAGTGCTAAGAAAGTGGGACTAGCATCTCAGCAACGCAAGCACTGTTGGATGTTTGAGGGCTACTACAGTGGAAGTTTGGCAGGAATGGTCTAAGGAGGGATGCAGAACCACCCAATGTGCCAGGATGGGTAGACCATCACTGGTTGACAGTTGAGGTGAATGGCAGTTGGCAAGTGCTGTATGGGACAACACAGCTCATGGTCCTTCAATTAATGGCAGGCTACAACCTGGGTGCACCGAGAAATGTTTCTGAGCACACCATCCAGCTGTCACTCTTGTGGTTAGACCTATAAAGTAGGAAACTTGTTTGTGTGCTCATACTAACTAATCATCATTGACACCTCTGCCTATAGTAGGCATGGGATGCACCATTTCCTGTGCATCAAACGACTGGGAAAGAGTCACCTGTTCTGATGAATCAAGGTTCTAGCTCCATCATGCCAATGGACAGGTGCATATCTGTGGTGCACGGTCGGACAAAAACAGTCCAACAGTGGTGGTATCATGGTTTGTGAGATGCTTTCATGGGCATCACTGGTCCCCCTCATCTCCCTTTGAAAATGCTATCATGCCAGATCCTACCTCAGCATTGTTTTTTGGACTGTTTTGCCCTATGTGATGACTGTGTATCTAGATGGCACTCTACTCTTTCAACAAAACATCACAAGGCCTGTATTGTGCAGGAATAGTTTGAGAATAGTGTCCAAGCATTTCATGTGTTCCCCCTAGCTGCCAACTTCCCTCCAATATCAATCCCATCGAACATTTGTGGAATGCCCTATTCACAAGCTCCACCGCAAAACTCCGTTACATCCTTCTATCTAGTTGGTCCCGGATACTTGAGGTCATTTTATTGTGGAGTCGTCGATGCCACATCATGTGTAAGCAGTTATCGTGGCAAAAGGTGGCCAAACACATTAGCTAGGTGGTTATAATATTTTGGCTCATGAGTGTATATACTTTTTTATGATTTTAGCTTTAACATCCATTTTTGATTAATTAATGAGCTCAATTCCTCATTTTCTGTTTTTCCCCCACTTTTTTTATAAAAAAAATACCCTAAGGGATTTTTACACAGTGAAGTTTTAGAGAATTATAAAAGTGAAATGTAATTTTAATAATGTCAGTACAGTAAAATCCCATTACAATGAACAAATCTGATAATGAGTCACACAAGTTCAGATCTATAAATTATGGCTGCCAGGACCCCTCTATGCCAGGGGTTCTTAATCTTTTTATAGTTGATTCCCTGCCAATTTTGTTCTGTCACCTTACCTCCCTTTTTCTAGTTTCAAAAATTGTAAATGAAATATATGGTGAAATATTTTTGAAAAGACTTGTTTAAATTTGCATATTACAGAAACTTAAGTGTTGTTGAAAAAAAAAAAAAAAAAAAAAAGAGTTTCAAACCTCATCTCCCCACAAAGCAAGTCCTGATTAAGAAATCTTGCTCAATTAAACAAAACTCCATGGAAAAGTGCTCATTGAAAAAATTCAGCACACATACTTGTGAAGTAATGGGATAAATTGTTCTTCAAATAATTCATATACAGGTAACCCTTTTATAATACAATAGTTAGGTTCCTATAAAATCTTGTGTAGTGCAAAACCGTGTTATATGGGACTAAGAACCAATACAAAAATGGGGGTTACATTCCAAAAGCTAACAAAAATACATCATTTTTTTTATGACTATCTGAAACTTATATTTTTTTATTAAAAATAGTAATAACTGAACAAACATCTTACAGACTGTGATACATAATATGTCAGTTAATGAAAATTCATTTAATTTTCTTCCTCTTCATTTCTGCTAAGCACAATTAAACTAGGAACGTTTTCTCTGTTGTAGAATATCTTCACCTTCTGAACTTTCTTCTGCAGCATCTTCTGCTCTCTTTAAAATATCAGCATTATGAGATCGTTTTCTTTTGCATGATAGATCTTTGTAAATTGCATTGTATATAGCTAAGCATTTTTGAAGCTCATGTTTGAATTTTGCGTTCCTTCGAGTCGAAGGATTTGCATTCAAAAATTCTAATTGCTCGGCTAATTTTATGCCTTCCCGTATGCTTTTTAGTGTAAAATTTGGAACTTCAGAATTTTCACCTGCACTATCATCCTCTGAATTGAAATGGTTTACCTCTGATCCCATTTCCACCAAATCTACTTTGCCAGCTTCTTTTTCTACCAGTAATTTGTGAAAGTCTTCAGTAGTCATATCATCAAAATCTTCTCCCCCTACCGACTTAGCAGGTTCTGTTTTCTGCCAGTTGGACCATATTTCCTGAATGAACTCACTCTGGCCATTCGTTTTTCCAACACGCATGTGTGTTGATGGTTTTACTTCTTTGAGCAATAAAGCTGTGATTCCGATACAGTCAACAATTGAAAAATGCTTCCATGCCTCCATCACTTCAATAGATTTGGAATCAATTTTTTCCAAACTCCATTTCTGATGTAATGACTTTTAAAGATAGATATGATGCCATGATCTAATGACTGAATTAAAGAAGTTGTATTAGGTGGTAGGAACATTACTTCAACATTTTGGATGGCCGGGCACATTATCCAGTAGTAATAAAACTTTGAAATCTAGATTTTTCCACTTTAAATAGTTTTCCACAGCTGGCACAAAACAATTTAAAATCCATTCTTTAAATAAATCTGCAGTTACTCAAATTATGCCTAATTTCCTTAGGCATAATTTGGGACTGGAATTTAATTCACAACAAAGAAATTATTCCAATACAGTTCTTAAGAAGTAAGAGTTTAGTAATACATACCCAGAAAAATTTATAAATGATCAAATAAAAACCAAAATAACCTTACAAAAACCTTGAAAGTTATGAACTGCACGCTTCGAAGTCACAAATTTTTATGGTCTCAAACAAGCACATGTTCGATAGCACAGAACCTAACATGGGGATTTCCCAACAAAATAAAATATAGGAATTTCCCAATATATATATATTTTGCATAACAACTAGTGAGTTAACAGCGGGGATTCACAAAAAAGAATGCAAATGTTGAAAAATTAAATCCAGCATAATAGCAGGTTTTCCCCCTACACAAAAGCTCAAAAATACCGTGTTATGCGTGGTTTGCCGCACTTCTCTAACCATGTTAGAGCAAAACCGTGTTATCTAAGTGCTGTGTTGTGTGAAGATTGCTGAAATTTATCATTCATGTTAGAGCAAAACAGTGTTGTAGAAGTACCGTGTTATACGGTGGTTGCCTATAATGGTCAGTGGTTGCTGTATTGTTAATAAAAGTTATCCGGGGCCATGAATCAAAACCATGCACTTGCATAAATGCACAATTTTCACTGTTTTGAGTCTTCATTATTTTGTTTATTTTTTGTGACCCATATACTGCTTGTTAATGTAGCCATTCAGGTGAAATGTGGCTTTTAACTATAAACTATGTTCTTGTTAGAACATTAAGGTTGTTTAAAAAAAAATAATAAAATAATGCCTGAAATAGAGACTGCAGAAGTCAGCTGTCTTATTAGACCACGCTTGGAATACTGTATTCATGTGTACAGACTGCACCTAAAGAAAGACATTGTACTTCTTGAAAGGGTCCAAAGATGGGTAACTTGCCTGTCGAGATTGGCAAAGGGGCATCCAAATGAGGAAAGACTGAATATGTGGGTTGCAGAGCTTGGAAACTAGGCACTTTAGAGGAGACTTGATTGAGGTGTTTAAGGCTCTGAGAAGCATAAGTAAAATGAATGAGGATGAAATTTTCACAGTTATAAATGATTCTAGAACTGGGAGCCATAATTGGAGATGTTTAGACTGGATTGCAGGAAGTTTTATTTTAGCCAGCGAGTTATAAATTACTGGAATAAGTTACATACATGTGTGGTAGAGGCTGACGGTTTGGGGGAATTCAAAGGTCAGCTGGATAATTACCTACGGGAGAAGGGAAGTGCATAGGTTTTCTGTTTCCTTTTCTCTTATTAATTATTATTTTTTAAAATTTTCTTCTTACAGTCAGTCCTCGTATAGCATGATAGTTGTGTTCCTAGAAACCCTTGTGCAATGCAAAATTGTGCAATATAAACAATAGGCCCTATGGAAAAAATAGGGTTAGGTGCCGACCACCCAAGATTGAACACACATTGGTAACCAAAACATTACCAAACACAATAAATAATCGTTATAAAATACGTCAAGTATTTTATAACGATTAAAATATGTATTTTATTATGACTATTAAGTAATAAAATATTGCTAATGCTTTTGCTTGTTATCGTAAGCAAACTTGTTTTTTGTTTGATTTTCTATCCAAACAGATGACAGCCGTTCCACCTCTTCCAATTCTTTGTGTCTTAATCTAATGGATTTTAATTACACTTTGAGTTGTTCCTGCGATGAAAGTTGTTTTT